>NC_140999.1:71815337-72235246 GCF_052327205.1 Somniosus microcephalus | reverse complement strand
CCCCCCCCTCTTCCCTTCTCTCTCCCCCCCCCCCTCTTCCCTTCTCTCTCCCCCCCCCCCTCTTCCCTTCTCTCTCCCCCCCCCCTCTTCCCTTCTCTCTCCCCCCCCCCTCTTCCCTTCTCTCTCCCCCCCCCCCTCTTCCCTTCTCTCTCCCCCCCCCCTCTTCCCTTCTCTCTCCCCCCCCCTCTTCCCTTCTCTCTCCCCCCCCCCCCTCTTCCCTTCTCTCTCCCCCCCCCCCCTCTTCCCTTCTCTCTCCCCCCCCCCCTCTTCCCTTCTCTCTCCCCCCCCCCCTCTTCCCTTCTCTCTCCCCCCCCCTCTTCCCTTCTCTCTCCCCCCCCCTCTTCCCTTCTCTCTCCCCCCCCCTCTTCCCTTCTCTCTCCCCCCCCCTCTTCCCTTCTCTCTCCCCCCCCCTCTTCCCTTCTCTCTCCCCCCCCCTCTTCCCTTCTCTCTCCCCCCCCCTCTTCCCTTCTCTCTCCCCCCCCCCTCTTCCCTTCTCTCTCTCCCCCCCCCTCTTCCCTTCTCTCTCTCCCCCCCCCCTCTTCCCTTCTCTCTCTCCCCCCCTCTTCCCTTCTCTCTCTCCCCCCCTCTTCCCTTCTCTCTCTCCCCCCCTCTTCCCTTCTCTCTCTCCCCCCCTCTTCCCTTCTCTCTCTCCCCCCCTCTTCCCTTCTCTCTCTCTCTCCCCTCCTTCTTCCCTTCCCCCCTTTCCAGCACATTCTATTCACGGTTGTGCGCGGGCGTTGCCTCCTCGCGCATGTGCATGCGCACGGGGTGCCTGCTGGGCATGCGCAGTCGAGCGGCAACGGCGCCGGTTTCCCCTTGATGCAGGCGGCGCCATTTTGTCGACTTGTTGTGCTGCAGCCAGATCGCGGGTGATGGCGGCGGAGAATGTGGCAGTGGCTCCGGCGGTGGATGAGCTGCGCAGTATCATCGAGCTCCGGGTGGTGGACCTGAAAGCGCAGCTGAAGAAGAGAAACCTCGACATCAGCGGCAACAAGAGCGTCCTGGTGGAGCGGCTCCGCAAGGTGAGGGGCCTCCGCGGCGCGCTGCCAACCGCCAGGCCTTGTCACCAGGCAGCCTCGCAGGCCTAATGGTATCCGAGTCCGTCCTTCCTCTCCCCTGACATCTGCTATGAGCCTCTGGTCTGGTGGACGAGACGACAGATCCGATTACCTCCTCGGCAGTCGATTTGCGGCGGAATCCCGTTTCGTTGTTCGCTGCCGTCCTTTTCCCTCGCGTTCCGGTTAACATCAAATTCCTTATCCGTAAAATCCCATCCCATTCCTTTCTCCAAACAAATGCTTTTATTTATCAGGTTTCTAGCAAAATTTCAACGAATGTCGTTAACTCCGCTCCAATGTCTCTCTGGCACCTAAATCTTTCCGTCTGAAATTTGTGCTGAAGAATTTCCACTCAATGCTGTCCTTGTATTTAGGCGCGCCGTTACTCTTGTTAACCTTTAAAGCTGTGCTACTCCATTTTGTGCATAAAACCCAAGAGAAGGTTCTCACTAGTGTTATTTTTGTCCGCATACGTGCCACGTGTTTTCTGAGACAAATTTGGACCCCATTCCTTGTTCTTGATCTAAAGGACTACAGGTTACTATTCGGGAATTTAGCAAAGTGCAATAAATATAGTTGAGATAACATTAAAACATGCCAGAAGGGTATAATTAAGGACCATTTTCAGTAAATATACGAATTCATTGGTTATTGGTGTCACACGAGGCCTTGAACTGAAGTATATTTTAGGGAATTTGTTGATCAAGTTGTCCGAGTCCACTTCTAAACCGATTGGAGTAACAAACCGAACATTTTTTTTCTAATTCCCATAGCCTGAATTGCAAAACTAGGAGTAGTAGTTATGGTCTCTTCCATTCATGCAGACGCCGAAATTGGTGGCTCCTGCAAAGTACCAGGGGTATAGCAATGCTTGAGATTAAACACAAAAAATGTACATTAATAGTTTATAGTATTAACACTTCTAATGTTTCACACCATTAAAAGAATTTTTTATGAATTAAAAGGATTGTCGCAGTCTAATATAAAGGAATTTGTTATGTAACTGTTAAGTGCCTTGGGATGTTTTACTACGTTAAAGGTGCAATATAAATACAGGTTGTTGTATGTAAAACCAAATTAACACAAAACTAGAATACAAGTAAAATTTGGTGGCAGTGACTTATTCAGTCTGAAGTATCTGCTTTGCAATAATTATGCTGCATAATCTTTTCCAATATTGGTTATTTTTTCAGCCACACCTTAGAATTTCATTTATTTTCTTTGCAATGTAAATGGTATTCTCAAGTTCCTGATTTGGGGAGTATCAAAAAGCAATTTCTATGATGGAATGGTGGCAGATGCAGGAGGTTACATCTGAGCTAATGTAAAACTGGCTGTTTTTCCAACCTAAATGCCTGATTTAAACATTTTAACATGCACTTGTATAACAGTTTACACATAACAAAACACCTATAAGAGGGTCGGCAAATTCGAGCAGGAAGAGAGAATGAGTTAGGATAGGCTGTGAATGTGATCAGAGCTAAGATTTAGGGAGGCTTTTGAAGGTAGGGAGATAGGTTGCAAGATCGAAAGAAAATTGCAGAGTGTACAAGTATGATAGCCAAAGGCTCTGTCAGCAATGGAGTGGAAAGGGTGTGCTAGATCGTAGGGTGATTTTAATAGGTCTAATTGAAATCACATTCCTCGATGCTACCGTTCAGGTGGAAGTGTTCTAATTGCTATTTCAGCAAACTCCTCAACCATTTGATTATTTTAACTCATGGGTTGTTAGATGTCTGAGTATATCCCCCAAAAAGTTTTTTATGAAACAAGTTTTCTACCTTTTCTCCTATAATAATTGTGGTTTCTGCTTTCAGGCAATAGAAGAGGAAGGAGGGAACCCTGATGAAATTCCAATTGCAGCAGACACTCCAGGACGAAAAGTACCAAAGCGAACAGGAAAAGGTAGTATGTGTAGATGATATGTATAGCACACATCCTGTAAGTGGAACACTCAACACTTTCCCCGTGACTATTTCTCTATCTCGCCCTTGTGACTCACTGTGAGGAATCCCATGGGAGATCTGCTAATATTAAATGTCTTGCGTATATTTCTGTCCTAGAAGTTTAACTCAAAGTTCCTGTAGCACTCTTTCCTATCACATTTTGTTAACACTCCTAAATCAATCCACTGACTCACCATGAATAATCTCAAATAAGATCTGTGTATGTGTATCTCTTGGTAAAATTCAAATCTTGACGCTTGTTTATACTCTTGTGGTAGGCCGGAGAGCAGAGGATGATGGAACAGATGATGGTCTAGAGGAGGATTCTGGACAGGTTGGTAATTGGACAAGACTGATGTCTGCATTGTTTTTAGGATCAGTTGTATAATACGTAATATATTTGAATATTAAATGCTAGCAGTGGAACTGTGCAGAAAGAACTGAGCTTACTTCGTGTTTCACATTTACACTCCTGCATTATTCCTAACTAGCTGGGGGAGCCCGGCTTTGCCAGGGCTGTTTTGGGCCGGGCGGTTTAAATCGAGTGCCAGGCTTTGGGGCCTCTCTCTGTCCCTTTGTGAATCTGCTGCCGGGCAACATTTCTACCTTTTAATACCTTGAAAGATGAAAGTGAAAGTACTTATAAAACGTTTTTGGTAAATCTTATGTTATTTTTAAAAGAGATACTAACTTTTTCAAAGCTGGATGATCAAAGTAGTTTGAGCTGGAAGCTGAAGTAATGGCAGTGAAACAATGGCTGCCAGATCCCTGAGATGAAAACGATTAGTCCCGCCCACACACACACCGATTGGCCAACCATCAGGGGACCGTACTGTAGGATTGGTCAATCGTGACGGCACAGGATTGGTCGAACCTTGACGTCAGTCAATCAATGCTAAGTAGCAGATAATGAGTTTAATTTTGAAGGTTTTTTGCATAAGGCGCGAACAATTTTCGTCCGACCGAAAAGTAAATACACTTACGAGCGTCCTGGAAGCGTAAGCTTTCTTCGGAGGTAACGCGCGCGTAGGTACGCCGTATAACTTTCGAGCGCATAGCCGGACAGACGCACACCCGAGGACAGACAGACAGAAGGACAGACAGAACGATCCATTTAGATAGATAGATATATAAGATATATATATAGATATATATATATAGATACTGAGCATTAACACTTGATGTCAAATGTTTGGCTGGTATTGTAATTTATGGTTCTTTCAAAGTATTGTAGCAAGAGTCCAGTACAGTGAGTTTACCCAAAATTGCATGTTGGAGGCATCTAAACTACAAAAATAGTACTCGTTTCATTTATTTACAAAATAAATGATGCACATTAATTGGTAAGTTTGTTTTTATAGACACTTAGAGGAATAGATGCACAATTTTTTAAACCCATTTGTTCATCCAGTTATTGTGCTGCTGTGCTCTGCAAAATGCACTTTGTTGTAGTGAAACTCCGTTAATGTTGATGTGCGTCTAAATGGTAATTAATTTCACCTATGTATATTATAGTACAACGGCTCTTGAAGCTGTGTTTTTGTATATAGAGAAGCATGAGGAAGAACTAGATTTTTTTTTTTTTAAAGGACTTGCCTGTGAAATAGTCTTATACTGGTCTCTTGGAAGTACTTTTAGATCTACATTCAGATTCAGCAGAAAGTATTCCATACAAGTTTGGATACAGATATTAGCCAAGGCCAAAAGTATGTCTCTCTCTCTTTCCCTTGTGCCCTGATTTTGCACTCATATTATGCCACTTGGTGATATCTCAAAACAATACCTATTTACATTACTTTTAATGGATCACCTTTGCTTTACTCTCCTTCCTTTGTTCTGCACTGGATGGCATTTCTCCATTATCTTTTCTTGCTGTCGGCTTCATTTGGCGTGGTCGAATGCCATCTTGCCTGCTAAGTATAAAGAAAATATGAAAGAACACACCTGGAACCTTTCTATCTTGTGTTTCTTCAGGTTTTACTCTTCGCTGTAAATGGCTTAAGGGGTTTCCTTTTTTGTGCACCCTATAAATAAATATTCAAATGGCATGCTGACTGTGTAGCGGTCTGGAACAATATTGTCCAATATAAATTGCTGACTAGCCATAGATTTTGTGCCTTTGGCAGCACTGTTTTACCCACGTGCATTAATTTTGGCAGTAATCCTCTTGCATACACTAAATACAGGTAAATTTACTTCGTGTATATTTATCAAACATCTACTGCTATTCAATAACCAAGGAAGTAAAGCACTCACAGATCAAAAAACACTTGCATGCTGCTTTTCGTCTTACCATTTTACCAACAAACACACTTTTGAAATGTAGTCACTGTTGTAATGTAGTAAATGCAATTAGCCATATTTGGATTGCCAATTCACCACATCTGGCTAATCTGTTGGACAGCAATGCTGTCGAATGTGTAGAAAAGCACCTAGAGCTTTTTAATCCTTCTCAATGTGTTCCTTCTGCTCAGAATTTCCAGCTTTGTGCCTTAAATATGCTCTCTTTTTTTGTTCCCTTTTGGAATTTTGAGAAATAAATAACGGTGACATTTTGTCTCCTGGCTGCTTGCAGTGTGTTAAAAGCATGCTGGGATTGCACTTGGAGAATCTGTAACTGATGGCAAATTATTGACTTGGTTAGGAAATTGGCTGAGCGGCAGGAGACAGAGTACTCTAATTGGCAGGATGTGACTAGTGGTGTCACAGAAATCACAGAAACCCCACAGTGCAGACAGAGGCCATTTCGGCCCATCGAGCCTGCACCGACACATATCCCACCCGATCCCCGTAACCCCTACACCAACACATATCCCACCCTATCCCTGTAACCCCACGTATTTAATCCCCCTAACACTAAGGGTCAATTTATCATAGCCAATCAACCTAACCCGCACATCTTTGGACTGTGGGAGGAAACCGGAGCACCCGGAGAAAACCCACGCAAACACGGGAGAATGTGCAATCTCCACACAGTCACCCGAGGCCAGATTCGAACCCGGGTCCCTGGCGCTGTGAGGCAACAGTGCTACCCACTATGCCACCGTGCTGCCCGTGTCCCGCGTGGATTTTTGTTGGGGCCTTAACTATTCACTGTATTAATGACTTAGACGATGGGATAGAAAGCCGTGTATCCAAGTTTGCCGATGAGACAGATAGGTAGCATTGTACGTTAGCAAAATACTGCAGATGCTGGAAATCCGAAATAACAATAGAAAATGCTGGAAAAACTCAGCAGGCCAGGCAACATCCGTGGAGAGAGAAATAGAGTCAACGTTTCAGGTCGAAACCTTTTGTCAAGACTGAAAAAGCACAGGAAATGAAACGGATTAAAAGGCCAGTTTGGGGGCTGGGAAATGGGGATGGGAGAACAAAAGAGAAGTGAAGAGACATTAAGAGGTATTCAAAACGAGACGAGATGGTGATAGGACTAGTGGAGACAAAAGACGGCTCAGATTAGGTGTGAAATGTGCTGACAGAATGAGAGACAGCTGCCATGTGGGGGAGAAAAGAAGGGGGGAGGGAAAGGGCCAAAACAAAGGTGTGGATAAAAAATATATGTAAAAATGTAATGGGGGCCGAGGTTATGATCTAAAATTGTTTTAACTCGATATTGAGTCCGGAAGGCTGTAAAGTGCCTAATTGGAAGATGAGGTGCTGTTCCTCGAGCTTAGGCTGGGTTTCGTGAGGTCTAAAACATAGAAGATAGGATAGGAGCAGGAGTAGGCCATTCGGCCCCTCGAGCCTGCTCCGCCATTCAATGAGATTATGGCTGATCATCCAAATTCAGTACCCTGTCCCTGCCTTCTCCCCATATCCCTTGATCCCTTTAGCCTTAAGAAATATATCCAACTCCTTCTTGAATATATTTAATGAATTGGCCTCAACTGCCTTCTGTGGTAGAGAATTCCACAGGTTCACCACTATCTGGGTGAAGAAATTCCTCCTCATCTCAGTCCTAAATGGCTTACCCCTTATCCTTAGACTGTGACCCCTGGTTCTGGACTCCCTGCCCATCGGGAACATCCTTCCTGCATCCAGTCCAGTCCTGTTAGAATTTTATAAGTTTCAATGAGATCCCCTCTCATTCTAATAAACTCCAGCGAGTATAAGCCCAATCTCTCTTCATACGGCATTCCTGCCATCCCAGGTATCAATCTGGTGAATCTTTGCTGCACTCCCTCCATGGTAAGAACATCCTTCCTCAGATAAGGCGACCAAAACTGCACACAATACTCAAGGTGTGGTCTCACCAAGGCCCTGTACAACTGCAGCAAGACATCCTTGTTCTTGTACTCGAACCCTCGCTACGAAGGCCAACATACCATTTGCCTTCTTAACCGCCTGCTGCACCTGCATGCTTACCTTCAGCGACTGGTGCACAAGGACACCCAGGTCTCGTTGCACTTCCCCTTCTCCCATCTATTGCTGTTCAGATAATCTGCCTTCCTGTTTTTACCACTAAAGTGGATAAACCTCCCATTTATCCACATTATACTGCATCTGCCATGCTTCTGCCCAATTACCCAACCTGTCCAAATCATACTGGAGTTTCTCGGCATCCTCCTCACAGCACACACGCCCACCCAGTCTGAGTGGGAATGGGGTGGTGAATTTAAATGACAGGCGACCGGAAGCTCGGGGTCATCCTTACAGACTGAACGGAGGTGTTCCGCAAAGCGGTCACCCAATCTGCGTTTGGTCTCCCCAATGTAGAGGAAACCACATCGTGAGCAGCGAATACAGTATACTAGATTGCAAGAAGTACAAGTAAATCGCTGTTTCACCTGGAAGGGGTGTTTGGGACCCTGGACAGTGGGGAGGGGGGAAGGTGCCAGGGGAAGGGGTGCTGGGGGTGATAGAGGAGTGGACTAGGGTGTCTCGGAGGGAGCGGTCCCTACGGAATGCTGAAAGGGAGGGGAAGATGCGTTTGGTGATGGGATCACGTTGGAGGTGGCGGAAATGGCGGAGGATAATCCGTTGAATGTGGAGGCTGGTGGGGTGAAAGGTGAGGACAAGGGGAACCCTATCGTGTTTGAGGGAGGGGCAGGGGTGAGGGCAGAAGTGCGGGAGATAGAACGGACACGGTCGAGGGCCATGTCAACCACGGTAGAGGGGAATCCTCGGTTCAGGAAAAAGGAAGACATGTCGGAAGCACTAGTGTGGAAGGTGGCATCGGCGGAGACGGAGAAATTGAGAGAATGGAATAGAGTCCTTACAGGAGGCGGGGTGGGAGGAAGTGTAGTCCAGGTAGCTGTGGGAGTCGGGCTTGTAGTGAATGTTGGTCAATAACCTATCCCCAGAGATGGAGACGGAGACGGAGAAGTCGAGGAAGGGAAGAGTCGGAGATGGACCATGTGAAGGTGAGGGAAGGGTGGAAATTGGAGGCAAAGTGAATGAAATTGTCTAGTTCAGGACGAGAGCAGGAAACAGCGCCGATACAGTCATCAATGTACCGGAAAAAGAGGTGAGGGAGAGGACCCAAGTAGGACTGGAACAAAGTGTGTTCCACATATCCCACGAAAAGGCAGGCATAGCTCGGACCCATGCGGGTACCCATAACAACACCTTTGATTTGGAGTGCAGCGTAAGTTACCAGAATGGTACCTGGATTCTAAGGTTTAAATTGCGAGGAAAGATTACACAAATTAGGGTTGTAGTCCCTGGAATTTAGGTGGTTAAGGGGTGATTTGATCAAAGTTTTCAAGATGTTCAAGGGAACAGATAGGGTAGATGGAGAGAAACTTTCTGCTGGTTGGGGAGTCTAGGACTAGGGAGCATAGTCTTAAAAAAAAAATTTAAAAAGTAGAGCCAGACCTTCCAGGAGTGAAATTAGCAAACACTTCTACATGCAAAGGGTGGTAGAAGTTTGGAACTCTTCTGCAAATGGCAATTGATTCTAGGTCACTTGTTAATTTAAAATCTAAGATTGATAGCTTTTTTTAACCAAAGGTATTGAGGGATATAGGACAAAGGCAGGTATATGGAGTTCGGTCACAGATCAGTCATGATCTCCTTGAATGGCGTAACAGGCTCGAGGAGCTAAGTGGCCTACTCCTGTTCCTATGTTCCTAATTTTAATTGTCGTGCCTTCCAGTTTGAATCCAGTCAGCAGCAGCACTGCCAAATGGGACATCTAGTGTATATAATTTTTTTTTAAGTACAGGTAGACTATCCTTTATCCGAAAACGTTGGGACCAGCCGTGTTTCGGTTTTCGGAGAATTTCGGATTTCGGAAGGTGGGTCGGCGGGGGGGTTGTGCGCACGACTTACGCTGATGCTCAGCGTAAGTCGGCGGGGGTCGGAGTCGGCGGGGGTCCGCGGGGGGGTCGTGCGCACGACTTACGCTGACGCTCAGCGTAAGTCGGCGGGGGGGTCGTGTGCACGACTTACGCTGGATTTACGCTGACCGAAAAAACCTTCGGTTTTTAGAGGGTTTCGGTTTTCGGAAGTCCGGATAAAGGGTAGTCTACCTGTATAAGGAATTAAAATTTACGGGAGCAAAATGATTCAAACAGGAAGAGTCACAGAAAGAAGAAAAAACAGTTAGTAATCCAGTAGCCGCATGTCTTGCAGTACGTGTAGATTGTGAGTGTATGTAAATCTTTTGTTTGTCACAGTTATGCCACTTGGCCCATTGAAACCAACGTGTGATGCTGTATTGTCCCATATCTGTTGACTTCAATGAGTCATAGTAAAAGCTCCTATTTTGCTGTTACCTTTTTAAAAAAAAAAAAAAATTACAAGAATCCCTAAAATTCATGGGTGAAGCTATAACCTCACTTGTGTTTTTTGTTAATGCTTTAAAAGATACACCGTTTCCTCTGACTAAAATCACAGGAGATTCACTAATACTGTGTGGATTTCCCTTGGCATTGCATATGGGGAGTCGGGAGCGAATGATGTCCTCGGGTGCAACAGGATTAAAGGATGGGGGAGTAATTGGACCAGGGTGTGTAGATGTAATTCAGTTGTTATTTGGAAGTTATACTTCCTGGCCGTAGTTTTATATTTCCGTTATAAACATAGAAATATAAGAATTTAAAATGGGGTTGGGGGGGGGGAGTAAATGCAGATTATATATTAAATTATTAATAGTTGTGTGTCGTTGATCCACTGTGGCACTGCCATGAGAAGTTGGACAACTGGACTATTATATCCCCCTCTTGCTCATCTATCTTTGTCACTGACTTTCTATGCATTGCTTGTACTGCTCCATGTTCCCCTCCCTTTGGGCCTATGCTCCCACTTCGAACCCCGTGTTCTTCTGTCTCAATGCCGCCTATTCACCATTTTTTGTTCTGCCTATTCCCTGTTCCACTGCACTGCTAGCCTCCCTCTGTTGATACCCCCTTATGTCCCCCTTTCGTGCACTATATCTCTTTTACTGCCCCCTATTTTACCTCTTTTATTGGCTCTCAACCCACCTTTCTTGCTGCCTCCCAAACCATGTGCCTCTCACTTGCTGTCCTCTTGTCTTGAACTCTGTTGATACTTCCCCCAATCCATTTGAATGTGCTTGGTATCGCCCCCCTCTTGTTAATGTCCTTTGCAGTTGGAATGGGCCGAATTGGAGGAGGTGGCATTTGGAAACTGAGCGGGCCAAAATCATGGCACTCAAGGCTTGGGTAGCTGTAATGGGAATCCAAAAGACCGAAAGGAGTAAAATTAAGGAGCTTACGGCCTGGGAAAACTTAAGTTAGCAAAATATTGGAAAATGGAACACTATCCTGTTTACTTAGCTCACAGCGGAAAATTGATGTGGCAAATAGTTTTTTTTAAACTGCTTTTCTGTAGTACTCCGTAACCAGAGCCTGTGGCTGCGTACAGACAGTGTCATAACACGGGAAAATACCTATAGATGTCACGGGATCATTAATGGAAATATGATAGGATATACCAATTTTATTATACCTGTTATATGGTTATTAAACTAGTCCACCTTCCATGGCATTGTACACTGGATTGGGAAAATGCAAGTGTAGTCTTTAGATTGAATGTAATAATTAGATAATTGAACCATCAGTGAGGAATGCTAGAGGTCAATAAAAACCTTGGAGTGGTCAGACGGCTCAAGAAGAAGAACTGGAGCAAACACAGCGAGGTGGAGGAGGTTCTGGAGGATATGCAGCTGCAGGAGCAAACTTGTGTCTGAAAAGACAGGTGACAACCTGTACTTCGTTGACACAGGAGACAAAAATAAAGATCTGCTCCATAATAGAGAGTTGAAACCTCTGCGGATCGACCTAATTCTAGAGTGAGATTAGTTACTGGGTGAAGGTAGAGGAGAGTAAAGGGGGAAATTAAAGCAGATGGTGAGGGCAGTAGGACAGGGTTAACCAAAGCCAAAGAAGGGGAGATTCAAAGAAACGAGGCTGAAACACAGGCGCAGTAATGACAGAACAATATCCAGCCAGGAAGGAGGGAGCAGTCAGCCCTCCCCTTCTAGCACTGCTGTTCCCAGTGGCTCCTCTGAGCAGCTTGACACACTAGCCCAGGTTTCATGGGAACTAGCAGTAGCATGGGTGCGTGGGGTATATTGGTAGCCACACAGACCAGGAACATCTGGGGAAGGGAGAACAGAATTTTGACCAGGAGGACCAAATTTGGACGGTGAAAAGCAGCACTAGGTAAATCTGCCAATTAGAGGTGCAAGAAAGTGGCTGCATCAGAGCCAGGATGGAGATGAACGGGCCACGGTGTATGGAATAGCAGCGGTGCCAGAGACGCACAGGAAGCAGTGCATTATTGTATTTGTACATAAATAGCTGGGGCAGAAGTAGCACTAATGGAGAGCAGACCTGTGGCCAACAACAGCAGCGGTGCAGAGGAGCCATGAAAATGCAGCAGCATAGGGATGAGAAATGATTCTGTTGGAGCTCCAGGAATCCTGTAACGATGAAAATCTTTATTAAAGAGAATTCTGAAGAATAGATTTGAAAGCCAAGTACGTACTAATTTTTCCTATTACCTATTGCTCAGTCATCGAACTCCTTCTGAGTCAGAAGATTGTGGGTTTAAGCTCCATCCAGGGACAAGAGCACGTAATCTAGGCAACAGTCCAGTACTGAGGGAGTGTTGCATTGTCAGAAATGCCATCTTTTGGATGAACCATCTGCCTGGCTATTTAGGCGTAAAACATCCCAAGGCACTAATTGAAGAGCGGGATCATTCTTACGGTATCCTGATTAACATTTATCCCTCGACCAACACCACCAAAACAGATTAGCCAGTCATTTATCTCATTGCTGCTTGTAGGATTTTTTTTTGCGCAGAGTGACTTGAATTGCCTATGTAATGGTGACTATGCTTCAAAAGTAATTGCTTTCCTTCCTTCATGCTATCTATCTTTCCTTTGCCAAGATGGCTGACACACTGGAGACTAGAAAAAACAGACTGCCCCACAACAATACCTGAAAGCCAGAGGCCGCAACTGAATGCAGACTCAAAGCAGTTGTGTGAAGTATTCTAGCTCACAGGCTCTCAATAATTGTAAAATTTTGTTTGATAACGAGACTGACAGGCATCACCAGGAAAGTGCAAAGTGTAGTGAACACGCTTATTTAACATTAAAAATCCATGAGACTTCACAATGCCCATGATATTTTCTATTATATTTTTGGTCACACTTACGCCAATTTTTCCCATTGTAAATGCATATGTCCACATTTCCTGTTCAGTTTTCCTGTACAAACTTTCACTCAGTTTGTTGCTGAACAAATGGAATCACTCAATCATTTTCAATAAATTTCTATCTGCCATTTTTGTCTCAGTAATTAAAATTTCTAATGGTCAAAATAAGATTTTAAAGTTTTTTGTAAAAAACCTAGAAATTTTGCAATAATGTGCTAATTTGCCAGTTGAATTGTCTTTTAATGCCTTCCTTAAAGTTTTTACTTCAAGGCCTCACTCAGTCTGTCTCAAAAGCCTGGGCTTTAACTGGAAATTTTGCTGCAGCAGGGCATCTAACCGTTAGTTAAACTTGTCGTTGCATATTTAGATTTTTTTAATTGTGTGCCAAGTTGCTGCAAGTGCAAGCTGATAACGTCGCAGCGAGCAAAGCAGGGCACCTGGGATTTGCATTTATAGTGCGTCTTTAACGTAGTAAAAACGTCCCAAGGCAGAATACACAAGCAATGTGTATCTCCTTAACCAATCCGATTGAAGGATTGTGAAATTAACAGCGCAAGGACTGAGAAGGAAGTATAAATTAGAGTGGGTGAATTCATGCCAAATTGGGTACATAGAGAGGGAAAGAAAGATTGGATTAAGAGGGAAAAAAGGGACCGAAAGGAAAAGTAAAAACAAAATTACATGCTAAATTTTAAATATTTAAAATCAACAATTAAAACCTGAAGGAATGAGACTCCACACTTTTAATAGTTAATTTTCAGTGCCAGAGAGTTTGTTTAGCAGTATTTAACACATACCATGTCGTTAAAAGGGTACTTAGACTGGAATGGATCAAACTTAACTTTCTGTGACGAGTTTAGTTTGTATCTATAATGCAAATAACAGCAACTTCATGTATTCTATGCATTTCAATGGTGAGGCAGACAGCGAGATGCCATTTTCGTGAAGCTAATGGTGGAGCGTCGCAAGTTCTGCATATTTCAATTTAACCGCGCATCTGCCCCTCACCTAAAATTGCTGTAACCTTTTATGCATAAATAACAGTGAGCGCCATTAGCCTCACCGTTATTTTGACAGGAGAATCTGAGCCATTATTCCCCAGTGTAGTTCAAAGTTTCCAACCACACTGCCATTTTGAGCATGTGTTGATTCAAGAATGTCTGCGTTTTTCAGAAGACAAGTAAACTGAAAATTGAATTCTCAAAGTTTATTAAAAACTGTTATTTTGAACTGCTCACACACAGACAACACGGGCAGGATTTTCATTGGGCCGTGGAGGTGGGATTGGAGGCGTGGGTGGGGTTAAAATCCCGAAATCGGGGGGCACGAACCCATCCCGCCTCCATGCCAGTTTCAAAGGAGGCGGGTACCCGACCCACACTGGGACCCGCCTCCCCGAGGCGGGAAGGAGATTAGTGCCAATTAACTGCCTGTTAACAGGTAGTTAACAGGCAGTTTTTAGCCTAATCCCTATTTTTAATGTTGAAGTGTGGGATTCCCAACGGCTCCAAACCACACCAAGTTAGAGGAGGCGGACCGTTGGGATGAAGGGCTTGGAAGGGACGAGATGTCCGGTGTTCAGGTGAGTGATGGGTGCATGAGTTCAAAGGTAAGTGTGTTTGGTGTGCATAAAGTGTTTAAATAAGTTTTACATACCTTTACTTATCTTTACAGCCTTCCTTCCTTTAGGTCTCGGGAGTCCCTCATCTCACCGGCACAGAAAGCAGAATGGCTGCAAGCTGTCAAAAATTGCAGCATTCAGCTTTCTGTTCCGGGGAGATCTCTAAATCATCCTGAGAGGAAGGAATTAACTTGGAATACAGATTGTCAGTGTTTGACAGCTTCAAATAGCTGTGAAACACTGATATTTCATCTGTCAAAAGGTCGACAGATGAAATATCACTCTTTGACGTCGCCTGTTGCCGGGTGGCCCTTAATTGTCCTGCTGAGCCCGCCCAACAAGGTCAATCAGGTCAAAATCGCGTGGGTTGGCTAGAACTCGATGGAGGCGGAACTACAACCCCGAATGTTGTAGTCCCGACGACTCAATGAAAATCCAGCCCCACATGTTTAGAGCAGCTGTGGTTTGTTGGTTGGTTGGTTGAGGGTTAAGTTGGGGGGGGGGGGGAATTGTTTATCGAGAATGGTTTTTTGTTTAGTTGAAACATTGAAAAAGGATCTCTGATTGTTTTTCCAAATGATTTAAACATTGCAAGAAGACCACATTCCCACTGCTCCCTATTTGCAGGTCTGTCCCTCCATGCTCCCAGATACTGCCCTTCTCAATACTCTAGATCCCAGTGTTCCCAGGACACTTCTGCAGTGCTCCTAGACGTGGGGCACCCCTTGCTCAAGCCTGAAGCCCCATCCCAGTCCTGCAAGTCCCCCTTCCCAATGCTCCCAGATACCAAAGGTGCCCTCAATGCTGCTAAATCATTGTCTCTATTCATATTACTTAACTGAACACCATCCTGTTCTTGTAAATTCTCCAAATAGCTATGATCAGTACTATTGAGGATCTGCATGTCCTCGAGATAATTGCTGTGCATAAAGCCTGTTACAAGTTTAGATATTCTCTTGGCTACAGCAATTCTCGTCACTCTGGCAGGCAGTCTTAAACGTCTTAGTTAAGGGATGTCTAATATCTAACTATACAATAGTTTAAGCTAGGGTGTAATAACTGTGTCCTTTTGTGATCTGAACTGCAAATTCATGGTTTTTCCATGTGCCGCTACTACACTTCCACTCTTTTTGAAGGTAGGCCAAGAAAATACGGCTAGATATGAATTATTAAGCTGCTTTACTTAACAGCAAGCGAACATACAGAGCAACGGTTAGGATCCAATCAGTACAGCTAGTCTTCGTGCAGTAATACAACATAATGAATGTGGCACTTTCCCACTTCAGTGGGTCATCTTGTTTGACTTTAATCTCTAGCTACCTTGCTGTATTCTAACCTTGATTCTGACTGAAGCCTTAGCCAGGAACCCGTCCAACTTCCAGTCCTTTAAACTCAACATCATAAGTTTTAACTTTCTTTGAGCCGTTTTGGACGTTACTAGATCTTCAGCATGGGTAACTTGGCGCTGTAGCATATGGCTGTTTGAGTCCTGTACAATGAGTGTTTCCTGGCCTATTGATGGTCACACCCTAAAGTAATCTGCATATTTCATTGCAGGAGGATATTGAAGCCAGTGTTGACCAATTACAGGACATTTCAGCATTGGATGTTAATTTTGGGAATGAAACTGACATCGAAGGTGCAATGGCAGGATGTGCTGATGAAAATGAGATTGAACAAATCACAGCGTCTTTAACCGAGAATATTGAACACGTAGGACTACCTGTAGAGATCACTATGCAGCTGCCTTTGGAGATGGGTACAGAAGAACCTCTGGAGTCAGCTCTGATTCTAAGCACAGATCTTCCAGTCGAAGTATGAAGAATTTAAATTAACTCACTCTGTTCATGGATGTGTATTTGCATTCAATTGTGATTGGATAGAATCCAGTGTAAATGGAGCAAAGCTGGACTTGGAATTTGGCTTATTCTGGAAGGGACTGGATAGTGCAGTGGGTTGCAGTGCAGTGGGGTTGCAGCGCGGTGGGGTTGCAGCGCAGCCCTTTTATCTTCGGAGACCTGGGTTCAAATCCCACCCAGACTCTCAAGATGAAAGCTTCCTCTTTGGCTGTACTTGAAATTAATAATTTCCTGAAAGTACAAGGCAATAAGAAGTGCAACAACATTTTAGATTTTATAAATAGGGGCGTAAAGAATGGGCCTATACTCTCTGGAGTTTAGAAGAATGAGAGGTGATTTAATTGAAACGTATAAGATTTTGAAAGGGCTTGACAGGGTAGATGCTAAGAGGCTGTTTCTCCTGGGTGGAGAGTCTAGAACTAGGGGGTATGGTCTCGGGATAATGGGTCGGCCATTTAGGACTGAGATGAGAAATTTCTTCACTCAAAGCATTGTGAATCTTTGGAATTCTCTACCCCAGAGGGCTGTGGATTCTCAGATGCTGAGTATATTCAAGGTTGAGAGCGATAAGAGTTTTGGACTCCAGGGGAATCGAGGGATATGGGGATTGGGCAGAAAAAGTGGAGTTGATTTTGAAGATCAGCCATGATCTTGAATGGCGGAGCAGGCTTGAAGGGCCGTATGGCCTACTCCTGCTCCTATTTCTTATGTTCTTAATAAGAACTCATAAATTTATGCACAATATTGGTGAGGCCACAGTTGAGTACTGTTTTCAGTTTTGGACACCCAATTATAGATCGGACATTAAAACCATAGAGTGTATTGCATCGATTCACCAGGATGATGCCTGGGAGTTATGAGGAGAAACTTGAGATACTGGGACTATTTTTACTGGCGCACCGAAGGCTGAAGGGACATTTTAAGAGATTAAAAAAATTATGAGCGGTATTAATAAAGCGAATAGGGAAAGACTATTTCCTCTGCTTGGGGAATCCGTGAGTGATAAGGGGTCATCAAGTTAAAATTCTGAGGAGAAATTCAAAAATTCTTTACTCTAGGGTGGGTGAGTGGGGAAATGGGACAGAAGTTGTCACATGAAATGCTTTGCCACGAGCAGAGTCCATTATATCTTTTACGGGGAAATTATATCAATATCTGAAGCAGAGGAAGATAGTGGGACAGTGGTATTAGTTTTGGGCTATCTAGCAACAAGCCAACTAAACTTGTATGATTCTGATTTTGATCTCAATCTAGTTTCTACTACAGTGCAGATTTGCCCACAAGTTGGCAATCACAGCCACAGTGGGTGGTGTAGGGAATGGGGAAAATCACATTGTTGCAATGGCAGAGGTGTGGTGCTGTTCTGAGGTAGGGATTAAGCTGTGCTAGAGCAAAATCGAATGAACTGTACTCATTTGCTCACGATATACTTGAACTAGATAGTGCCAATAATTATAATGCTAATACTGGGTGTCAAATGTGGGAGTGTTCTTCAACACAGCAATGATGACCCTCAACTTGAACAGCTAAGAGTTGGAACTTTGCATGGGTGAAATGCAGTTCTAATAAACGGGGAGATCTTTTTGACCTGGAGAATAATTTGTGTAACAATCTGACTTTGTCAGAAATTCACCTTGATTTTCAACTCCTTCCAACATAAATGTTAGTATGAGAATTATATTTTGGGAGGGGCACCCGAATGGACTGAATCCAGCTAATTCTGCAGCTGCAGGGTCATTTTGCTGTTGGATTTGAAACAAAACTTGTTTACATGTCGCATTTTGACTGCGCCCACTTCAATGGGCATGTTTGCATGTCAGTTCAAGCTGAACCCTTTTTGCCTGAAGAAGTTAATGCTTGATACAATGTTTCAGATTGTGGATGAAGCAAAGGAGATGCTGGACACAGAGATGCCTTGCACTGCAGAAGAGGAATCCATGTCAATTAAAGAAGTAGGATGCAATTTTGAGATTATTAATTTTGAAAAGCCACTGAAAAGGCATCTTGAAATAAAAGCAGTTTTGTAGTGGAAGCTGTGTAGATTCATTTAGCTGGTAATGTTATTGCTGCTGACCTATAAAGTATAAATTTGTGAGAAATTGATGTAATAAACATATCTTATATTCAAGTTTGATATTGCTTTGATGCCAGTAATTTGCTGGTTTAGCTGTCATAAATTTGATTTTCTTTCCTGCTTTTGGAGATTATTAATTTCACTTTTTAAAAAAAAAAAAACTATATTTGTGGATCATGAGTTCTGCAGGATTTTATTTCGTTGCATTTTATTTGCAAGTTGGGCATTATTGTGGGTTAAACAGCAATAGTCAATGACAAGTGTAACCAATTTACAGTTAGGAAAACTTTAATGCACTGTAAATAGAAACATAGAAAGAAACAGAAAAATAGGAGCAGGTGTAGACCAATAGGCCCTTCGAGCCTGCTCCGCCATTCAATATGATCATGGCTGATCTTCTATCTCAATACCATATTCCTGGTCTCTCCCCATAATAGAAGAAAGCAAAACGTTTATTAAAGGGAATATTTTGAATGTACTTTTTCTTAACAATTGAATACGTACATATGTAGTACTGGACAATTGCACATTGCGATACATCAATCTCTGGTGATGCCCCAAGTTAGGAAATAGAATGAAAATTGAAAGTGTGCAGTCACTGTAATTTACGAGACCAGTGACCATACCCGAGTGATATTCCAGGCAGAGACTCAGTCCATCTGTGTTGATGGCTTATGCTTACATATCACCTTTTAAGTAGAATATTCAATTTACAAGGGACAAAAATTCAGATTCTGAGCCGGAATTGGGAGAAGAGTTAGGGGAGATGACCGAAGATTAGGTCAGAGAAGGGTTTTGAGGAGACTTTTGAAGATTGGGAGAATTGGAGCGCTGTTTTTTTTGGGAAAGCATGAGACCCCAAGCCTGTGATGGGGGGAGGGGGGGGGGGGTTATTAACAATAGTCCAGACTTAGAAGAGTAGAAGGGTACAGGCTGGAATGTAAAGCCAGAGTCTGCAACAGATTGCACCAGGAGGGATTTGTAAATCAGCACGAGGATTTTGAAATCAATGCATTGGGAAATAGGAAACCAATGGAGGCCAGTGAGGGCAAGGATGATAGGTATGCAAGACTTAGTACAGGATAGATCCTGTATAGAAAAATTGTTATGGTTATTGCTTCTCCTACATCTCCATAACCTTTTTCAGTGTTCTGATGCATACCATCAGCAAATAGTGACTTTAGCCCCATTTTTAAAAAAAGTTTCCTTTTGAATACATATGGGCCTAGAAATTCAGTGGGCTGCGCCACCCGTTAGCGCCTTAAGAGGGCGCTAAGTGGGTCGGAAGCCACTGGCCAGGCCTTCCACTAAATTCAGCGGGACGCTAATGGCGGCGCTAGCCGTCAGCGCTGCGCCGCTACCGATGACGCCATCGGTGTGCGCAGCGCCCCGATCGCGGTATTTAGATGCGCCCCCTGCTTTAACGCAGGATGCTATGTGCGACCGGTTCAGGGGGGCCTACCTGCGGTGGTAGAGGCGCTAATTAAAGTAGAGGTGCGGGGCGGCCATTTTTGTTGCTGGCCGCCTGCCAGCACCTCTCCGCGCTGCCGTCCCCGGCCTCCTGAGCGCCGCCCCCCCCCCCCCCCCCCCCCCCGGCGCGGTGTGCCGACTGCGTTCCAAGAGCCCGGCACTTCTCCTCGGTGCCGGGCTCTTTTGCCGGCACTCGCGATCCTCGGGGGGGGGGGGGGGCCAGCTGGGCCCCAGATTGCGCTGCACAAGGCCCGTCCCCTTTAAGAAGGGAAGGAAGGCCTGCAGTACCACAGCGCGACGTGCCGCAGCGATATTCAGTTGCAGCGCCCCAAGCGGGATGGGCTGCGCTTCCCTCTGGGGCGCTCCAACTGAATTTCCGGCAGGCGGCCGCGACTGTTCCCGGGGCGCTACTTTTAGCGCCCTGGCGAGGCTGGCGCCCCAAACGGGGCTATAGTGAATTTCTAGGCCATGGTCTTTTTTTGCCACTTGGGTGTGCCACTACCATAACCCATTCTTCAAGGTGTTGGGAGAGTACGCAAGATCCCTGGGTGAGTTCATCAACAGCATAAGAAATCGGAGCAGGAGCAGGCCATTCAGCCCCTCGAGCCTGCTCTGCCATTCAATAAGATGATGGCTGATCTTCCACCTCAACTCCACTTTCCTGCACTATCCCCATATCCCTTGATTCCCTTAATATCCAAAAACCTGTCGATCTCTGTCTTGAATACACTCAGTTACTGAGCCTCCACAGCCCTCTGGGGTAGAGAATTCCAAAGATTCACCACCCTCTGAGTGAAGAAATTTCTCCTCATCTCAGTCCTAAATGGCTGACCCCTTATTCTGAGACTGTGACCCCTGGTTCTAGACTCCCCAGCCAGGGGAAACATCCTCCCTGCATCTACCCTGTCAAGCCCTGTAAGAATGTTTGTATGTTTCAATGAGATCACCTCTCATTCTTCTAAAGTCTACACAATATAGGCCTAGTCTACTCAATCTCTCATAGGACCATCCCAGGAACCAGTCTGGTGAACCTTTGTTGCACTCCCTCTATGGTAAGTATACCCTTCTTTAGGTAAGGAGACCAAAACTGTACACAATACTCCAGGTGTGGTCTCACCAGGGCCCTATATAATTGCAGTAAGACGTCTTTACTCTTCTTCTCAAACCCTCTTGTTATAACGGCCAACATACCATTTGCTTTCCTAATTGTACCTGCATGTTAACTTTCAGTGATTCGTGTACAAGGACACCCAGGTCCCTCTGAACACCAACATTGCCCAATCTCTCACCATTTTAAAAAATACTCTGCTTTTCTATTTTTCCTACCAAAGTGGATAACTTCACATTTCTTCACATATTCCATTTGCCATGTTCTTGCCCACTCGCTTAGCCTGTCTATATCTCCTTGAAGCCTCTTTGCATCCTCTTCACATCTTGGATTCCAACATAGATTTATATCATCAGCAAACTTGGATATATTACATTTGGTCCTCTCATCCAGATAATTGATATAGATTGTGAATATCTGAGGCCCAAGCACTGATCCTTGTGGGACCCTACGAGTTACAGCCTGCCAAACTGAAAATGACCCGTTTATTCCTACTCTCTGTTTTCTGTCGGTTAACCTATCCTCAATCCATGCTAGTCTATTACCCCAATCCCAGGAGCCCTAATTTTGTTTAATAACCTCTTGTGTGGCACCTTACCGAATGCCTTCTGAAAATCCAAATACACCACATTCACTGGTTCCCCCTTATCTATTCTGCTAGTTACAACCTCAAAAAACTAAGATTTGTCAAACGTGATTTCCCTTTCATAAATCCGTGTTGACTCTGCTCAATCCTGTTATTTTCTAAGTGCCCTGTTACCGCGTCCTTAATAATAAATTCTAGCATTTTCCCTACTGTTTCTCCCTCTCTTAAATAGTGGGGCAGAATATTATCTCTGGGGGAAAAAAGCACTGCAGTACTTTCAGAACCTACAAGATTTGTCGGTTATGGCACCACTCGGCACATCATTGCTAAGACAACCTAGTCTCACTGCTTTCTCTGCATCTCTCATCTACGCATATACAGATACTGAAGCTGGAGCAAACCTGGATAAAATCCAATATTTTGAATTCGAGAGTAGCACTGAAGGGTGAAGAGGAGAGGAGGCTTTAAAGACCAGAGTTTAGAGGGCTAAAGGGCGCAGGATGGTATATGAGGCTGAAGTATGTTGAGATTGTGGGGTTTTATATTGGGGGACAGGGAGCCAATTTAGCTCAGCGAGAACAAGCGTGGCGATGGGCAAGCAGGATTTAGGGTGGGATAGGATACAGGTGACTGTTTTCGACCGGTTGGAGTTTGTGGAGGATGGGAAACCAGCTAGAAGGGCATTGAAAAAAATTAAGCTAGAAGTAACGAGTGGCTAACAGTTTCAATGGCATACAGGCTGAAGTAGGAGTGGAGGAGGCCAATGTTGCAGAGTTGGAAATACAGTTTTGGTGATGGGCAAGATATAGGCTTTGAAACTCACATGGCCTGGTTCAGCATGAGTGAGTGGCTAGGGAGGGGAAAGAAGTTAGTGACAAGGAAACAGTGGGTGGGGGGGGGGGGCTTGCAAACTATGGCTTCAGTCTTGGGACAGCTGGAGGAAGCTGAGATTCATTGATTCTGACCTCATGCAGATTGTTGTGGGCTCTCGAGAGACAGAACTAGGTATCGGCATACTTATGAAAACTTACCCAGTGCCTTCGGATGATGGCATTGAGGGATGGCATCATGTGGGTTAGGAGAATAGTGGAGCCAGAGCCTAGTTCCTTGAAGGACTGCAGCCATCACCTTTTGTGTGTGAAGAGAAGCCATTAATGGACATACATTGGCTGCATTTGAATAGGTAGAACTGGCAGTAATGATATACAGTCTCATGGAATGGGACATCAGTCACCCATATCAAAAGCTGCAGAGATATCCAAGGTGACCTAATGCTTAGGGATAGTGTCTCTGGCAGCATATATATGAGGGATTGGGGGGGGTGAAATGATGAAAGCTTGGGACACACCAGAGATAACTGCAGATGGAAGGAGAAGCCATTGCAGGAGATACACTAGTTATGTTGCGACAGGTTGGAATGGAGGATAAAGAGCTTTATATCGATGCATGCAGAGAGGGAAATTCAATGGGAACATTTATTTGTATACTTTATTCAAAGTCCCCATTTGCACAAAATATACTCTGGGGAAACATGCCTGTTTTACAGTATTGTGGTACTTTTTTCTACGTGATTTCAATAGTACAACAACAACTTGCAGTTATGTAATGGTGAACAACACAGTGACTTTGCGAACTGAGATGGTGCACTTTAAATTGATCGGTCTAGTTGCAGTCAGCAGTATTAACAGTTACCAGATCACTGCCTTGTACTTTTGTTTTTGCAGTGCTCTATATTGAGATGCTTTTAAATAGTTCATGTATTTTACCATCCTTCATCTGCGTCAGAGACTGGAATTTTCTTAAATTCGCTGTGGGTGCATAATTTTCCGATTTTTGTGTTCTGGCAGCTTCTGCTCTGTGTTAAAACTATTGCATTATACATTAAAGTGTAATTCAGATAACAAGAATGTTTGCTTGTAAATTATATTGTGCTTGTGTCAGCCAAAGAAAAACTTGGAGTAAGTGGAAATATTGAATGGTCTATGGGCCTTTAATTTTGTATGATAAGCTTCGTGTCAGATATAAACAACATTAACACAATTTCAAATCTCATTTGTTTTCAGGATGCTGAAGATTTACTTGAAGAAACAGGTATTAAAGAAACCCTCCTTCCATCCATGTGCCCCAGTGCAACTTAATTTTTCTCACTTTAAAAAAAAAACTTGATCACATGCAAGTATTCTGGTATATAATAGCAGTGGTTCAGAGCAGCACAGGTACAGGGAGACTGGAAAACTTAGGCATATCCCAGATGTACTACATTAATCCAATCTGCTACAAAGCTCTAGTGGCACAACTGACCCATACATAACTGACAGCATTAGCACCTGTTAGCTTTCCTGAAGGGGGAGAGCCAACAATGCTTTATATATTTTGAATGGGATCTCATTTCTGTTGGAAGTCTAATTGATAAATTGAACATATTATTCCACTCAAAGTAAGCTTACACAGTCTTGCACAACAGTTTTTGGGGGACTTTTATGGTTACTGATGCATTCAATAACAAATATTTGAGTTGTGAGGTGTATATTAAGCCTCAATACCTGATTGGAAATTTACCTTGAATTCTGCAAGTTGCACACATGCAGTGAACTGAAGCCTATAGGAGAGTCATCAACCTGTGTAATCCACTGGGATAGCAATAGAACTTGTTCTGGCATGTTTTTGTCATCCTAGAGCAATAATAAATGTGTACGTGTTCTTTGCCTGAGGGAACTTGTAGCAAGTTTGGCCTGGGAGTTCTTTTTGGGGCGAGGGGAGGGGTGGGAGAATGCAAAGAGTCAGTTGTGCTACATATAGACATGTATATATAATTTATATAAAAGACCAGCACATATTAGTGCTGTTCCCTTCTTTGCAATTTAATTGGGTTTTCAAACCTTGATCTGGTGATGTGTATGAGTACACAAGAATACTCTGTTCAAACCTCTAAATTCTACAGGATGGGCAATGAAGTGGAAGTTCCATTTCTTAGGAAAGTGTTAGACTCTAAACTGAACTATTGCCAAAGTAAAAGAAACTGACTAGTTTACGATATTTGAATAAAAATAAAATACAAGTCAAGTGAATTAAGGAAATGCTGCAGGTTAAAGCAAATGGAAGAGCAATCTACCCAAGAATATTAAAGACTTGATGAACGATCTACCCATGCAAGTACATTACATATGTTTTGTTGGACTCTTGCTTCACTTGGAAGAAATGAAGTTAATCAGAAGACTTAGGACTATCAAAAGGAAACATTTATTGAACACTCATGGATGCAGTTTGAAAATAATTATTTCTGATCATCTTGAACTGCAAAGGAATTTCTGACTTCAGCTATTTACTTCTTGGAAATACATGGACATGTCATGTTTTCGCTTGAACTGCTACTAACTTCCAAAGTTATCGGTTTGCAGCATTGAGGACTCCTACCGATCTGTGGGGTTAATAAAATATCTATTGGTAAATTAGTGAAGAAATTACAATGAATTTAATTTTTTTAGGTAGCTGTGTGCTCCCTCAGTTTTCCAATCTCTCTGTGGTTCTAGTGAAAGCTAGGGGCGGTGTCCTGCATAGTTACACGGCAGGCATGTAAGCTCCGTGTATGTTCTTGCTGTATTTCAGTGGTAATTAAACCTTGTGCCATTCTATTCCCATTGATCCCGTAGAGAAGGAGAATGTAGCCGAGAGTTCGGGGGAAGCTTGTAGTTCAGTCCCTATCGAGGAGGAGCCCCCTGAAGAGACACAGCTATCTACGCAAGAAATGATCAACATAGAGTCCTACCAGAAAGAAGAAGAAGATGACAACATCTCAGTTACAGTACAGGCAGAGGACGCACTGACACTAGAACTCGACAATGACCTGCTTTTGGACGCGCCCAAGAAAGAATCAAAACCACCGGGGACTGACTCCGAGAAGCCCTCCGATCAAGTACCCAGTGGCAATAAAAATGAAACTGAAATGAGCACAACAGCAAATATGAGCGAAACAGAAAGCGACCAACAGAAACAAAAGTTAGAAGGGGCAGGCATTGAGAGCGCAGAGAAAGAACAGCAGCCAGGAACTGAGGAAAGCAAAGATGAAACAATGAAAACAGAAGATGAAGGTGATTCTAATGAAGCAGCTAAGAAAGAAACCTCGATTATAGAGGGCAGTGATCAGAACAAGAGGTTTGTTGTTTCTCAGTTCTAGATCAGAAGCTTTCTTTTTTTCATTCATACTAAGATTCCAGTAAACTTGTCTCGTGAATTGGCCTGCACAGTGGTGGTAATTTTGATCTTTTTTGTTTTTGTTTAAAAGTTCTTAATTTTTTTTCCTATACCGTTAGA
Organism: Somniosus microcephalus; assembly: GCF_052327205.1. Taxonomy (NCBI): domain Eukaryota; kingdom Metazoa; phylum Chordata; class Chondrichthyes; order Squaliformes; family Somniosidae; genus Somniosus; species Somniosus microcephalus. The sequence continues at coordinate 72,209,580 of NC_140999.1, read as the reverse complement.
GGCGACTTCCTTTTGCACTTTCTGCTCTCCTCCAACCTGCAGAGGTTGTTCACAAACTGGAATATTTTGCTTCTGTGTGTACTCTTCACCGACAGTACCAAAAATGTAATGAGGCAATTTTTGTACAGTTCCATTTCCAATTGGGATCTAAAATGTCATTGATGCCCCTACATCCAAAATGTTTGGTTTATTGCATTCTCCGTGATCTATAACTGACAGTAGCTCTATACTTTGGTAGGTATTGGACAGTTTGCTTGGATTGCAAAAAGTTCTGACATTTTAAAAAATGTACATTTCTGAAATCCCATTTGTTCTTCATATTTAACAAGTCTGATTTTGTATCTTTAGTTCTATCAAGGATGGAAAAGATACTAAAACCACAGCGAAGGATGAGAAAGGTAGGCCATGGAATGTTAACCAGTGTTTGGAGTCTATGGCTACTGTTTGTCAGGGCTACAGTCAAGGTTCAGTGGTGACTCAAGTTAACAACTGCAGCAGTTTTCTCTCTCATTGAATCCAGTCACTCAGAACTTGACGTGGTTGCCAAGGGCCAGTTCCAAGTTTATGGACGTTTGTTATGCAAGTGATTTCTCTGCCCATTATCCATCCAAACATCTTAATTTATTTGTAAACCATGTAAATGTAATCAAAAGAAATAAAAATGATTTTGTTTACATTCACTAACTTATTTACTGCAAACCCCTTAACCTTTTACTATGTAAATGTTAGATAAACCCCTGAGAAGGAAATAAGCTTGATCCGTTGTCGGCTCTTAAGAATTAGATTGATATCTGTTCAGCAGGGTGATTGTGGGTCAGAGATGTTAATAGTATTGTATTTTATGGGGATGAAAGGGCAAGGAACGTAATTAAAGTAGGTGGTTAACATATAATGTGATCGAAAAATCATATGTATGGAAGAAGGCCATTGAGCCCATGCCAGCTCTCAGCTAGTTCCACTCCCCTGCCCTTTCCCTGTAGCCCTGCAATTTTTTCCCCTTCAGATACTTATCCAACTCCCCTTTGAAAGCCGTGATTGAGTCTGCCTCCACCACCCTTTCAGGCATTGCATTCCAGACCCTAACCACTCGCTGCGTAAAAAAAAGTTTTTCCTCATGTTGCCTTTGGTTCTTTTGCCAATCACCTTAAATCTATGTCCTCTGGTTCTCTACCCTTCTGCCAATGGGAACAGTTTCCCTCTTATCTACTCTGTCCAGACTCTACATGATTTGGACACCACTATCAAATCTCCTCAGTCTGCTCTGTTCCAAGGAGAACAACCCCAGTGTTATAAATCTCATCAAGAAACTACTCGTGAAATAATGCTGGACGCGCCGTCCAAGGAGAATAAATACTCTGACGTGGACCCAGCTTGTCAGGGACATTTTGTAAGACAAGGAACTAGTGAAGTACAACTAGACCTCCATGTTCTGAAACAAGTTGATTAAAGCCTTGCTTTATGCTGAAACCAAGTGCGTAGTGAGCTTTATTATGTCACCCAGCTTCTCCAGTCTATCAACGTAACTGAAGTCCCTCATTCCTGAAATCATTCTTGTAAATCTTTTCTGCACTTTCTCTAAGGCCTTCACATTCTTCCTAAAGTGTGGTGCCCAGATTGGGCCGAACGAGTCTTTTATACAGGTGATTCTTAATTTCCACACTTTTGTACTCTATATCTCTATGAAGCCCAGGATCCCGTAAGCCTTTTTTAACTGCTTTCTCAACCTGCCCTGCCACCTTAACTGATTTGTGCACATATACCCCCAGGTCTCTGTTCGTGCACCCCCTTCAGGATTGTACCATTTAGTTTATATGTCCTCTCCTCATTCTTTCTACTACAGGAAACTTTTTTTATCCGGCACCTGCGTGGTACCGGTTTAGCAAAAAGTCCGGATTACAGTGAGGTATAGTAAAAGGTACGAGAGCCCTGTACACAGCAACAGATCCAGGCTTCCCTGTTGCTTAGCAACAGGTGCAGGAACCCCGGCCACAAGATCCAGGCTTCCCTGTTGCTTAGCAGCAGGTGCAGGAACCCCAGTTACACAGGCACAGATCCAGGAACGGCCACTAATATGAAATAAAACTTACCTGAGCCTACTCCTGAATTTTGCCGGTTAAGAGATTTCCGGTTATTTAGATGCCGGTAAATCGAGAGTTTCCTGTAAAATGTATCACTTCAGACTTTTCTGCTTTAAATTTCATCTGCCATGTGTCCACACATTTCACCAGCCTGTCTTTGTCTTCCTGAAGCCTATCACTCTCCTCCTCACTGTTCACTGTACTTCCAAGTTTTGTTTCATCTGCAAATTTTGAAATTGTGCCCTGTGCGCCCACGTCCAAGTCATTAATAGATATCAAGAAAAGCAGTGGTCCTAGAACCAACTCCTGGGAAACACCACTGTATACCTTCCTCCAGTCTGAAAAACAACCGTTCACCACTACTCTTGTTTCCTATCGCTTAGCCAATTCCGTATCCATGCTGCCACTGTCCCTTTTATTCCATGGGCTTCAACTTTGCTGGCAAGCCTGTTATGTAGCACTTTGTTGAACGCCTTTTGGAAATCCATGTTAACTGCCTTGCCCTCATCAACCCTCTGTTACTTCATCAAAAACTCAATTCACGATTTGCCTTTAACAAATCCGTGCTGGCTTTCCTTAATTAATCTACACATGTCCAAGTGACTATTAATTTTGTCCCTGATTACTGCTTCTAAAAGCTTCCCCACTACTGAGGTTAAACTGACTGGCCTGTAGTTGCTGGGTTTATTTTTACACCCTTTTTGAACAATGGTGTAACATTTGCAATTCTCCAATCCTCTGGCACCACCCCTGTATCCAAGGAGCTTTGGAATATTATGGCCAGTACTGCTGCAATTTCCTCCCTCAATTCCCTCAGCATCCTAGGATGCATCCCATCTGCTCCTGTTGATTTATCTACTTTTAAGTACAGCCAGCCTTTCTAATACCTCCTTTTATCAATTTTTATCCTATCGGGTATCTCCACTACTTCCTCCTTCACTGTCTGTGGCAGCATCCTCTTCCTTGGTGAAGACGGATGCAAAGTACTCGTTTAGTACCTCAGCCATACCCTCTGCCTCCATGCATGGGTCTACTTTTTGGTCCCTAATCGGCTCCACCCCTCCTCTTGCTACCCTTTTACTGTTTATATGCCTATAGGAGACTTTTGGATTACCTTTTTATGTTAGCTGCCATTCTATTCTCATACCCTCTCTTTGCCTCTCTTCTTTTTCACTTCTCCTCTGACCTTTATATATAATTGCCTGATTCTCAGATGTATTTGCAATCTGACATGTCATACATGCTCTTTTTCCGCTTCTTCATATTCTCTCTCTTGTCATCCAGGGAGCCCTGACTTTAGTTGCTCTGCCTTTCCCCCTAGTGGGAATGTACCTGAACTGTTTCCTCTTTAAAGACAGCCCATTGTTCCATTACAGTTTTGCCTGCCATCTTTGATTACAATTTACCCGAGCCAGATCCATTCTCATCCCAGTTAATCTGGCTAGACCGGGTTTGATGGGTCGAATGGTGCTTTCGCATTCTGGATTTTCTTGTCTTGGCCCAAATCAAAATTTCAGGTGGTAGAACTGGCATAATGATGACACCACAGTGATGTAACTACCTTAACTTATTTTCTTTTCCTTTTTTCCCTGTACCAATTGTTGACTTGAGTATGGAATGCCTTAAGTGAACTGCAGTATTTACAAAGTAACAATTTTTGATTTCTTATTGTCTTTCCTTGGCTCGTTCTGGGTTAATGTGGGTCCAGAAAAAATGTTCTTTTGCTTATTAAAGATAATACTTTGTCAATTCAGGCCGATCTGGTACCACCAGCATTTCGGACACTGCAGGGAAGAACCTTTGGGTGAGTGGCTTGTCCTCTGCCACCAGAGCAACTGACTTGAAGAACCTCTTCAGTAAATATGGCAAGGTAACAGTTATGAAAATCCTGAAGTTTTGAGTGGTTTGTAATGTGCAACAAACATTTTTAGAGATTTATGTGCCTTAAGGTATAAAAGTGCTGATTGAATCATTTTTAGCTTGTGATGAAATATTTGGTAGAGGATTTTTTTAATAACCTTAATCTTCTACCAGAAAAGTGGTCTATGATAACAGGATAATACAATTTGGGCTTTTGAAACATTATTTTCTCTGAGAGCCTGACGGCAGCTTCTGTAAGTTGACTATCTTTTGTTTTCTACCTTTTATAGAATTAATATAACCCAAATCGAACAGTTAACAGTAAAATGTGTCTTCAGTTTATCAGCTAGCAGAAAACATTACGTAATTAACCAGATTCATACAGGCTAAAATAACTAATTGCATTATTTATGCCCAAGTACGCAGAAGCAAAGATATTTGGGGTACGCTGGCTGGCCTCCCATCCTTCACACTCTCTAAACTCCAGCTTGTCTAAAATTCTGTTTTCTATCCTGTACCAAGTCCTGCTCACCTAGTGCCCTAGTCAACACTGACTTACATTGGCTCCTGGTCCTCCAATGTCTCAAATTTAAAATACTTGACTTTCAGTCCTTCCATGGCCACACCACTCCCTATCTCCATAATCACCTCGAGCACTACAATTTTCTTCCACTCCTCTCAAAAACTCTTCCTCTGATATCTCTCCCTCCATGCTTTGAATTGTGTCACACTCTCTGGAATTCCCTCTGAACCCCTGTGCCTCTGCACCTCACTCAAAATAAGTTTCCTGTAACGTTCATGAAGGGGCTTCAAGGGAATTATGTAAACCAAACACCTGCAGAGTTCTTCGGTCAGAACAAGATTCAGACACCCAGAAAGAACTCGGCATGGAAAAATGCACTTCTCTTAATTTCTGCTATTTTGACACAATAATGTAAATTCTGTTAATATTTCACAAGATTCAACTACAATATTAATTTTTTTTTAATTCATTCAGGGATGTGGGCATTGCTGCCATGGCCAGCATTTATTGCCCATCCCTAGTTGCCCTTGAGAAGGTGGTGGTGAGCACAGCTGAGTGGCTTGCTAGGCCATTTCAGAGGGCAGTTAAGAGTCAACCACATTGCTGTGGGTCTGGAGTCACATATAGGCCAGACCAGGTAAGGATGGCACGTTTCCTTCCCTAAAGGGCACTAGTAAAACAGAATGGTTTTTACAACAATCTGGTAGTTTCATGGTCACCATTACTAGCTTTTTAATTCCAGAATTATTTAATTAACGGAATTTAAATTCCCCGGCTCCCATGATCGGATTGGAACTCCTGTCTCCAGATTATTAGTCCAGGCCTCTGGGTTACTAGTCCAGTAACATAACCACTATGCTACCGTTCCTGTGGAAGATGGCAAATGCATATTGTCTTGAATTTTAATTGACTCATGCTTTGGTGGTGGCCTGCTCCCAGCCCACAGTCTAATTCACTCTTGGATAAAAAGGTTAAGTGGCTATAAGGCAGACAGTGACTGATCAGCCTTTTAAATTTAAGAACATGCGTGTATCTCACATTTCCAACTTGACATTAAACTAGAACGGGCTTCTTGTAAACAAAATTCCCTGTATAAATTTTAGTTGCTGCATGATACAAGGTTTCACATTGCTGAAGGGAATTCGTTCTGCTGTACGGTGAACATATTGGCCCAGTAATTCGGGTCCAAATGCGTGAGTACGGTCTGGGTACTCACGCATCTGGCCGGATGAAATGCCGGCGTTCAGGAAACACCGTGCATGCGGAGAACGCCGGCATTTCCGGTCCTCTGAACGAAGGGGTTCAGAGGCACAGCGCGTGCGACTGAACAGGCAGCGCGTGCGCAGTGAACTTCGTCGATTTTATTCATGGATTCAGTGAGGGTAAGTCCTTACAAGTTACACTTGAAAAAAGCATGTGTAAAGTTGGTCCAAGGCTGCGGAGGAAGATATATTTTATCGTGACGCTTCTGAAAGGCAATATTTTTGTTGGGGAAAGGGAGCAAAGTTATTTTAAGAAATGCTGAGGTTTTAAAGTTTAAATTTTTTTTTTTTAACGGGCTTTCAGTACGGTAGGTAGAAGGAGCAATTGTGGCTGTGTGAATTGAATGTGAGAATGAGTGTTCTAAAATGAGTAATGTAACATTTCCAATACTTTTAAGAAAGAAACTTTTCATCAGTAATAAGTAATTATGTATGTATGTCCGCATATATTCCTTTACGTATATGTATGTATGTTTTATATCCCTTATGTGTATGTATGTATGTTTTTAATTATGATTTTCCAATAAGTTACTTTCTCTGAAAGTCATAATTAAATACATACATTCATACACATAAGTAAAGGAATATATTCATACACGCAAAGGAATATATACAGACATACATACATAATTACTTAAAAGAATATATTACTGATGAAAAGTTTCTTTCTTAAAAATGTTGGAGTCATTTTCACATTTAATAAACACAGCAAATTCAATTCACATAGCCACAATTGATCCTTCTACCTACAGTACTGAAAACCCGTTTTAAAAAACAAAAATAAACTTTAAAACTTACCTCAGCATTTCTTAAAATAACTTTAATCCCTTTCCCAAACAACCGCAGCCTCTGGAGCAACTGTACTCATGCTTTTTTCATGTGTAAGTTGTATTGACTTGACCGCACTGAAAGCATGAATGAAAGCGGCAAATTTTACTGCGCACGCGCTGCCTGTACAGTAGCACGCGTTCTGCCTCTGAACCCCTTCGTTCAGAGGACAGGAAATGCCGGTTTTCCCCGCATGCGCTGTGCATGCTGAAAACCGGCATTTCCTCCAGACAGACGCGTAAGTACCCCGACCGTACTCGCGCGTTTGGAAGGGAATTACTGGGCCAACATTTTACATGTCAATAAAATGAAAAATTTAACAATTGCACGATTTGCCCCCTCGCATCTGCGACTGAGGGTCCAAGGAGGTGCATTGCGCAAGAGGTCATCGTCGTACGTATCCTCACACTGTTCCCTTTCGGCAACTGTATGAAGTGGTGGAAGGATTTCTGGCCACGTTAACACTCCTTCCGTGACCATAACCATCTTCATACCAGCCATTAGGGTGGTTAGTCCTATGGCGTGAGGGTTTTACGGGCTCCCACAACCCATCTGAGGGGGGGTGGGGGCCACCCACACCCGCGGACGCAAGTATCCCGCTGGATGTCCACCCAGAATTTATAGTTGGAGCTCCGACTCCACTTGCCGGGACTGTCTGGAGCGGGGTTTGAAACCCTACTCCTTCTGGCCCAGCGGCGGGGATGCTTATCGCTACGCAAAAGGCCCACTCTGCGCAAAAGGTGACACCCATACGTTTCCTGCGCCTTTTCCCTCCCCGTGACTGGAGCCCTATGCTGCCACTTGAAAGACCAAGCTATCATCTGTCCTTTTTGCGGCGCCTTTGACTTCTCATTACCAATGATGAGCAGGCGCTGCGCCTCCACCTCGTTGAGGAGATTGCTGAGGTCATCATCAGTTCAATTGTGAGTTCTTTTAATGCCGTGAATTGTGCTCATTCCAGCCATTTCACGTTGCTAATTGGATTGGGCCTTTGGCGTAGCGGTAGGATCCCCGCTGCTGGGCCAGACGGGGTAGGGTTTCGGACCCCGCTCCAGACAGTCCCGGCAAGTGGAGTCGGAGCTCCGGCTCTAAATTCTGGGTTGACATCCAGTGGGATATTTGCGTCCGTGGGTGTGGGTGGCCCCCCCCCCCCTCCTTGTATAGCTTGTGGGAGCCCGTAAAACCCTCCCGCCATAGGACTAACCACCCTAATGGCTGGTTCAAAGATGGTTACGGTCACGGAATGAGTGTTAATCACGGCCATAAACCCTTCCACCACTTCATACAGTTCCCCAAAGGGAACAGTGCGAAGACACGTATGACGACGACATTGGTAAATAAATAATTGGAATTAAAAAATAATATTTTAGGGCTTTTAAAAGTCTTTAAATAGCTTTAATTCTGTTTAAAACTACTTCAGATTCTTCAAAATAATGTAAACGTTTTTAAAAGTTTATAAAAGTTACCAAAAGCTTCATAAAAATACCAAAAACCTATTTAAAATGCTGCTTTGCATGTAAAAATGCTTAGCAGCTTGTGAGAAACATTGGGGGCGTGTCCTATTAAACTGAGACCTCAAGGGGCGTGTCTCACTTGCACAGCGCGCTCCAGGCTTCGCGCTGGCCGCACTCCTGGGCGGCGTGACGTCAGACGCTGCCCGGGATTCTTCTTTTTCAAACACGAATTCCAGGCGTCCCTGGAGGTGAAATGTCAGCGCGTCGGGTAAGTGCATATCAGGGGCTTGCACGCGCGGCAAGCCACCAACCCGAATTACTGGGCCATTGACTTAATTCAGTCGATACAACTTATCTTGTAACACCTAAAAAATACAGAACAACCTTTGCTATCCCACTTCAGTGGTAATTCTTCTTGACTTAAACAAACTAACTCCTCTGATAGGGCAGAACATTTCTCTTTTCCCCCCCCCCCCAAAAACGGTGTTTCCTGTCTTTTTAACCTTGCAGTCCTTACTGACTTTCTCGTGTTCTACGAACTGTGACTGACTGGTAAATACCTTCTGGTACATCCAGCCTGTCCCAGACAATTGTGATACCTTGTGCATCACAATATATACACTCCCCATCCCACCCGAAACCAGGTGATCTCCTGGGAGAGGCAGAAAACCAGCTTAAAAACCCAGGCCAATTTGTGGGGGGCGGGGGGGGAGAATCTGAGAAATTCCTCTGACCCATCTAGGCGATTAAAACTAGTCCAGGAGATCCCAATGGCCCTGAAGTACCTATGTTTTGTAAAAGGTAATGTTCACCCCCAACCAGAAACCAGTCCAACTCTCGTTTGAAGGAATTCGGCAAATCATTGTTGTCTACACGAGACGGCAGCCTGTTCCAGAGGTCCACTATTCTCTGGGGGGAAAGAACCGCCTCCTGACATCTAACCTAGATCTGGTCTTTTTCAACTTAAAATTGTGACCCAATTAAATAGGTTAGGGAGGACCAGGGAACCAAATGTCAACTGGAACACAATCTATTCCCTTCATCATCTTTTAAACCTCAATCAGATCACGCCTAAGTCTACGCTGCTTCGAAGTGTAGAGCTCCAATCCTTTTAGCCTATCTTGGTAACTAAGATGCTTTATACTGGGAATTAGTCTACTGGCCCTCCTCTGCAGTCTTTCCAAAGCCTCAATATCACCTGTTCTTTGAAAACTTCTCACTATCAAAAAAAAAAAGCCTGTCCCCCTCACACACCAATGGAGATCAAAGGGTTTTCCAACATGAGGTGTCTTTCCAAATACCCAGACAAACCCAGAGTCGTCGTTTAGACTCTGGGAGAAACAACTTACGATTAATATATTGACCACCTTTCACATGGGTGAAATATGGTGCTTTTTTAATAAAAACATAAATTTGAACACACTCCTTTCTATGGAAATGGTCATACAATCTAGAAATGTGATTTTCCCCCTCCCTAACACTTTGCATTGTTGCTCTTCTCTTCACTTCTTCACCCTCTCATCTCCTCTCTGTTCTTGCCCTAAAATTCCTGTCCCCTCTTTTCCCCCCCATTCCCCAAGATCAGCCTCACCAAAAGCTTGTTGAAACTGTACCCCTGCCCCATGCCTGCTGCCTGATCTTTTAGTTTACCGGAAATCACGAGTTTAGTTTTCAGAACACACATTGTGCTTATACCGTATTTGACCGTTCCCCGACACTTTGCCTTACTTTTCACCCGCTTTGTCTTTCTCAGTAATTAGAATATTTGCATTTTCTATCTCCAAACAAAATGCATGCAAGATACAGGAAACTTTGGTTTCTCCGGAGGTTATATGTCCGGAATACTCGATGTAACGGCAAAAATCAGGAGCCGTTTTTTTAGTTCTCGTTGCTTTTTTTTTCCCCAGTCAGGCACTGCAAGGTCTGTAGCTATAGCAACAGCTTCAGCTAGAGACGCTTGCAGCTGCAGCCGACTGTTTTGAATCTGTTGCTAAGCAACAGGGTTTGTTGATTCACACGGAGCTTTTCAGTTCCGTATGTTTCAACATTAATGCTGGTATGCCCGGCACTTTTGATGGTACGGCACCAGCTCGGTCCCGTCAGTGCCGGATATCAGAACGTTTCCTGTAACTAGAAGCTCTCTGCTTCAAAATTCAACTTGTTTCTTTTGAAAAATGCAGTCTCTCAGATTTTCTTCCTTTCTCACACTCGCTCTTTCTCAACACTGGATATAAACGTCACCTGAATAAAGCTTTTGAAATTTACCCTGAAGGTTTTCTTCAAATAATGTTGAAAAACAACCAAATAAATTTTGTTAGAATGTTTCTCCCTGTCTCTCTTACCTGGCTTGCTTAGATGCTACTTTAATGTATCTTGGGAAATTGTGCACATGCTCAGACTGCAGGATCTGCCTTCATCTACGTGTCATAGGTTTGGGTAAAAATATGAAGTCCAGACTTTTGGGAGAGGCTGAGGCCTTATAAGTAAAAAGGAACAGCATTAAAAGACTCGATGGACAGATTTGATTAATTGGATAAGTTTAATCATGTCTTTGTGAAATTTGTGATTTTATTTTTTTTGTTTTGTTTAAACTCATTATAATTTCCAAAAAATGAGGAATATGAGGGGAAATTTTTTTTTTAAACTACAAATAAAAACCGAAAATGCTAGAAACACATAGCAGGTCAGTCAGATCTGTAAAGAGGGAAAAACGTTATGATATTCTGGATGTGCATCCTTCATCAGAGCCTGGAGTTCTGACGAAGATTACATAACCAGAATGTGCATTTCCAGCCATTTCTGTATTTGTTACTGATGAAAAAATGGCTGAAATTTTTCAGAAACCATTGAGCATTTGTGGAAAAATTAATGCAATGACATCGAGTGGCCAATGTCTATAATTACAGTGATGGGAGCCAGTTAACATGAAAAGGGTTGATTCAAAATTGTACCAAAAAAGTGACATGTTTTGTTGACGGGGAGTGAGTGCAGTTGTCTGATTTAAAAAAATATATATATATCAACCAAGGCAATAATTGAAAACCCAGAGCATGTATTTACATAGTGGTGTTTGGAGGGAAATTCCAAAGCATTGGACCTAGGTGGTTGAAGATGTGGCCACAAGTGGTGGGCTGAATGGAGGGTGGATGCACAAGGGGCCTGGGTTGGGGTGGGGGTGGAATTATAGTTTTAGAGATGGGGAGATTTGTTTGGCATTGAATTTTGGGAACCAGCTGATAACATTGTCGTGATGCCCACTGAGGAGAAACTTTCAGGCCATGATGTACATTTAGATGATACTAGCTGGGGGGAGCCTGGCTTTGCCAGGGCTGTTTTGGGCCGGGCGGTTTAAATCGAGTGCCAGGCTTTGGGGCCTCTCTGTGTCCCTCTCTCAATCTGCTGGCGGGCAACATTTCTACCTTTTAATACCTTGAAAGATGAAAGTGAAAGTACTTATAAAACGTTTTTTGGTAAATGATGTTATTTTTAAAAGAGATGCTAACTTTTTCAAAGCTGGATGATCAAAGTAGTTTGAGCTGGAAGCTGAAGTAATGGCAGTGAAACAATGGCTGCCACATCCCTGAGATGAAAACGATTAGTCCCACCCCCACACACACACACCGATTGGCCACCATCAGGGGACCGTACTGTAGGATTGGTCAATCGTGACGGCACAGGATTGGTCGAACCTTGACGTCAGTCAATCAATGCTAGCAGATAATGAGTTTAATTTTGAAGGTTTTTCGCATAAGGCGCGAACAATTTTCGTCCGACCGAAAAGTAAATACGCTTATGAGCGTCCCGGAAGTGTAAGCTTTCTTCGGAGATAACGCGCGCGTAGGTACGCCGTATAATTTTCGAGCGCATAGCCGGACAGACGCACACGTGAGGACAGACAGACAGAAGGACAGACAGACAGATCGATTCCTTTATTTATATATATACTAGCTGGGGGGAGCCCGGCTTTGCCAGGGCTGTTTTGGGCTGGACGGTTTAAATCGAGTGCCAGGCTTTGGGGCCCTGTCTGTGTCCCTTTGTGAATCTGCTGCCGGGCAACATTTCTACCTTTTTAATACCTTGAAAGATGAAAGTGAAAGTACTTATAAAAGGTTTTTGGTAAATCTTGTTATTTTTAAAAGAGAAACTAACTTTTTCAAAGCTGGATGATCAAAGGGCTTTCAGGCCCTGTCTCTCTCTCTCTCCGTGTGAATCTGCTGCCGGGCAACATTTCTACCTTTTAATACCTTGAAAGATGAAAGTGAAAGTACTTATAAAACGTTTTTGGTAAATCTTATGTTATTTTTAAAAGAGATACTAACTTTCAAAGTAGTTTGAGCTGGAAGCTGAAGTCATGGCAGTGAAACAATGGCTGCCACATCCCCGAGATGAAAACGATTAGTCCCGCCCACACACACACACACACACCGATTGGCCAACCATCAGGGGACCGTACTGTAGGATTGGTCAAACGCGACGGCACAGGATTGGTCGAACCTTGACGTCAGTCATTCAATGCTAGCAGATAATGAGTTTAATTTTGAAGGTTTTTTTTCATAAGGCCGCGAACAATTTTTCGTCCCGACCGAAAAGTAAATACGCTTACGAGCGTCCCGGAAGCGTAAGCTTTCTTCGGAGGTAACGCGCGCGTAGGTACGCCGTATAACTTTCGAGCGCATAGCCGGACAGACGCACACCCGAGGACAGACAGACAGATCGATTCCTTTATTATATACTAGCTGAAGTGCCCGCGGTGCCGAGGGTCTTTTGAGGGCATGTTGTTGGAAGAGAGAGAGAGCGCGACTGGGGCGGGGGGAAGAGAGAGAGCGACTGGGGGGGGGGGGGGGAGAGAGAGAGCGACTGGGGGGGGGGGGGAAGAGAGAGAGCGACTGGGGGGGGGGGGAGAGAGAGAGCGACTGGGGGTGGGGGGGAGAGAGAGAGCGACTGGGGGGGGGGGGGGAGAGAGAGAGCGACGGGGGGGGGGGGAGAGAGAGAGCGACTGGGGGGGGAGAGGAGAGCGACTGGGGGGGGGGAGAGAGAGCGACTGGGGGGGGAGAGAGAGCGACTGGGGGGGGGGGAAGAGAGAGAGCGACGGGGGGGGGAAGAGAGAGAGCGACTGGGGGGGGGGAAGAGAGAGCGACTGGGGGGGGGAAGAGAGAGAGCGACTGGGGGGTGGAAGAGAGAGAGCGACTGGGGGGGGGGGGGAAGAGAGAGAGCGACTGGGGGGGGAAGAGGAGAGAGCGACTGGGGGGGGAAGAGAGAGCGACTGGGGGGGAAGAGAGTGCGACTGGGGGGGAACTTGGCCCGAATGGACCCCTGCGAAGGAAGGAAGAAGGTAAGCTCTCCCTCCCTATCCCACCCCCTCACTCTTTCCCTCCCTGTCCCACCCCCTCACTCTTTCCCTCACGCTCTCCCTCCCTCCCCCATCTCCTCCTGATTTACCTCTCCCTCCCCCCTCTCCTCACTCTCTCTCTCTCTCTCTCTCTCTCTCCCTGCTTTACTCTCTCCCCCCCCCCCCCCCCCCACCCCCCCTCCCCCTATTTCTCTGTCTCTCTGACATCTGTTTTCCCTCTGTCGCTCTCAGTTTTTCTTCTGCCGTGGTGCCCGATTTGCTACTCCAGGGCCGCTCTCCGGGGCAAGGTAAGAGCCGGGCTCCGGCCCCACACCGCCAGGGATCAGCACCCGAGGAACCCGCCCGCCGACCAACGTGAAAGAAGACCCTCCTTACCTGTCACGGAGTTCAAGTCTCCGAATGCGGCATGCACCGGGCCTCTTCCCCCGCGCATTCAGGAGGCGCGGGGAAGAGAGAGAGACACAGACTGGGGGGGGGGGGGGGTGGCGAGTTAGACGCCGCCGCGCACCTGCTCCGCGGAGCTCCGTGACGCCGACGCCGCACCAGCCTTTACTAAGATGGCGGCGGGGGGGGTAGCGGCGCTCGGCTGAGGCCCGCCCCTCCAGCCTTCACAAAGATGGCGGCGATCGGGGGCCGCTTGTTGACTGGGGCCGGGAGGTGCCTAGCTCGGGCGTGGATGCGGAGGAGAGGCCGAGGCTTAGAGGCCTACCTGGAAAAACGGGCAAAGGTAGGAAAATTAATGAGATTAGATAAAGATTTAGAAAGTAATAACTTTTTTTTAAAACAATGTGTTTTAAAAGCAACGTTTTTTTTGAAGACGCAGAAAGCGGGAAAAAGAAAGGAAAAGTTTGGAATCAAGATGGCGGCGACTCACCTCGGTTCAGAACGATAAGGCCCGCCCACACACGCACCGATTGGTCGCCCGTCAGGTCACCAAAGCATAGGATTGGTGAATCGTCCTGTCACTCGACCGTAGGAGGGCCTGGCTGCACACGCAGCAACCCGGCGTACGATTGGTCGACCTCGAGGTCACTCTGTCGCTAATGAGCGGATAATGAGATGCTAATGAGTGGAATGTTGAAGGTTTTTCGGATACCGTGGGCGCAATTTTTGTCCAGGCCGAAACGTAAATACGCTTACCATCGTTTTGGAACGGTGAGCTTTCTTTCGACGTAACGCTCACGCGTAAGTACGCTCTAACTTTCGAGCGCATAGCTGGACAGACGCACACCCGAGGACAGACAGACAGACAGACAGACAGATAGACAGACAGAAAGAAGTATCCGTTTTATATATATTATAAAATAATATATATAGATGTACAGAATTTTCACGCAACCCAAGTAAACTGTTGCGAGTGGATTTCACATCTAGTTGTGATAAAATGCTTTTACTGTGGCATAACTGGTGATTGGCGTTTATCTTTGCTTTTTGTCTCTTCTCTTGCTGATTTTGCCAGCATTAATTTGATAGTCAGTGCTGTGCTTCTAGTGGTGTTATGCCACAGGAGTAAAATTTTCATGTGTAAAGATGTAGCACAGATGAACTAAGTTATTGCCTGGAGAGCAGGTTATGCCAGTAGTGAGTTGGCAAATATTTACTGGCATATGTGCCAGTCGGCTGTTAATGAGGACTGATTATTTAATTTGTTTGTCTGAAAATTGCCATGTTCCATTCACTTAGGGTAATGTTCTTTCTGTTTAGGTGGTTGGTGCAAAAGTAGTAACTAATGCTCGTAGTCCTGGAGCACGTTGCTATGGATTTGTGACCATGTCGACCAGCGAGGAGGCAACAAATTGTATCAGCAATCTGCATAGAACAGAGCTGCATGGGCGAATGATCTCTGTAGAGAAGGTGAGTGCCAAGTACCACGAGATAAATTCAAGTCTGAAATAAAACAGTAAATGCTGGGCCTACACTGGTCCATCAGCATCTATAAAGAGAAAAGACAGGTTAATATTTCAAATGGACTCTTTGTCAGCACTCAGAATAGTGGCTGAAAATATCAAAGGTATTGTTTAGAATTGACCAGGATGTTCAGTGATCAAAATATCCAGGTGTTTTTCTGAAAATCGTAACTAATGAAATTGTTAGAAATTGAAAGTGTTTTCTAGGACTTGGTATTTAAATCTAGATCTCAATATAGTTCCTGCACTGCACTATAGTGAGCATAAAATAAAAGGCTTTGCTCTAGGAAATATTTAAAGATAATTGGTGTGCCTTTTGAGTAATTTCGATAGTCTATATTGGTCACACAATTTTGTCTTTTAGCAATTTCAGTGGTTGCTAATAAGCACCTGATTTTATATTTAAGGTTCTGGATCAACTCTGCTAGGCCTGGCAGGGGTGGGGATTTTGTTTAATAGCTAAAAAGTAAATCAATGAAAACTTGTTTTTTTTTTTTTTAAAAAGTCACCAACTTTTTGTCAACTATGAAAGTTTACTGATTCTCTTTGCCCCCCCCACCCCACCCTGGCAGTGCATGCCACTCCAGGGCCTTTGCTCCCTCCTGTGCTTGGACTTGCACAGTATCTGGACGTAGTGTCACATGTGCAGGAGGGAAACCCTGCCCACTCCTTATCCAGTTTTGGATGGCATCTGCACATGGCACTCTGTGCTGGAAAACCTAGGCCAGTTCAGTGTTTCAATCACACTTTCTTGCTGTTTTCCTCCGCCACCATCTCTGAGAACCTACTGAGGAAACTCTGTGCAGGACGATATTGCCCTGGTGGGCTGAAGATCAAAGGGCACGATGAGGCAGCTAACGGTCAGCCATTGGGGGAAACTGAGACAGGAGATGTTGCTGTGACCTGCCACTGAATGTGTCTAATTCATTATCCGAGAGCGGAGTATAAATATGGAATAGTTATCTATGTGTGAGCCATATAGAGTGGGAGATGTATAAAGAAAAGCTAAAATATGAAACATGCAGAGCATGGGAGACTTACAGAAGAGATGACACAAAGAGAAGGAAAGACTTGCAGAAAGGGCAGAGCAAGTGAGAGCCTCAGATAGAAAGATACAAGATAGCGAGAAATGTGTCCACCATACACTGAGAAAGACGGCCATGGTGAATTAGAGAATGGGAAATAAGCAGAGGAACTGCTGTGTGGAAAAACAATCTTTATCATTATTATTACTGGTGAGTGGCACCACAAGTGTTCAGTTAGCCCAGAATATGACTAGGTTAGGGTTGTGCTGATTACTCTGAGTAGATATGAGATTATAAATTTCTTTTGTTTTCAGGCTAAAAATGAGCCTTCAGGTAAGAAACCAGCGGATAAGAAGGACGACTTAAAAAAGGATCCAAAGTCGGCGTCCAGTCGAGAGCTCAGCAGCGACCGGCGGCATTCTGCAGACTCCAAAACTGACAAGTGAGTTTTAATCATTGTGGATTTGTAATTTTTAAAAAAGCGCTTGGGTAGCTTTCTGAAATGGTCGATATGATATTACTCAGTACATGAACAGCTAGCAGCAACATTGTGGGCCGCTAACAATAGGTAAACGGAAATGCCTCTTAACTATTCAGGTATTTCATTTTTTTTCTGACAGGACAACAACAACAATTAAAGCTCTAACCACAGTCTGAAACAGTAAAACTGGCTCATTAGGTTCTTTAGTTATTGTAAGATTGCACAAAACATTCTGTTACTTGTTCATGTAAAATTTATTTGCACTTCGTAGAAGGAGCACAGAACCTGCCAACGATATGCTGACTGCTGCTTTTGTTCAAAGCACAAGTGGGAGGGAAGACCATGCTCTAATGGCGCCACATCATGTGACACAGCCATACAGGCAATGGTTTTATGTTTAATCCTTCATCTGTGATGAGTTAGCTAGCAGCCAAAATGTGATGGTGCACTACGCTTGACGTCCTAAGGAGGAGAAAATATCCATACACTGATCTCTAGTGATTCCAGGTAGTGCAAATGCACAACTATATGGTAAGGAGAGTATCTGGCTCAGTGGTGAAGCCTGCATAAACTAATTGCCTTCTGGAAATTGCTGTCCAGGCTCACTCAGGAAGAATGGCCATTTGGGCAAAGTACCAGTGAATACTGCTAACCACCCAAGGAACCATATCCTAACTTTGATTACTACTGATTGGGGGGGTTGGTGGGGAAATGCAAGGACTTGATCTCCTTATCCAGGAATGGGCTACTTGCTGCTCTTAAGACTAGTATCTTATGAGCAATGGTGTTGGTGAGTTGTGACCAGTTTTACTTCTCCGGTCTAAATAATGGTTGTATTCTCAGTAAACTTCAAGAGAGTTCTCCATAGAAAGTGACACCAGGATTCTGTGATGTATTGCTACTTATCCACAGGGAGGAAGAGAAAACCGGTCACTCCAGGCTGTGCTTGTGCAGTGCTTAGATCAGCACTGGTTGAGGGCTGGAGCTGGTTACCCAACTTTTTAATTGGGGGTATTGTGTGGCAAAGGGAGAGGTAAGAGAGAAAATAACCTGTTACACTTAAGGCCCGTTCCCAAAACTACCCAAATGCTCACTGCTCAAGGGGCCACACCTCCTATGAACTGAAAATTTAATATTATGCATGGAGTGAATGGGGCACTCCACACCTTGGGGCTGACAAACTGCTATCTTACCATGAGTTGTACCAGAAATGATGCAGGAAAAAACCATGCTATGGAATATATATTTCAGGTTAAGTTGCAAGTTGGCTAATTACAACAATGAAATATACAAGGAAGCTAGTTAAATCAGATAAAATGATAATACAGCGCTTGACTCTCGGATACTTTTAACTGTTATGAGACTGAAATAAAACCCTTGAGATTCTTAAAGCCCTTTGAGTTCTTAAATTCATATTTTTTTATGTAACTGCATATTGTGTGCTCATGCAGTTCTAGTTGCTGTAATAACCTGCAAATAAATCTGATCGGAGTGAACTTGATCCTATGCCTGCCACTCATCATTGGACCTGCTTCTCATATCACAGGACATGTCTTTTCCTCACTAAGTAAATCATGAAGGCTCAGATCCTTTCTCATAAACAAGTTTTTAATCCTTTTAAATCTTCCAGACAGAGTACAAGTTACAACCACCACCCCAGGCTACTCAATTGCCGGGTCTAATCTGCTTTTGTAAAACACCACAGCTTTTTAGTGTCTGAAAGTTTGTGTTCTCTGATGGCTGACTGATCAGAATCTAAAGAACATGCATTTATTTATATATCACATCTCCCAATGTCCCAAAGTGCTTCACAAACAAATTGCTTTTGTGTTTGGCCAAATTTTAAAAAATCTACAGAATAAACTGCCCATTGTCTATAGAGATCCATAACTTGGTTAACTACATGGGAATGGGTATAGTAGCATAGTGGTTCTGTTACTGGACTCGTAATCCAGAGGCCTGGACTAATGATCCAGAGACATGAGTTCAAATCCCATCATGGCAGCTGGGGAATTTAAATTCAGTTAGATTTACAAGATTGGTTCCAGGGATGATGGACTTCAGTTACATGGATAGACTGGAGAAGCAGGGGTTGTTCTCAGAGCAGAGAAGATTGAGAGGTGCTCAAAATCATGAGGGGTGTAGATAGAGAGAAACTGTTCCCATTGGCGGAAGGGTCGAGAACCAGAGGACACAGATTTAAGGTGATTGGCAGAAGATCCAAAGGCGACATGAGGAAAACTTTTTTTACGCAGCAAGTGGTTGTGATCAGGAATGCACTGCCTGAGGGTGGTGGAGGCAGATTCAATCGTGGCTTTCAAAAGGGAATTAGATAAGTACCAGAAGGGGGGGTGGGGAATGCAGGGCTATGGGGACAGGGCAGGGGATTGGGTGTAGCTGAAGTGCTCTTGCAGAGAGCCGGCATGGGCCGAATGGCCTCCTACTGTGCTGTAATGATTCTACATTCAAAGGCTGCTGGGGTCCTAAACTAGACAACATGGGCATGCACACTTTCCACAAAGGTAGAAGAAACCCAGTCTAGCAAGCAATTAACAGAAACCCGTTTATTAGAATGTAACGCTGCCAGAGGCGCATACTGGCTTTAACTAAAGGCCCTTAAACTGAAAGGACGCAAGAAAACATAACCAATGCAGCAGCCATACCATCCATTTTTAAAAATCCCAGCGCCTGGCTACAATTTAATCAAAAGATGCTAACATAGCAATTTATAACTTGAAACAGGACACTTCCCTGTTCGTAATCTTAAAGCGGTGATGTTGCCAAAAGCCCATATAACATCATCATCCTACTTCAAGAATTTCTACAAATAATTGCTTTAATTGGAAATAGATCCATCTTGAGCAAAACTGTATGTTTCCATTAATGGAAAATCCATTGCAAATCTGTTTATGGTTGCACACTCGATTTGTGCTAAATTTTATGAAAACTTCAATCATTAAATTACCTAAATGAGTACTCTACCTGTATTAAATTCTATTTTCTCCTTTTCCACCACACAGCTTTGACAAAATAGAGTTCTATTTGGCACCTTGCATTTTGTTTGCTAGGGTAAACATACCATCTACACAAAGCATTTTTTAAAATTAATTCACGGAATGTGGACGTCGCCGGCAAGGCAAGCATTGCCCATCCCTAATTATCCTCGAAGGTGGTGGGTGAGCTGCCTTTTTGAATACAACTGAGTGGCTTGCTAGGCAATTTCAGAGGGCAGTTAAGAGTCAACCACATTGCTGTGGATTTGGAGGCACATACTGGCCAGACCGGGTAAGGATGACAGATTTCCTTCCCTAAAGGACATTGGTGAACCAGTTTTTACAACAATCCGGTAGTTTCATGGTCACCATTACTGATACTAATGTTTTAATCCAGATTTATTTAATTGAATTTAAATTCCCAGCTGCCGTGGTGGGATTTGAACTCATGTCTCTGGATCATTAGCCCAGGCCTCTGGATTACTAGTCCAGTAACCCCCTTATCCGTACCCATACCTATTTTAGCAGGGATAAATACATTTTATAAATATAATGGCAAACTCTGATTTCCGATGGACAGATTTGTTCTAGTTGTGCTGACCTTTCTAAAATACAGATGTGTGCAGGCACAGTTCGGAACAGTAGGTTGTTGCTTATTTTGGAGTTGATTGGTTTCGTAAGGAAGTATTTATAAAAAAAATTTAAAAAAAAAGTCCAGCATCAAGGGAGAAAATTTGAGAGTAACTAAAAAAACAAAATAAGAGAAAAAGCTAAGTGATCTCTTTACATCTCACTAAGTCCTTCAGTTAAACTTTATTTTGTTGGCCCTCATTTTGGAGAGACCATCCACGCAAATAGAAATATCCCTTTTGTAGTGAGGTAGGATGTGAGCTTTATGTCTAGTAAAACTTATTTTCAAGGATTGGTATAGAGGTGGAAGATTTGTTGGGTGATTTTATATTAGATGAGTGAGCTAGTCCTTGAATCATTTTTCCCCTTAGTAAAAAGTTTGCATTTTTAATAGTGCCTTCTGTCCTCTGGGTTTCCTGAAGTGCTTCATGTCCAGTGAATTACTTTTGATGTGTATTCATGTAGGCAGTACAGCAAGATCTTTGCAGACAGTAAATGATATAACAAACCAGTTAATATTTTGTTTGGTAGTTAAGAGAAGTATTGGTTAGGACACCATTAGAAATTCTTTTGAATAATGCCTGGGAATCTTTTACGCCCACCTGAGTAGGCAGGCAGAACTTTGGTTTAATGTCTTGTCTGAAAGTGCTGCTCGCCCTCCATATTGCTCTGAAGTGTCAGCCTATATTTCATGTTCAAGTATTGAAGGGTGCTTGAACCCACATATAAAGATGTTATGGCAATTTTTAAAAATTCTACCTTCTTTTGCAACTGTGCATGATAATCCAACTACTCCGTGATAATTATATGGCTTTGAATATCCCTAGGGTTTTCAAAATAAACCTGACTCCGATAATTAGAATGTGAAGCAATAATGTCTCCATGGAACATGAAAAACCTCAGAAATAACTTGTATGGTATAAGGATGATTGACTGATCTGAAAGTGGTTAATACCAGAGGAAAAAAAGTCCAATTTCCAAGTCTGATCATTCCAACAACATGATGTGTAGAGAAACAAATTGACCGTTGGCAAACACTGAATTAATTAAGCAGTTCTGCAACCTATTATATGTTGGCCATATATAGTTTTCTGCCAACTTCTACATGGACACCCCCCCCCCCCTTAATAGTCGAATGCAACTTGTACTTCAGATCTAGCAGTGGGAAAAAAGATGATAAAAAAGAGGATTCCAAGAAATTGGATGACAAGAAGAAAGATTCAAAGGATGAAAAGAGGGATGACAAAAAAGATTCAAAAAATGAACGGAAAACTGGATCCTCACATGCTGATGGAAGCAGATCAGGTAAGGCATGCTGAGTATGATTTTGGGGGGGGTGGTGGAGGAATCTTTAAACGCGCTTTACACCAAAGTAGGTGACATAATGGCCCAGAAATTTGTGTCGGGGGCTTCCCGCGGGTGCAAGCCCCCGACCTACACTTACCTAGCGCGCCGACAGTTGAGGCCTGGGCCTGCGTGGATTTCCTGTCTGTGGCCCGGTCCAGCTCCCGGTGCGCTGTGCTTGTGTGACCCAGCGGCGTACTTAGTGCGATGCATCGGCTGGGATCACGTGAGCACTGGGCAACCAATAGGAGGAGGGAAAAGTCCATTCATGAGTTTGACAGAAAGAACTGTCAAATTCATGAAAACTCTGGGCGCCCAAAACAGCACTTAACCTTCAAATAAATTTGGGGAAAAATCACACTATTTAAATCAACTATAACATTAAATAATTATTTTAAACAATAACTTAAATTTTTGAAAAAAATAATTTTATAAAAAATTGGGGCTAAAAATACACTTACTTTACTGTAAAGTATTTAAAAATAATAAACCTGTGGGGGGAAAAATGTTCTAATTTTAATTAATTGACCACTTACCTTTTTTAAATGAAGTCCTTACGCCTGGTTTTTAGATGTGCAAAAAGTAGAGGCCTTCACGCACAGAAAAACCTGTATTTATTTTAAAAAAAGGAAGTTCAACGCGCACGCGCAGACTCCTGCGTGCACGCGTTCGACCTCTGAACCCCTTGGTTCAGAGGATCGGAAATGCCGGTTTCCTGCGCATGCGTAGTGCATGCAAGAAACCGGCACTTCCATCGGGTCCACGCGTGAGTACTCCGTCCGTACTCACACGTTGGGACCCGAATTTCTGGGCCAATGGCTTGCTGAGCTTCTGGAGTCGTGCTACAATAATCTCAGCTGCACATCTCTTGCTGCGTAGGTTCAGTCAGCTGAGTTCAAAGTCTAACTCTGAAAGCACAGTTCAGAATCACCTGTGTGTATCATTCTGAAATTGCAAAGTGTCTTTAACATTACACAGTGGACAAAAGTATGTTTCCTTGTCTTTGCCTTTTCAGGAAGTCGAGGTTCAGAAAGAATAGTAGTGATGGATAAATCTAAGGGAGAACCAGTCATCAGTGTGAAAACAAAGTCCAAAGATGAGATGGTAAGTCCTTCTTATTGTTTCACTCAACCAGGACAATCCCACAGCTCAGAGTCAAGATGACTTTAGTGTGTCCTTCCAACCAATTACATAAAATGTAAAATGCATTAAAAAGCATATAGTAAACTAAAAGAATGGAAAGAAAAAGGGAAACCTTTTTGAAGGAATTCTGCACTCATGGTGAGAGATATTGGGAAATGGAACATCTTTGACATCAAATATTCCCAGGTAAAGTATAAGATTAGCTGCAGCACAAAGCTCCCTCTGTTCTGAATAGCACTGTCCTTAAACCACAGCCCATGCTCCACTAGTTACATTCTTGCTATCTCACAGCAGCTGCCCTGGGGCCTCTGAGTGAGATTGCCAACCACCATTCTTGAGAGCAGATTTTTGAAATCAACATTTCCTTAGGGTGCTGCCCACTTTATTCACTTCTAATTTGTATATATGATCTAAGGTTATTGGCAATTAACTGATCACTCAAACAGTGATCATGTCACAATCATTAAGTCTTCAGGGTGAATGCCTGGTGCATTTACTAAAGTAGTGCTGGACATTGGTGTCTTGCACTTTTTTAAAAACTTGTTTCTAAGAGCTTCATGGTGTATATTCATGATTAGAAGGCTCGGTCATACTGGAATTTAGATGATCAGAAATTCATGAAGTTCAGGTAGTTTGTAATCATGACCTAAGCCTAGAATCAGGTTGCAGGTGCTTAATCATACTGGATACCCTTCTGTGTTACAGCTAGAAGTGTTGTAAATTGCATGGCTATGGATTTATGATGGGAACTACACCATGATCCCATTATAGTACTTTTCATGCTAAATCAAGCTACTGCCCCAAACCGTTGTCTGGCCTGGCTCCTTTATAGGCCAGTTTCACTGATGGGGGCAGCATAGTACAATGCAAATTGTAAGTTAGTTTTTCACCAGTGGGGAAGTAAGGGCTCATTTTCTACTTTGTGAATCTGTAGAGCTGATCCTGTCCATTCTGTTCTCAATCCACGGATAGAGCAGAAGCAGGCTGGACATGAATCTGGGAAAACGGATGTCTAAGATTTACCCAGCAGGAAAGTGAAAAGACAAAAACAAAAGCCAATTCAAATAAGAAATAAAGGTAGATTTTCTTCTGGGTGCTGGACTGGGACAGCAGAACCTCCGGTGCACTTCACCTGAGAGAAAGCAGCTGCCCATGGTTTTTTTTTTGCCCGCCCAAGCAATTTGGGGAGGAAACCGGAGTGTCTGGCTAGGGCCATTGAGGCCTTTTGACTACTGCTGGATCACAGCAGCCAGATGGTTGAAAGACCTTTAGACCCTTCAGCGGGAGAAATGGTGGAGAATCAATCAGAAAATAATTTAACTTACCTGCTTGATCTTCAGCCCACCCTTAGCACCTCTGCAAACTCTCCAGTCCAGGGGCTGGCCATTGCACTGGGTATTTTCAGGGCCCATTGGTCACAGCCATCAGAAAATAACAGTGCTGGGCCCACTGCAGATACAAGCCCAGTTAAGATCACTGGGGAAGTCCTAGGGCAAGGACCTGACATAATGGGTCTCTGACCCTTTTCCTCTTTACTACATTGGGGAGCACTGATTCTGTAGGTACAGTGATGGGGGAAATCTATCCTAACACATTAGGTAGAGAAAATGAATTCTATATTAGAGTAGTTGGAAAAGGATGCTGTTAAACGTCTGCCTAGAAAATGGGCTTTATTCCAACCTAACTCTGTGTATCAGTACATTGGGGAGTGGCCAATTGGAGGGCTTACTACTTTCCTGAACAGAGGGCATCACCCTGGGGCTTCTATGGTTCACTTCCTGGTGACTGGCTACAGAGCAAAATTGGTGGAGGCCTTGGTTCAGGTCCATTGGAAAATTTGTGAGGAAATTTCAAGGGTGACGGTTGGGGCGGTGAGTTAGCTTTCTTTATTGTCCCCTTTGGGGCTGGATATCCGATCCAGCCGAGACTGGTGGGATGTAGGTCTACTCTCTAAGCTGGCTGTATGATGCTAAGTGAAATTAGCTTGAAACAGTCTGAATGAGATGCAGACCTGTAGCACAAAATTTCCCACAAATCAATACTATATTGGCGACCTTAGGCCATGAGAAAGGCCAGGGTGAGAAATGGAAAAATTCGAACTTTTACAGAACACTGGAGATTGGAAGGGTGGGGGGCAAAGTGGATGCAGTTTCACAGTACATCTTTGTCATGCTATACTTCACCTGAAGATGCTCTGAGCTGGGTG
The DNA here is from genome assembly GCF_052327205.1 of Somniosus microcephalus. Lineage (NCBI taxonomy): Eukaryota > Metazoa > Chordata > Chondrichthyes > Squaliformes > Somniosidae > Somniosus > Somniosus microcephalus. Next base: position 72,184,496 of record NC_140999.1, on the reverse strand, counting down.
CCAAAAGTTCCGTGCCAAAAGCAGTGCTGTTTCTCACCATAAGCACAAAAATAAATCACAATTTTCCTTTCAAAAGAAGTGGAATTTCACTAACCGGTTTCTTGAGAGTGCTGATGAGCATTCTTGTGCTTGAACACTAACTGAATCCAAAGTGTTGCTTTTGGTATGGCAGGAAATGAAAGGTGTCCTGATCCCTGTTACAAATTTAGCTCTCTGATTCAGTGTTGTCAGTCACTCCCTTAAACTGTCAATTTTTTGGGAGTTGATTCATACTGACTTTATCTGCTTGTACAATAGCATAACCTGGGGATGTAACAATAGCATCCCCTTATGATCAAACCCAATACTTACATTCACGTGTATGTAATCAATCCCCTGACAGACCACCAGGTGAGATGGGGCTTGATACAAAGCAGTAGCTGCTTTATTTGACAGTAAGAGGAAGATACAGAACAACACTTAACTTCAAACAATACAGCTTGTCTTTGAACAAAATAATGAACAAACTATGCTACCCCACTTTGTCTTAATTATCTTAAACAAAATAACTCCTGCCTTCTGGCATACTGCCCAGTGCCAAACCTCCACTCCTGAAGTCTCTTCAACCTTCCTGCAACACTGATTGCCTAATGCTTTCCAGCATCAGTTTTTAGTCAAGCTGACTTACTCTCATCTCCTCCATAATCGAATCCACCAGCCTAACTTGGCAACTGCGGAGTTCAAGGGAATAGAGTTGTTGAAGGATCACAGGAATCTTGAACTATCTTTCACTGCATCTAGTGCACTGACCAGGCGCATGTTCTAAACCTAATCTACACCTGCCAGCACTGCTCTTACAAATGTAACCCCTGAGGGCTAAGTTTAGCCCAATAGTAGCACATTTAACATTTATTACTCCAAGACACACTCTCTTTTCTCTCCTCCCCATAGTCTCAAATCCTGAAATGGCAGTCCTTCTTTGATCGTTAAAAATTATTGAGAGCTATGCATAATGTTCTAGACATGATTTTTGGTTTTGTATTTTCATGATCTAACACTATTGAAATGAGGAATAATATTGCACATCTTTGAAACTTCCTGATAGCCACTCCCATCATCCACATTATTGCCATTAGTCGAGGGGGGTGTATGATCATACCTAATTAAGAATCAACCTACTCCTTGGGGGGGGGGGGGGAAAGGGGCTGAATTATGATCCCATCCATCAAGAAATGCCTACACCTATGGCTTTGTTCAAACACATGATATCCTTACTGTAACATGACAGACTCGCATAGTAGTGTTCTATTAACAGCAGTTCGAGCTACGCAGTATTAAAATTGGAGGGAAAATCTTTTTGTTAACATTAGTCTGCGAAGAGTCAGGACAGCAAACCAGGCACCAAAGAAAAGGACAAGAAAGACATACTGTCCTTCGACAAGATCAAAGAGCAGCGGGAGCGTGAACGGCAAAGGCAACGCGAACGGGAGATTCGCGAGATAGAAAGGCGCAGGTAAGGCCAACTTTGGAAATCTTAAGAGAAAAGACTTTAGGTAGCAATTCAGGAAGTTTGATTCCAATTTTGTTCTCTTAATAATTGCAAAATATCTACATGCGGTCTAGCACCTTTTAACATAAAATAAGAGGTCTGAAAGCCAGAAATTGGGCATCTTCTGTCTTTCTACCTGTTCTGGCTCAGAAAACTGAAATGCATGGCTTATGGATTTATGTTTGGATCCATTCTATGATCCCTTCATAGTGTACTCCATGCTATATAAAATGACTGCACCAAACCTTTGACTGGCCTGGATCCACTGTAGGCCTGGTTCACTGATGGGTTCAGTACACTATATTAGGATATGTATAGATAGCAAGTACGTGGTTTTTGAACATTTTGGATATTTATCTAAATTGTGACCTGAACTGGTTTTGTTTGCAGAGTAAGACCGTATGATCCAAGGGAAATACTATTAGAAGAGTAAAGAAGTGTAAGGAGCATTTTTAGGTGCCAGTTGGCCTCTACATAAGTTTGGGTTGTTATTAAGGGCTTGTTAATTTGATACACCAGTGACTAACTTGGGCAGTAAATACACATTTACAGTACTGTATTTGAGCAAAGCTTAATGGTCTTTGTGAAAATTGGTGATAAAAACTCTCCTCCTTCCTTTTGAATTACAAGAGGAGCCATATACAAGAAAGGTCCTATCGCTGCAACTTGAAAGTAGCAGAAATGGGGTGCTTTCGTCAAGGGAATGGAGAAACCCATAACAGTAGTTCCTCTACATCATTTTCAGCACCGGGTGGCAGTGTCTGTCATATTTGGTGCCCTTCTGCTTCTATTATATGAAATCTATACATTTATGTAATTTGGGGAAAAAACAACTGTGCCTTTGACTGCTATTAGTGGTAGAATAGGCAGCTAGGATGGAGCAGGAAAGGGAGACTGATCTCTAGTCTCAGTGGCAACTGTTGAATAACACCCTTTTTGGGCAAATGGCAAAATATTTTTTCTCCCTCTAGGAGATCCATAATGCAGATCTCCATAAGACTGCTAGTGACCTCTCAGAGATATTTAAATAGTGCCTTTAATGTCAAAAGCCTCCCAAAGGGCTTCAGAGAAGAATCAGCAGTGGAAATGTTAGGATAACAGAAAGCATGGTTGAACAATGGGTCTTTTGGAGACTTTTAAAGCTGTGGAGAGAGGTAGCCAGGTGGTGGGAATTAAGGAGGAAGGTCCAGAGGTAAGGCCCAAGCTGGCTGGAGGCTCTTGTGACACAAGCTGGACAAGAGAGTGGAGTCAACAGTAGATGAAAGCTGGAAGACCATGCGACGTAGGTTGGGATGTAGACCTAGAGAAGGCCGTGAAAGAATTTGTAAATGGGGGGGGGGGGGAGAATTTTTAATTTGGTGCATCAGGGAATGGAACCCATTGAGATCATCGAGGACCAGCGCATGAGCGAGACTTGATGCAGCACATGATTTAGGCGTTGCAGTTTTGGATGAGATGGAATCCATGAGGAGAGATGTTAGGAACATAGAAAAATAGGAATAGGAGTAGGCCATTCGGCCCTTCGATCCTGCTCCGCCAATCAGTTTGATCATGGCTGATCCTCTATCTCAACACCATATTCCCGCTCTCTCCCCATACCCCTTGACGACGCCTTTTGCGTCTAGAAATCTATCTATCTATCTCAAATATATTCAGTGACTTGGCCTCCACAGCCTTCTGTGGTAGAGAATTCCACTGGTTCACCACCCTCTGAGTGAAGAAATTTCTCCTCATCTCAGTCCTAAATGTGCTACCCTGTATCCCGAGACTGTCACCCCTCGTTCTAGACCCCTCCAGCCAGGGGAAACATCCTCCCTGCATCCAGTCTGTCGAACCCTGTCAGAATTTTATACGTTTCAATGAGATCCCCTCTTATTCTTCTAAACGCCAGTGAATACAGGCCTAGTCGACCCAATCTCTCATACGACAGTCCTGCCATCACAGGAATCAGTCTGGTGAACCTTCGCTGCACTCCCTCTATGGCAAGTATATCCTTGGGTAAGGAGACCAAAACTGCACACACTACTCCAGGTGTGGTCTCACCAAGGCCCTATATAACTCTAGTTGGTGAGATCAAATCTAGAGGTAACAGAGTTATGGATGATGGTTTCAGCAGAGGCAGGCACTGTTATGGAGGTAGAAGTAAGCAGCCTTTGTGGTTTAATAAATATGGGATTTAAAATTCACTCTGGGTCATACATGATGCTAAGATTGCACGCTGGTTCATACGGAAAGTTGTTGGATAGGGGTGTAACCTTGGGAAATGGTAGAGTTTTTCCACGGGTGCCGATTTAAGATGGAGCCGGTCCAGGTTGTACTTTTTCAGGAGAGGGGTGATGGCAGTTTTGAAGTGGCTGAGCAAAAGGAGTCATTTACAAGATCGGTGAGCATTAGGGCAATGGATATGTTCAGCAGTTTGCTGCATTCTTTGGTGAGGGAAACATGTACATTGAAAATACATTAGTTGAAATGATTTTTTTTCCTGATAAGTGGCGCTTTTATTTCAATAATTGGTGTTGATTTATTTTTGTAATTAACTAAAAATCTATTTTACTCTAACAGAGAACGGGAGAAATGGGAGAGAGAGCGCATGCGAGAGCGCCAAGAGCGGGAGCTGCTCCAGCGGGAGAGGGAGCGGCTTGAAATTGAAAGGAAGCGTCTTGAGCGAGAGCGGCTAGAGCGAGAAAAGCTGGAACGGGAGAGAATCCGAATAGAGCAGGTAAAACGAGAGGACCAGGAAGAATACCGATAATTGAGAAACTCTCCACCTTTAGTTCACTCAGTCAATATGGTGGCTAAAGAAAAGGCAAATGTAGGGATGCACTTTCAGATACTTTTTATTCAGAGGTGGAGAAACGGCCATCTAGTTCTATTTCTTGGCCTTTTAACCATTGTGACTAACTCCTAGTTTAGTATAAGAAAAATGTAAAGATAAACGGCACCAATTGTTCAATTCAAATAGTAACTATAGATTGTGTTGAGAATTAAATTAAGCTTTCTTTATTCTCTAATGTTGTCCATTGTATAATCCTAAAAATATGTCTTCCCTTTGCCGCACAGGAGAGGAGGCGAGAACAGGAGCGAATTAATAGAGAGAAAGAAGAACTCCGACGTCAACAGGAACAAATACGCTATGAACATGAACGCCGCGGTGGCATTAAAAGGCCTTATGATAGCGATAGGTAAATGTTTAATCTGTAATGCTGCTCCCTGCTTCTTTGCCTACTTGATATTGTGTGTAATCCTAAAAATGGTTTTAAATTTCCTCTCCTAGACGGGATGATCAGTACTGGCCTGATCAGAAACGTATAGCCCTGGACAGTGATAACAGATACAGCAGTCACGGGTCAGACTTTGGCCGCCAAGAGCGATTCAATGACTTTGATCACCGGGATCGAGGTCGGGGATTTCCAGATATGCAGATAGACAGGTGAGTCACAGTTAAGGTTAAACTATGTGATGTGTGTTGAGACTGGGTGGATGAAGGGTGGGAGTTAATTATACTTGCACAGCCTTCTTGAATTTAAGGAAGCTTGGAGCTTTTGGTTGTTGTGGGTGTTTACAGTTTGAGAATCCTACATGTGCCGCAATACAAATACACAAATTTGAAACTCCACCTTATCTTGACGATCGAATGATAAACCTGCAAGGCTAGTGCCAAGGGAAATGGAAACTGCTTTTTTTCAAAAAACAGCAGTTTTTAATTTCATTTGTTTCCAGCCTTTTGGTTAAAATTAAGGAATTCGAGAGTTAAGTTTTGTAACTCCAGGTATATTTACACGGGGCCTAAAATGTCCACTTAACCTAAAATGTGTTTGGTTGCATGCCTACAATTCTCCTAATTGTCGGAACCTTCCCAAAAGTTAACTGGTTTTTAGTTCCAAGTATTAATTGCAGAAATGTGTTGTCTAGAACAAGTTTGTCGATGTTAGTGAAGATCTAAATCTTAAAATAACTTTTTCCACTTTTTGATCTGATTGCCTGGGATAGGCTGAACACTGTGGTTCAAAAAACTTTGTGTTATCCGGAGGCGAACCGTCCGGCAAGCTGGAGCCACCGGCAAAAATCAGGAGCCGTTTTTTATTCTTTTCGCTTTTCTTTGCTTTTTTTGAACAGTCAAGCTCTGCAACGTCTGTAGCTAAGCAACAGCTTCAGCTAGAGACGCTACAGAGACGCTTGCCGACTGTTTAGAGGCTGTTGCTAAGCAACAGGGTTTGTTGGATTCATACGGATGTTTCAACATTAGCTCTGGAGTGTACGGCAGTTTTGAGGGAACGGCAGCAGCTCGGTGCCGGATAGCGCACAGTTTCCTGCAGTGGTGGTTTTAAGTACAGGTTATGGGTGTGGTAAACCACTGTTAACCTGTACATGCCTGTGTGGTAAACCACTGTTAACCCTGTACAAGTCCAGGCATGTCTCAGCCCCTGGCTCCACCCCTAAGCCCGGGTATAAAGGTGACTCACCACCCTTCCCCCGGGAGCTCTTAGGATGGATTCACTAGCAGAGGCATGCTCTAGTTCTTAGTCAATAAAAGCCTACTTCATATAAGTCCATTTCGTAGTCTTTGGTATTGTTGATAGCGCATCAATGGGTTTTTATCATATTGATTTTCAAATGCCTGACAGTTTCCTGTTGATTTATAAATTGCTTAATTATGCTCAATAAATTAAGGGTTCTAGTAATGGGAGATGCAACATTTTCCATTTCTTCCACCAGTGTCCATATCAAGTTCTCTCCGATTAGGTATAGCATGGGTTAGATATAGAGGAATGCTTCTCTACTCTGCCCTATCCAAACTTGTAACTACCAGTGGCCCTCCTTCATTTTCCACACCAGCCAGCTTTGCAGCTCTGTGAGATTGTCAGTTGATGTTGAATTGTTCTAATTCAGTAGGAGCTAGAGTGAATGCCAGAGATTCTTTTTACTTAAGACTTTTACAGCAGGCAGAGAGAGGAGACAATTCTCCTGTCAGTCTGGATTGACTTAGGATCCAGGTCCCAGAGACAATAGTGGATTGCCCAGTCCCCGGACCTCCATATTAACACACAGATCCGAACTGATTTTTGCATTAAGCTTTGTTTTCACTGGCCTTGATTAATTTTTCCACTAGTGAATATGAGTTTGGCTGTATTGTTGCTTAATGTCATTTCTCTCTTGCTCAGGCGAGTGGATAGGTTTGACCGCAGAGATAGCGGCCCACCGCGTCGAGATGAAGCGCCATTTGGAGGAAGATTTGACAAGAGACCTGAAGGATTCCATGATAGGCGGGCTGGTAGCCGGGGCCGTGATATTGTGATGAAATCTGGTAGAGACCACGATAGACACTTTGATCACGGCTCCCATCGCAACCACAGTCCTCGGCGTGAATCTCCGCGAAGAGGGCTGCCACGTGGGGACTGGAAAACTGATCGGATGCCGGACAGGCGTGATTCTGGGTATGAGCTGAATTCCTAAAGCAGGAAAAGACCTGAAATGTTACGTTCCTATGAACATTGGGACATTTTGGGGTGAGGGGAGAGTTAAGCAGACATAGAGATGTGTCGTGGGTCTATTTGAGCTTGCTTGATTAACTCAGCGAGAGTGAGTAATTTCTTTGGTGATACTCTGAACGTGACAACGGGTTTTTCTTGTGTTTTTTTTTGCCTCCCCCGGAGTTAGTATTAGTAAGAATTAGGGTGGATGGTGCACTAGGTTGCACTGTCTACAACGCGACCATTTCTACATGAAATGCAAGGGCTGTGGTGGAATCAGACTCTATACAAGAAGTTTGGTTAGGCAAAGTTTCCTTACAGCCAGGTTTGAATGGAATTAGTTTAACTATTAGTGGCAGGAGCAATGCACTGATCTGAAAGCTAAACAACTGAGGAAAATTAACTAACTGGTCACGGGTATGTGGAGCCTTTTTCAACTGTAAAGGATATTGGTTGAACTGAACTATGCTCTCAATGGTGATTTCAGTTTGTATATAATTAGTATGAAACAAAGGGATAGAAAAGCATCAACGAAGGAACCTCTATGAGCTGTCTGTTTATCATGTTAAGAGGATTTTGATAGCTAAGAAATCTATTCAGTTTGCTTGTTTGCTCTCCCTTCAGGGAGATCCCATGTTTCAGATCTCCTTTCACCTGGTGGAGGTAACTCCATTTCTGCGCACACCAATCAGTGCTTTTGGCTGCAGTGCCAAGTAAAGATGTTTCGATTGAAAACAGAACACCTAACGTTTCCTGGCCTGGGTGCCTCCAGAATTGCTTTTGTGCCGGTCCGCAACATTGATTCAATTTAAAAAGTTGCTGTAGGGTGCACATGGATCATCCCAGGAATTTGAGCAGCTTTGGTATGCAATTAGATACCTGAAATGGGAGGGAAAATGAATGAGTTGAGATGTGTACTGCCAGACAGGAAACCAATTCTGGTTTTTTTTTTTAAAATAAAACAGTATACAAGAGGGAGTGAGGTACTTTGTGCTGAAAAAGTTCTCCCTATGACTTCCTCCTCCGGTTCAGTGTACTGTTAAGTTGCAAAGTTGACTAACCTAAAACTAGCTGGAACACTTGAACAAATTTGTCTTCTGTTGCTCATCTTAATCTGGTATGACCTACATGTATACACCGGGCGTGAATGAGTGAGTGCTTTAAGGATTTTTATCTGATCTAGTTTAAAATGGGTTGATGTTGGATGCCATGCTGGTGCAGTGTGTTGATGTAAATTCCTTATCTTAACAGTGCTGTGGGGGTTGGGGGTGGTGGTGTTTAACAGAACTTCAAGAAAATCCTTTTGGGCCAGTTAATAGTGACACTGGTGATCATGTGGGAGCTGTCTTGGTTAGGTGCTTAACAGGAGGAAACCCTATCAAAATAGCCCACTGCAGTCATACTACCCAACAGTTAAAAGTCATGGTACAGGAGACTTTTGTTTATCCGGAGGTTGTATGTCCGGAAACCTCGATCTACCGGCAGAAATCAGGAGCCGTTTTGTTAGTTTTTTTTTCTTCTCGTGGCTTTTTTTTCCAACAGTCAGGCTCTGGAAAGTCTCTCTGAAGCTGTTGCTAAGCTACAGAGACGCTTCCAAGGTACGGGTCGACTGTTTAGAAGCTGTTGCTAAGCAACAGTGTTGTCGGATACGGAGATGAAAACCTCCGTATGCTTCAGCATTAACGCTGGTATGTCTGGCAGTTTTGATAGATCGGCAACAGCTCGGTCCCGTCGGTGTCGGATATAACAAAGTTTCCTGTAGTTGAATGAGATTTAAATTGTATCTTGGGAATTAATTTGTCAGTGTGTACAGTATGTGCTTCATGGCTGTGGCGCTCTAAATGCTCACATTCATTCGGTTTTATTGTGTTCCTTTCTTTCACAGTTCCCGAGGCATGATTGATAGAGATGGACAGGTAACATATTTCACTTTGCTTGAATAAATTAATTAATTGCATGTGTGGAATTGAAAACTATTGGGACTTTCAGGTCCAAAACCAGGATTGTCTGATCTTTCTTGGTAATGGGGTCTTTATGTGGAGACAAATGCCCATTGGACCTCAGAAAAATGTTTGGGGGGGGGGCATCAGTTACATAACATAAGAATTAGGCGCAGGAGTAGGCCATATGGCCCTTCGAGCCTGCTCCGCCATTCAATAAGATCATGGCTGATCTTCGACCTCTACATTCCTGCCCGATTCCCCATATCCCTTGATTCTCCTAGAGTCCAAAAATGTATCTCTCTCAGCCTTGAATACACTCAACGACTCAGCATCCACAGCTCTCTGGGGTAGAGAATTCCAAAGATTCACAACCCTCTGAGTGAAGAAGTTCCTCCTCATCTCAGTCTTAAATGGCCGAACCCTTATCCTGAGACTATGCCCCCTAGTTTTGAACTCTCCAGCCAGGGAAACAACCTCTCGGCATCTACGCTGTCGATCCCCCTCAGAATCTTGTATGTTTCAATGAGATCACCTCTAATTTATCTAAACTCCAGAGAGTATAGGCCCATTCTACACAATCTCTCCTCATAAGACAACCCCCTCATCCTAGGGATCAATCTAGTGAACCTTTGTTGCGCCGCCTATAAGGCATATACATCCTTTCTCATGAGACCAAAACTGCACTTTTACTCCAGGTGTGGTCTCACCAAAGCCCTGTACAATTGTAATAAGACTGCCTTTCTCTTATACTCCAACTCCTTGCAATAAAGGCCAACATTCCATTTGCCTTCCTAATTGCTTGCTGTACCTGCATACTAACTCTCTGTTTCCTGTACGAGGACACCTAAATATCTCTGAACATCAACATTTAATAGTTTCTCACCATTTAAAAAATATTCTGTTTTTCTATTCTTCCAACCAAAGTGAATAACCTCACATTCCCCACATTATACTCCATCTGCCACCTTACTGCCCACTCACTTAACCTGTCTATATCCCTTTGCAGGCTCTTTGTATCCTCCTCACCACTTACTTTCCTACCTAGCTTTGTATAGTCAGCAAACATGGATACATTGCAATCAGTCCTTTCATCTTACTCATTAATAGATTGTAAACAGCTGAGGCCCAAGCACTGATTCTTTCTGCACCCCTCTATTCGCAGCCTGTCAACTGGAAAATGCCCCAATTATCCCTTACTCTGTTTTCTGTCAACCAAACCACTGTCCATGCTAATATATTACACCCCAACCCCATGAGCCCTTATCTTGCGTAGCAACCTTTTATGTGGCACCTTATCGAATGCCTTTTGGAAATCCAAATATACTACATCCACTGGCTCCCCTGCTTGTTATATCCTCAAAATTACAAAAGTGACTACACTCCAAAAGTACATCATTGGCTGTAAAGCACTTTGAGATGTCCGGTGGTCGTGAAAGACACTATAGAAATGCAAGTCTGTCTTTCTTTCAAAAAACTCTTTTTTTTTTTTTTTTAAATTTAAAATGCAATTTCCCTTTCATAAAGCCATGTTGATTCTGCCTAATCATATTATGATTTTCCAAGTGCCCTGTTACCACTTCTTTGATAATGAATTCCAGCAATTTCCTGACGACTGATGTCGGGCTAACTGGCCTGTAGTTCCCTGTTTTCTCTCTCCCTCCTTTCTTGAATAGCAGGGTTACATTTGCTATTGATCCGCTGGGACCGTTCTAGAATCTAGGGAATTTTGGAAGACCACAACCAATGCATCCACTATCTCTGCAGCCACCTCTTTTAGAACCCTCGGGTGTAGGCCATCAGGTCCAGGGGATTTGTCGGCTTTTAGTCCCATTAGTTTCTCTACTACTTTTTCTCTACTGGTATTAATTACTTTAAATTCCTCACTCTTATTAGCCCCTTGGTTCCCCACTATTTTTGGTATGCTTTTTGTGTCTTCTATGAAGACAAATACAAAATATTTGTCTAATGTCTCTGCCATTTCCTTATTCCCCATTATAATTTCACCTGTTTCAGTGTCTAAGGGGCCAACACTTTTGCTACTCTTCCTTTTTACATACTTGTAGAAGCTCTGTTACTGAGTATCTTGGAAGGGGGGGAAAAGTCAGATTCACGTTGGAGACATCTTTTTGTTAAAGCACCTCACACAAGGACCTGCTGTAACTAGTATGTGGAGCCTGGCACATGGCACTCAACCTGGGCATCTGGAACATCCTTGTCACAATCCTGCTCTCTCTAGGTCCTTGCACAACTCTGAAGGCAGATGTCCCATAGAGGTAAAGAGGAAGCTCAGACTTGGGGCAAAGCTACTAGAAGCAGTACCTAAAAGCCAGGTTTAAGAACACATGCTCATATATCCAGGGGTTGGTGCGCATTATGATTGGGTTACAGAGGCACGGAGATGATGAAGCTCCAGTGTGCTGGTGGAACTGCCTGCTGGGTTATGGCATGTATCTTGCATTAATGAAGGGGATGGTGACCATGCACTTGCACGTGTGTAATGCTGTTCATCATGACACTTGGGCTCCTAAGACCTGTTGTCCACCTAGTGAGACCTCAAACTCAAGCTTTCAGTTGTCTGACCACCTAAGGATTATGGGCAGAGGGAAAATAAGCAGTCTTTTTTTTTCTTTGTCTTTTTCTTTCTTTTCTTTCCTTCTTATGACAGTTTTAGAAGTTTCACATTACTCTGCAATCTAAACCTAAATGAAAGACCAAGGCCTGTAGTGCGGGGCAATATCGAGCTCAAGTTCTGAAAAACTTGTTTATTGTTGGGGAAAGGGAAGATTCCCCAGTTTTGTGATCTTGGGAGAGTCAGATGGTGTCATGAGTCTTGATTTTAATACAAGAAGGATGCAAGGAGGAGGAAAAGCATGTCAACCACATATTTGCAGCTTTGAAGGAGCAAGAAAGAAGGGTTCAGAGGAGCACTGACCATTCTGGTATTGATAAAATGGAGGGAGACCAGTAAGGTTTTATTGTGAGGGTACCAATGTGTACTGGCCCGGGTCTCACCACTGAGCAGTAATCTGCTTCATTATCCCGATATGGGAACTATACTTTAGCAGCTGTTGGACACGAGGATATTGGTTTAAAGGGAATTGTATTCAAAAAGCAAAGCGTAAAATAAGTCAACATTTTGTTCAAAGAAACTAACTTAAAATATTTGAATATTGTGTATTTAGCATTATCCTGATGGAAGACATGGAGGACCAGAGCGCCACAGCCGCGATTCAGGGTCACAGCGAGAGGGCTGGAGCGGTGGTGGCTATGGACCAGACATGAAACGAGTAGGAGGAGACAACAGAGGAGGAATTGTGCCTCCACAATCAAGGTAATTGTCAAACGAGCTAAGGGAGCGGATTACACATAAGCTAGAATTGGAGAAACTAAGGGCTGAGGTAGGGCATAATGGTGGTGAAGATCTGAGGTAGTGTAGGGCCTGGTTATGGAGGCAGTTTGTCGATGAGGACAAGAATATGTTGGGAGATAGGGAGCTACGGCAAGGCTTGGAGTGATGTGTAAGCGGGACTTGGTGGGTGCTGATGGTGGAATTTTGGAGGAATTGGAGATTGTGGAGGAGGCCATTAAATATATCAAGCCAGGAGCTAACCGAAGCATGGATAAGGATTGCATCTGTGGTGGGGGTGGAGGTGGGCAAAAGAAACATAGGAACAGGAGTAGGCCATTCAGCCTTTAAGAATATTCCACTATCATGGCTGATCTGTACCTTGACTCCATTCACTCACCTTTGTTCAATATCCCTCGATGCCCTTGCCTAACAAAACTGCAGTCTTAAAGTTCATTTGACTCAGCATCCACGTCCTTTTTGGGGAGCACGTTCCAGATTTCTACTATCCTTTGTATGGAAAAAGTGCTTAATGGTTTCACTCCTAAATGGCCTAGCTTTAATTTGAAGATTATGCCTTTTGTTCTGGATTCTCCCACCAGAGGAATTAGTTTCTCTGTATACTCTATTGAATCATTAGTGATCTTTACTCAGAGTGGTGAGAATGTGGAATTCGCAACCACATGGAACGGTTGATGCAGATATCATAGATGCATTTAAGAAGCAGCTAGATAAGTTTTTGAGGGAGAAAGGAATAGAAGGAAATGTTGATAGTGAGATGATGTAAGGTAGGAGGAGGCTAGTTTGGAGCATAAACTCTGGAATAGACCTGTTGGCCGAATGGCCAGTTTCTGTGCTGTAAAATTCTATTCTAAGAATCCCTTAATCATTTTAAAAACCTCGCTTAGATCACCCCTCAGCCGTCTAAACTTGAGGGGATAAAAGCCAAGCTTATGCAACCAGTCAATTTAACCCTGGTATCATTCTGTTGCAGAGGTGGAAGTAATCATCTTGATGGCCAGGATATTTTTGAGTCAGCAGTTGGAGAGTGAGATGGAATCTGGCAGCAACCAAATTCAATGGCTTTGGTCTTTCCAGTGTTCACTTGAAGGAAATTCTGGTTGTTGTGGAGCCGAAGGACGTGATTGAGATGTAGATCTGGGTATCATACACATTAAAACCAATCTTGTGTCTGTGGATGATGTTGCTGATGGACAACATGTAACTGGGCTGAGAATGGAATTATGGGGAGCACTGCAGGGGACTGGGTGGGTACGGCAGGAGTTGACGTTTCTAAGGATGTGCCGGTTCGCTGGGACAGATAGGAGTGGAGCCATACAAGGGCATAGCCACAGAAATGGTCCATGAGTGGAAGTGATGGAGGAGGATGATGTCATGCACTGCAAGAAGACTGAAGGAGTTAATGTTTCACAGGAAACACTGGTCATGGCTGTTTTGTGGGTGGAGTGCAAATCAATAGGGAGTTGTGGGAGAGGTGAAAATAAAGTTGCACAGCGGTGACCTGTTTAAGACCCTTGGCGAGGAAGGAGGTTGGAGAAAGTAAGTCGATTGTGGGCTTTTTTTGACAAGTTAATTTTGGAGGTGCCTAAGGAGAGGGAACTATTTACAATGTTGGGCAGCATCACAGCAAGGAAAGGTAGTTGGTTAGGAATTTGGTGGGGGTGATGATCAAGGACTCAATGAGTGGGTCTCATGAAAGAGATGAGCTTAGAAATGATGGTGGGGAGATGGAGAACTATGAATGATTTGGGGGCAGGGGTTAGGGGAGGAATAGCCGAAGTAGCACATGAGTGAGTGTAACTTACGTAGGAGTTAAGATAAGTAAGGGTCATGCATAAAACTAACAGTTACATATTATAGTGGCCATGGAAATTGAACTGAACTGTTGCCCCACCTAGCATATTTCTTTTGGAAATATATTTACGTGTTGATTCATTTACACTAAAATGTGTTACTTTTGCTTGAACAGAGATAGGGATTGGAGCAGTGACCATGGGCGGAAGATGGGACATCCAGAACGCTCTTGGGAGGGTACCATGGATGGAGGGATGATGGAAAGAGATCACGACCGTTGGCAAGGTAACCTGTTTGGGTAGAGGAGCTTGTAATGAAAGAAACCAACAGTGGTTTTTAAGATTCCAATCTTGTGATTGATTAGTCCAGTCATTCTTAAAACTAGTTGTGATCAAGATCAGCATTTTACCTTGAATTTATTTCCTTCTAAATGCCTTTATAAATACTTCAGCTATATCGTTGACAAGCATTTTATACTTGACAGATATTTCAGGTAATGTGGACTTGATGTGAATTACAAACTTGGTCTTTGCATGATTTACCTTCTGATGCAATGTTGCAACAAGACTACATCTTGGCCAACTCTGTTAACTATTAAGTCATTTTTTTTCCACTGGTGTGTGCAGTTTTAGGAATCTCTTTAGTCAAATTTAAAATTGTTCCCCTGACCATCCAGGTTTCCACAAGATTTTAATGTTTCGATCATCTGTTTGAAACGGCCTGTTGCTTTTGAATTACAAGCTTTCTAATCTTGTTGAATACTTAAACCTGTTTGTGTTTTAGTATGTCTTATGTATGGTACATGTCGAACTTCAAATATGCTCACAGTAAAGAAATCATTTTTTAATTGATTTATGGGAATCAACAAATATTACTATCCACTCAAGCTTGCTGTCTCACCATATCTCTCCCAAACTTCTGATATCCTCCAACTCACTGTAAGCAACACGGGAGATCACTTTTTTGTTGAAAAG
The DNA here is from genome assembly GCF_052327205.1 of Somniosus microcephalus. Taxonomy (NCBI): domain Eukaryota; kingdom Metazoa; phylum Chordata; class Chondrichthyes; order Squaliformes; family Somniosidae; genus Somniosus; species Somniosus microcephalus. The sequence continues at coordinate 72,169,419 of NC_140999.1, read as the reverse complement.
TCTAGCATTAAATATGAATTGTACATTTAGTTTTGTTAGACACAAAAATGAAAAAGACTCTATTAAAGTTAACTAACATTAATTGCCTCTTGCTTCCCAGGTCCTGGCAATTGGTAAGAGATTCAAACGTCTCAATGTTAGACATATTATCTAAATTGCAGCATATTGTGGAGAAATGGATTAGACAAATGATATCTGTATGACTGAATTGTTGATTGTGTCAGCAGGACCATTGACATGTTGGAATTGAAGAGCAGCCATGTGGTGGTGTGCCCCTTTGGGGTCACTCTTTGCCCACTTCGTTAGCATGGCTATGGATTTATGGTGGGATCTATCCCATGATCTCTTCATAGTGTACTCCATGCAAAATCAAATTACTGCCCCAAACCATTGACTGGCCTGGTTCCTCCATAGGCCTGATTCACTGATGTGGGCAGTACAATGAATAATTAGCTATTCTCAGTTTAAAGCTGGTATGGGTGTACTGTATGTTGTATCAGGCCATCTAATCCTGTTGATGGGATGGAAAGTTGCTGTAGTGTCGAAATTTCTCCATTTTGATATTTCTCAACACAATTTTCAGTTTTAAGTGATTTTCTCCCTCTGGCTTCCTGTTGGAAGCAGATTTGGAATCTTGCTTTTATATTTGCTACATGTGCAAACTCTACTTGAGGATTAATGTTTGAACTCAATAACAAACATGCTTTATTGTTGTTTATGACTAGGGATTCTTTTGTACTTGTTTAAATTTAACTGAAGATTGTATTAGTATACAGTTATACATCTGCAAACTGTACCTCAGCACAAACTTAGATTTTAAATAGCAGGCCACTTCCTCATCAGTGGCAGACTTTAACAGGTAAAAATATAGTGGTGATTTTGATAATTGCAATCCGTAGCCTAATCCCTTGAGGTAACTACATTTGCAGCAGGTACAGCACTTAAAGTATATTTTAATAAAAACAGTAAATGCTGGAAACACTGGGCAGGTCAGGCAGCATCTGTGGAGAGAGAAAGAGTTAACGTTTCTGGTCGATGCCTTTTATCAGAACTGGATGAACCCAGTTTTTACACCTAGCTGAGCAGGCAGCCAGGGTCTTGGTTCATCTCTCTGAAAGCTGCCATCCCTGGATCTTTCTCCGTACTGTGCTAAAGTGTCAGCCTAGATGACGCACCCTAAGCAACAGCTCCACCAACTAAGCCAAGTTGACATTACGGAGACCCAAATGGCATTAAAGTTTGGAACTACACCAGCCTTTACAGCTTAATGACATTTTATGCAAGTTCTAGGACACTGAATTTCTGCATTTATCAAGCCCTTTTGTTAGGGTGAGGAATAGGGTGTTTTTGAGATGATACTTTAGTTCTAGTTTACTTCTGTTCAGCTGTTGAACTATAGTAGTGGCGAGCAAACACTTAGCCACAACAAGGAATACATTTGATGAGTTTTTGTTGAATTCATTTATGAATCTTTTATGAAAATGATTAGTCATTAGTAAGGCTGTTTCTTGTGGAGAATAACCCAGTATTCTGCTATTGTAGGAGGTGATAGGGGCATACCTGCCCAGTCTGGACAAGGTCATATGATGCAACAAGGAGGAATGCCTGGGTAAGAGAGACCTGTCTTGTTAAGTGAGAAGCTTATTGGCTTTGGGACTGTTGGCTGCTGCTGAATCCTGCTGAGCACAAATATAGTTTAGTTGAACAATATTTGATGAGTTCTGAGTATCCTTCCTAGTATTGCTGGCAGTGGGATTTATAGGCAGTAATCAGTGGGGCCTGGGTTTGAAACCTGTCCAATTTAATGAGTTGAAAATGGTCTTTGCTGGCTCTTGGAGGTCATCAATTATTTTTGGGCAGTACCTCAAGTGTGGGTCTGCTGGACACTAAATTGGCAGGTTATTCATGTACCATAAGGATGGCTGATTTGAGGGGGTGGGGGGGGGGAGCGGGAAAGAAGTCACATTAGGAATGTGCTGAGATTGATCTATAGGCATCTGTTGGCGGTGAAACCGTACTCTGCATTTGGTTATTTTGTACCTGTTCTGAAAGCAAGAAATCAAAAGAAATTCCATTCGCCAGCATGGGCATTTAGCCAAAAACCTTAAAATTGTTCTTGTAGAACTGGGATTTGTGCTGCTATTCCATTCCATCTTTCTGAATTGAACTCGTTAACTAAACCTTGCACTTCAGAATTTTGCATTACACTGCTTTCATAAATTGACCTGGTAGACATCATCTGTAAATAACTCTCAAAATTGGTCACTTTTTGTGATAGCTTCTTAATGTGGCAAGAATTCTGTTTATTCATTCCCTAAAAAGCTTTCATTTAAATTGACTTTGTTGAACGCCTTAATCAAATACTGTCTGCACGTGTATGTACATCCATTAATACAAGCTGTCTTCCATCATCTTTTCTTGGGTCTGTTCGCAAAATGGGAACTGCACCTATCTGGTTTCCAAAAATTAAATACCATTTTGATTAAGACTTCAAAACAAATCTTTATTACGCATTTTCATTGTGGCTAAATAGCTCGTGAAGCATGACTAGCTTTGTCCTGTGACTGTTCTATAGTCTATAAAACTTCCAGTGTGTCCGGAGATTGTATTTGCAGAAGAAATATAGTGAATTAATTCCTATTTTCTATGCAGTATTACATTTCTGGGGGAAATGTTTATTGAAGTAGGGTGATGGTTTAAGGTAGTCAACCATCTCCCTTTTTATTTTTCTGCTTGGCCACCATTCATACAAAACATTTTAAAAGCAGAGGACAATCTTGGGCTAATTTTCCATTTACAATCTTATTTGCATATCCATACGGTTACATTTTAACTTCTGCTTGAATGGTTTCAGCAGCTGCCTGTAGATGAGTGGTGAGTGAAACCTGCATCCTGCAACTGAACATGACTTGTTTTTTTAAATGAGGGTTATTTGGTGAGAAGTAAATTACAATTGAAATATTTGATCATGAACTACTTTTGTGAAACGGTTGATCCCAATCGTTCTCATTTTACCAGAGCAGCTGAGTTCGGTTGGCATTCTCGGGACAACTTATGACTAAATATGCAGAATGGAGGTCAGTATAGTCTTCATTGCTGCTGGCATTAGTGAATGAAGTCAGTGCCGTTATCCATTCTGTTTTGCTCCATTTACTGAGAAACAAGTGGCCGACCACGCCAATGTACTTGCATAGACTTCAAAGCAACTAAGAGAGATCGTAGCATATGATCAAGCATAATTATATTTGTGCTCATCAGGATTCAGCAATTTCAATTAAAAACTGGTTAAAAAGGAGGAAACATAGAGGAGGAGTTGAGGGTAGTTTCTCAGAGTGGTTGGATGTGGGTTCGGATGTCCCACAAGGTTCTGTTCTGAGACCACTTTTGTTCACTGTCGATCAGTAATTTGGATATAGGGCTAGAGGGAGTGCTATCCAAATTTGAAGATGATGCTAAAATAGGAAACTAGTAAATAATTGAGGACCAAAGGAAGCTGCATTGGACATTGATAAGATGGTGAAATGGGTAAAAAAAAGTAGCAGTTGTTGATTGCCTGGAAATACAAAGAGACCTGAAAAATTGGGACTGCTTTTGTTTAGAACAGAGATTAAGGGGTGATTTGATATAGGTGTTTATGAAGGGATGAGACAGTGCATATAGAAACAGATCATTTCTAGTGCTTGAGGGGTCTAGAACAAGGGGACATAGATATAAGATTAAAAGTAAGAGAAACACAGGCTGTACTAGAGTTAGTGATTGAATTCACCTATGTCAACATTTAATAGGTTAGATAGATGGTTGAAAGAAAGGGGAATAAAAGGACATGGGAACAGGGCGGGCACATGGGATAAGGACCGCATGAACAACATGGACTGGTTGGGCCGAACGGTCTTTTTCCATGTTGTAATTTCTATTTCATTCTGTACAAGACTGAGCTCGGGTTTCCTGTGTAGGAACATATTTCCCCACGGTAACTTTTCAGTATATAAAAAAAAAAAAAAAATTCAATTTATAACCTGTTCATTTATGTGCTCTGTTCTTTAAATGAAGTTTGATGGTGTATTGTGTTTATCAAGATTTTTTTAAATGTTGAATAGTGAAGCAGAGTCTTAAAAGCAGGGGCCTTCAAAATGAGACTGGACACTGCAGTAGAAGTGTTGGGGTTCTAGAGGGACGCACTTCAATGGGTTAAATTGCTTTTTCTCGTCCTTTAATTTTCCTATTATGTAATATATTTGTACTGCACCTGGTCAGTATTTTGACATGGTTGAAGTTAAATAGGAAGAGATTTGGTGAGATTTCATTCTTTTTCTTCTCATCTCACATCTTTGCATGTCGTGTAGAAAATAATTCAAAGTATTGATGGTTCTGCTAAATGCATTGATTGCCTTGTCTTAGGTCTAATTTCTGTTGGGGCTCAACACTGTCTCTCTGGACCTACTTTGGCTTGTTCATGTTCAGCTCTTGGCGTGTCCATCGGTACCACTGAATTAAAGAGACAAATATCCTTTTTCCATAGGCATGGAGGATTTATGCAAGGTGGGAGCCAGCAGGGTGGTGTTCAATCGATGAACCGCACCGTCCAGATAATGGGAGGAGGCATGCAAGGAACGGACAGCTTTGGTGACCAAGACCGAGTGCAGAGACCGTCCAGCGATCCCCATTTCCAGCATCGCTACTAGATCTTGTTTCTATTAACTGATTTTAATGTAAAAGAAATCTTTAATAGTGGTGCGTAGTGCTAATCACAGTACCATGTTCTTGTGTATTTTTGTTTACTGCCTCTGAAACCCAGAATTGTTTTGGAATTAATGATCATTTCATGGTTACTTTATTGTTAAAGTACTTGTATTGAGCCTAGATTCTGATAGTCACTTCAATTTTCCATAAATAAAAGTGAAAACACACTTTGGGTGTCTGAGCTTAATTTTAGGATTAGTTGCATATTTGTGGACTCGTCTTTTTGTTGGTGTGACTGCGCATGGTGTTTTCTAGTACGATTAATGCCTGACTGCTAACGTTGAGTTTGATTGTAGAAGTGCATTATTAAAGGAATGGCTTCTGATGCCCTTTCTAGCCCTTTCATTCTCTTCCATCTGGTCCCCAAATAACAACCTCGAGTTTATTTTGCAAATCGTTTGGAGATGCAGAGACGTGCCTTCCAGTGTAAGAGGATGTTTTGGGCAATGGCTCTACATAACACTGCATTTAATTGTTTCTTGACCCAGTTTACGTCATTGTGTTTCCCCTATTATCCTTGCAACGTTACACCCTTTGGCCGGCGAAAGTTCTGGCAGGTCTTTCAGCTACCTTCCTAATTTTGGACTTGAATCCCCTGGAATTTGAGCTCTTCAAAGAGTTGCTAATTCATTTTTTTCCAATTCCTTTCTTCCACTTCAATTGGATTACATTGAAGACCTCTTTGGATTGCATTTAAGAATATTCCCTTGACCTTTCCTCACTAAATTAGTGATACTGGAATCTTTGTTGGTTTCTTTGTTACCTCTCAGGGCTGGTAATAAGTTCGAGTAGGTGACCAGGATAGAACACAGTACACCAGATGGGGATCTAGCAAATTCCTTGCAAGCCTTTTAATTTATCCTTGATCCCTCGGTTGCTGCAACTTTGTATGCCTTTTTATACTATAGACAAGTGCTAGTTTCATAAATTTATCTAATCACCCACAACTTGGGAACCTTTGGTTCCTTGTTCCTATACAGATTGCTATACATTGAATTACATCTGACACCTATTCTACAGAAGATCCAGTCCTACTGAACCATAGTTGTTCCTCGTTATTTGTTCTCTCTCCACCAACCACCCCCCCCCCCCCCCCCCCCAAATATCGCAGTGTTATCTGCAAACTTGTCATCGGTATTAAACATAGCAAGGGTACCTAGCCTGAACGCTGAGGCAACCCACGCTTAAACCCTTTCCAGTGTGAAAATGTCCCTTTTATGGCTGTCTGCTTATTTTTAATGCATGTTTCAATTCCATTTTACCTCTTCATCATTCCTTAGCAGTTAATATACTGTAGGATGTCAAAAATTGGTGGGCAGCTTGTTGAGCATTGGTTCATCGTTATCTAGGGTACTGTACATTTCTGGGCACCACAATCACAGGAAGGACGTGATGGCTCTGGGAAAGGGGCTGCAGAGGGTCTTGATATATGGAACCAGACACCTGAGCAACAAGATGAGACTGCAGGAGGGGAGTTGGTTTACAGTGGAGCAGAGAGGTGATCTGATTGAGGGATTCAAGATCTTTAAGGAAATTGACAAGTTAAACCTTGAGTTTACCGTGATCCTGAGAATGACAATGGCTTGGGATGGAGCTCCGAATAGGGAAGGTGAATGGACAGCCCCTCACCTCATTTTCCTCAGATTTCACTCGCTGGGCGCCCAGTGAAACATGGCACTGTGGTCTTCCCCAGATCTCTGAACGAGGGGTTCAGAGGACAGGCTGAAAACACTGGTGAGAATGACTCGCCACATGGTTGACGCAGATAGCATTGACACATTTAAGGAGAGACTTGATGCATACATGAGGGAGAAGGGGGATACAGGGGCAGCAAGGTACTTAGCGTGGGAGGAGGCATGTGGTGTATAAACACCACCATGCACCAGTTTGGTCGACTGGCTGTTTCTGTGCTGTTGATTCTATGTCTAATTGTAACTCCCCCAGGATGTTTAGTAGTAACTGACCTTCTGATTTCTCATCTTTATCAGCAGCCAAAAGACCTACATATCAGAGGCCTACAGCTGTGCTCAAATTGCTTTCCCCTTCTGCCAGAACTAGGCCCCACCAGGGGATGGGTTTGCACTCGGGGATGCCCCTGACCATGTTAGGGGCCAGAGGCAGGAAATAATAGCATACCTGGGACTGGACAAAAGCAGCGCACTTCGGATGTGCTGCTTCTGTCTAGTGCCAGGTGTAAGAATATACCATTCACGGTAAATTTGGCTGAATCTAAAGTGACCAAATGTACCGACAAGCTTTGAGGGCAAAAGATTACTTGGTTAAAACATTTGTAAAATAAATGACGTGCTTGCAAAACTTCCTCCAAAAGATAAGATCTTCAATTCTGAGAACCAGGAGTCAACCCTCGGATGCAAAAATGATGACTCTCCAACCCCTGAACGTCTGGCCTCGGTTAAATGAGCATCAAAACAGATTGGAAAGGAGAGAGAGAAAACAACACTATTCACATGGTTTGGGACATGAAAGCTATGGGCGAGTTGCCAAGTTTTGGGGTATAAAGATGCTGTAAAATGACCCCTCGCGGCTGCACTCGAGGGCAACCTGGTCAGTTGCCAGTTAAAGTCATGTCTAGTCATCACCTGAATTGACCTCTCACTGGTGTTAGTATGTATGTGGTTGCTTATGAGCTTAAAGTAAATGATTTAGATTTGTGCGTGCTTGCTTGTATTAAGTAAATTGAGTGCAAATTGTTTTTGTATAATCCGTGCGTGCTTTCTTGTAATAAATGAATTGAGTACGGTTTGTATTTGGTACTTGTAACCTCTTGCTGATTTTAAGTAAAGAATAGTTTCCATGATATCTTTGTCTTGAGTTGTCTGTTCCACGGGTCTGAACTCTACAAACTGTTTGACGGGGCGAGGGCGATTTCCGCACGTCTTCCAGATTTGGCGCTCGAACAGGGACCCGTTCGGAACAAACAGTGGCAAAGACAATGGAAGCATTAGTCACAAAATATGTGACAGCGAAGTTACCCCTCAAAGCGGGATGGGTATGGGTCATTATTGACGGTGATAACCCAGTGGGGGAGGCTGAACAGTGACCCCAGGGTCCACATGTCGGCCAGGGATGGTAAAGGCTGTCTGGTTAATGGCGTACCAGAGGCATTAAGAGGGGAAAAGATCTAAGTTGCAGGCTAACCAATCTGAAAACTCAGCAAAGGAAGGAAACAAACAGACTCGAGGAAAAGTTAGAACAGGAGGGGAGAGATGGTGTAATAAAGAGCAACAACTGAAGAGCCAGTGTGTAAATGATCAGAATCAGTGCGATGCCTTGTCAAAAGAACTATCCAAACAGAGACATCGGGCAGGGCAGGCAGAAAAGGTCAATGAGGACCTGAAGGTTGCATTTAGGGTCGCCCAGAAACAGGTTCTAGAGGGATGGAGTGCTCGTGGGGACCACACTGAATGTAATAAGCGGATTAAGGAAAGGGAGGGAAAGCTGTTGAGACGACAATTTAAAAGAAGGAAAAAAGGAAATTTAAAGTTTTACTGACACAAAAGCTATCGGCGTCTGTGCCGAGACACAAAAAACACAAGATTTGCTGAGTGAAAGTAACCTTAAAGGATGCTGGAATTTCAGTTTGTGTTAGTGTGGAAATTTTCCTGACTCTGAATTTTAAGAAGTTAGTGTTCCTTTTGTCTGAAAGTCTGTTTTTGAAAGAAAGTGTCTGTTGTGTTTGTTTTAGCTCCACCCACTTTTCTGTGCATGGCGCTAAAGCTGTTTAACCCTTTGTTGGATGTTGGAAGCTTTAAGAGTGGCTGTGTTAAATATGTTCATTTCAATTTTAGATTGTGCACCTAGAAGTGAGAGAAACTTTGTGATTTGCATTTTTAAGTTAAAGACACTGGTGGATATAGTTTGACTGGGACGGCTTGTACAGCAAACTGTAGAGGCAATTTGTTTTACAATAGATAAGCTTCAGCCTTGAAGTTACAGTTGCCATGGTTGCTGATTGTGTCTGGTAAGAAATGAATTTGGACTTTTTGAAAGTATTTTGTTTTAATTGGATTACAAAAAATAGCTATTGTTTGATTTTATTTTAAATCAATTTGAACATTTACAAAGCACTGTTTTCTTAATTTGGTTACTGCAAGTCCGAGACACCCACTTTCTAAGTTTTCCACAAGTAGCCTATAGTGAAATAAAGAAAGGAGAAAAGGAAACGTTCTGTCCCTTTTCTACTTTCAGCATAGTGATGTCTGGAAAAAAAACTTGTATGAATGTTTCGAAGCTACAAGCTGATGGAAGCTTCTCCCTTTTTTCCAAGCGGTACTGGTTAGTTTGAGATATTGGTTTGAATTGAATTGGAGTTATTGAAGTTAATTGACCTGTTTAAACCAGACTTTTATTGTGGCCTCAGTGAAATTCTGGTTGGTGTAAATTGTGTGAAAGCCTCTAGTTTTGGACATGAGACAATCACATCAACAATTGGTATTTTTTAAGTTTCTGACCAATTTCAAGTATGTATGACCAGGAAGAAATAGAAATGCTATTGTTGTGTATGGAGTTGTTTCACAAAATGTTTGTAGTGGTGTTACTAATTTTAAAGGCACAAAGATTTTGTTTTAAATTTAACCTGAAAGCTGCGAGAAGCTGTGACACAAGTTGACATTGATGGTATCTGGGTTTTGTTATGTCTGACATTGGTGATAGGTACTCGATTGCCTTGGCCTGAGCACATGGAGTTTGATAGTGCTGTTATCATTATATTGTGTATAGGTATTCGATTGTTTTTGCCTGGGAGTGAGTGTGTGTGGCGCAGCCATTAAAAAGCAACATGAACTGAACTCTGCTTACAGCCTCTGGATTATCTTTGCAAACGCAACATTTGGCGACGAGGATGGCTGAAATCTCTCTTCCACCTCCCTTCCTTGCACTACCCGGTGAGCCGCTGATCCCATGGGTTCGCTGGTTACAGTCCTTTGAAACCTATCTCATTGCTCTTGGACTAGAAAATGTGAGTACATCATGGAAAAAGGCACTGTTATCCCATTGCTTGGGAGCGGAGGGCCAGCATGTTCTTGGCACAGCAGACTCAATTCAAACATATGATGAGGCTGTGGCTCTGTTAAGTACACACTTCTCTGCCCCACAAAGTGCCCTCCTGCGGCGATTCATTTTTAGACAGCGTTACCAACTCCCCGACGAGTCTGTGCATCAATACATGGCTAATTTGAGGGGGTTAGCTAGCTCGTGCAAGTTCAGTGCACTACAAGACGAGATGGTGCGTGATCAACTAATAGAGCACACCAACGACGTGAGAGTGCGTGAAAGACTGTTACTCGAGTCCGACGATCTGTCGTTGTCACAGGCAGTCAACATTGCCTTTCAAGTGGAGTCTGCAACCGAATGTGCAGCGAAACTAGCACACACACCCAGTGACAGCGTCCTCGGCCCCGACAGCTCTGACACGGTAATGCTCGCGCTTCGGCAGCAACGCGCACTACCGCGGCAACAGTGTGGAAACTGCGGATCTCGTTCACATGCTACCAGAGCGCAGAATTGCCCGCGCGCGGCCAAGCCTGTCGTAATTGTGGAAAACAAAATCACTGCCAATGTCTGCCGCTCTGCCCCGGTTGCTACAAATGAACACACTCAGTCCTCAAGCACTATAATTCACAACGTGAGCTTTGGGCCAGTAGTGGCTTTCAAGTCATGCACAATTAACCTGAATGATGTGTGCATTCTGCTGTTGTTGGATACCGGTGCCAGCGTCTCACTGCTGAATGTGGACACATTCAACGCTTTTTCAGCTCCCAGCCACACTCTGCGCCCTCCACTGCCCTTTGCGGGTATGGTAATTCGAAAATTGGGCTAGTGGGCTCAGTCAACCTCACTACGCTATGGAACAAAAGTTTTGCCAGATTTTTGTTTTCATGTGGCACACCAAGGAGCTAATCTGTTGGGACTGGATCTTTTCACTGACCTGGGTTTTTCTCTCTTGGACACCGGCGGGTCTGCGATTCTGCACGTCGCCTCACTGTGGCGCCAAATATGACCAGCACTCTTCGAGGGTCTGGGCTGCCTGACTGCCTTCACCCACCAGCCCATGGTTGACTCCACCGTTACCCCCGTCATTCAGCCACTGCGCCGCATCCCGCTTGCTCTCCGTGACGGGGTCACAGCTGAACTAAAGCAGCTACTGGAAGCTGGCATAATCGAACCAGTTGATGCCTCCCCATGGGTCTCCAACCTGGTGGTCGCAACGAAAAAGTCAGGTGGTCTACGCGTCTGTGTCGATCTTCGAGCAGTGAATAAGGCCGTAATCCCTGACAAATATCCACTGCGCACGTCAGAGGAACTCACAGCGCAGTTCTATGGTTCCATCCTGTTCTCGAAACTGGACCTTCGACAGGGCTATCTACAGGTTCCCCTCCACCCCAGCAGCAGGGACTTCGCTGCTTATGTGACACATGCTGGCGTCTTTCGGTACACTAGGATGCCATTTGGACTTCGCTCTGCACCCAGCTGCTTCCAAAAGGTGATGTCCTCTGTGCTCGCGGGCATTCCTGGGGTGGCCATCTACCTGGATGACATAGTCATGCATGGGCCCTCGACCTCCACTCACGACGAACGCCTTCACAGAGTTTTCACGGCTCTAGCAAAACACAAGCTCACACTGAATGGCGAAAAGTGTGTCTTTGCTGTTTCAGAGATCGAATTTGTGGGGTTTTGGTTGTCGGCTGACGGTATATCCCCACTCCAGTCAAACGTGGATGCCATTCACAGCATCCCAGAACCCAGCTCTGCAGCATAGGTTGCCTCCTTCCTTGGCATAACTGGGTACTACCTGAAGTTTTTGCCCCAGTACTCAGCCACCACAGCCCCACTGCGCCAGCTCCTGCGAAAGGATGAGCCCTGAGTGTGGTCACAAGCCTGTACGGAAGCTGTTCGCCTCCTCAAATCGCAGCTCACGTCGCCTCCAGTGTTGGCTCACTTTGACGTCGCCAGCCCCACCCTCGTCACCTGCGACGCGTCCGCTGCAGCTGTGGGGGCGGTGTTATCGCAGATACAGAATGGAGTGGAGAAACCAATCGCCTTTGCCTCCCGAGCCCTTAGCCCCACCGAACAGAAGCACTCAGTAGGCGAGCGTGAGGCACTGGCGTGCGTCTGGGCATGTGAGGGGTGGCACCTGTACACGTATGGCCATGCCTTCACCCTGCGAACCGATCAGCAGGCTCTCACTGCCCTGCTGTCGACATCCGGCACGGGCCACAGACCACTGCGTCTACACCGCTGGTCTGACCACCTCCGCCAATACAATTTCAGTCTCCAGTTCACACCAGGACGAGACAATGTTGTTGCAGATCTGCTCTCCCGCACTGTCTCTGCCCCAGCCCCACTCGTCGGGTCTGACCATGTGGAACAGGATATCGTCCAGATGCTGCACATGCCGCTCCAAACCACAGTCTCTCTCCAGGGGCTCAGAGGCCTCTGAACAGGATCTGGCCCTCTCCCAGCTGTGCACCTTCATCAGAGATGGCTGGCTGCCTCGCAAGGCGCCTGAGGAACTGTCTGCCTACTCCAGAGATAAAGAGGAGCTCTCCTGCTGGAATGACTCCTGTGTTGCACGTGGGCTCTGCACTGTGGTCCCAAGTGCCCTTCGTGCGCGTGTTTTATCCATGGCGCATGAGGCCACTTGGGCATAGTGAAGCTCAAATAACGATGCCGAGACCTAGTGTGGTGGCCGGGTATCGACAGGGAAATCGAGGCCCTGGTCAAGGACTGTGCAGCCTGCCTTGTAAGTGGCAAGACTGGCCACCAAGCTCCTCCACCCCTGCAACCCCTTGCCTGGCCCCCTCAGCCCTGGGAGCACCTGCAGCTGGATGTCTGCGGGGAGATCCATGGTGTCCCCCACCATCAACGGTTCCTAGTGGTGACCTATGACCTGCACTCAAAATGGCCAGAGGTCACTGCCGTGGGCTCCGTCACCTCTCGGGTCATCGTTGATATCCTTGAGTCCCTCTTCTCCCGCTGGGGGCATCCAAAGGCCATCACCACAGACAATGGCCCCCAAATGGTCTCTTCAGAACTCTCCTCTTACCTTGAGAGCAAGGGCATCCGTCACATATGCACAGCGTACTACCACCCCGAGTCAAATGGGGGGGGTGGAGCGTTTTAACCAGACACTGAAAAATGGCCTCAGAGCACACCTATCCCAGGGGTGTGTGTTTGACAAGGCCCTCCTCCACACACTGCTGCACTACAGAGCCTCCCAGCATTCCACTACAGGCGTCTCACCTGCATCCCTCATGCTAGGCCGTGAGCTCATGCTGCCCCTTGGCAGGCTCCGCCCCTCGCTAGCTCAGAGCCCTGCTCCACCGGCTCAAGCCACAGTCGCTAGACAGCAGGAGAAGATGAAACTCCGCTTCGACCAGTCGAAGAGGGCCAAGGCGCCCAACATCTCAGTCTCCGATTGGGTCAGAGTCCGCAGGACTCACCGCAACAATAAGATGGTGTCATTCTGGTCCTCCCCTCTCCAAATCAGCCACCAACTTGGACCAGCCACTTTCTGCCTCACTGACGGCTCTCGGTGGCATGCCAGCCGCCTTCGGAAGGTGCCAGCACCCCCTGATGCGGGATTATACAGACCTAATCCCCAAGCCTTACCCCCAGAGTGGCAGGATGCACATGTGGCTCAGCCAGCCAACCCTCAAGCAGATATTGTGCCTCAGCCTGCTCCTCGCCAGTCCCCACTTCGGCCTGCTCTTCACCAGTCCGCACCTCGGCCTGTTCGTACACGTTCTCGCCCTGGCCACCTACAGGACTTTGTCACTACATTTCATGTTTGAAATTCTGTGAGGGGGGAGGAAATGTTATGTCTGACATTGGTGATAGGCACTCGATTGCCTTGGCCTGAGCACATGGAGTTTGATCGTGCTGTTATCATTGTATTGTGTATAGGTATTCGATTGCTTTTGCCTGGGAGTGTGTGTGTGGAGCAGCCATTAAAAAGCAACATGAACTGAACTCTGCTTATGGCCTCTGGATTATCTTTGCAAACGCAACAGGTTTGTCTTCTTTTGAAAAATAAATTAACTAACCTATTAAATTGTGAAAACCAAACTACCTTTATTCGATCGGGAAAGTTTTTTTTTAATTTACCTGACGTGACACAATTGTGTGCATCTGACAATTTGCTCCACCTTCTTACCAGCCTGCAAAGGGGTTAACCCTTTCCGCTGACGGCTGTTTTTTTTAAATTCACCGCACAACAACTTTTTATTGCTGAATAAAATTTAAAGATATTGGACATTATTAAATTTAAGTTTCTTAATTTTAAGTGAATATTTCCCCACTGTGATTGAAGGGAATCAGGAATTGACAAATTAACCCACTGGGCTTATAGCAAAGCCGTGATGGATTGTCTTTTTTTCTTTTAAGCAGGGGGCCAGATGAGTGTTGATGGTGCAAGGATACCAGGTGGGTAGAAGTCTTCCCGTGCAAGTCGGCCACAGCCTCATGGACGGCCAAGACCCTAGTTAGAGAGGTATTCTCCAGATGGGGACTTCGTCGCATGGTAGAGTCAGACCAGGGAAGTCATTTTACAGGTCAGGTAATGCAAGCCACTGTGAAATTGCTTGGAATTGAAGGAAAATGGCATGTGACCCACAACCTGCAGTCATCAGGAATTGTGGAAAGAATGAACCATACGTTGAAGTTGGCCCTGCGAAAGGAATTAAACAAACAACACACTAAGTGGGATGAGGTACTTCCCCTAATCCTTATGGGAATCTGCAGTAAAGAGTCCAAAGGAACAGGTCACTCTCCTCATGAATTGGTAATGGGGAGACCCATGCGAACCCCCACACACCTGTTGGTCCCCACTCTGACTGATAAACAAATTAAGGAGGTGCCTTGGGACAAATTCCTGAGTGACCTGTGGGGAACTTTAAAAGAACTGAACTTCAGGGCTGCCCACAACATTGGGAAGGCTCACCAACACAACCGACTACACCTGGCTCCGAGTAAACCCCAGGAATGAGAAGTAGGGAGCCAGGTAATGGTACGGAACTATGCAAGGGTGGGAGTTTTTGAACCCCTGTATAAGGGACCGTATAACATTGTTGACAAAGCTAGTCCTATGGTATACGTGGTTCAGTTACCTAAGAAAATCAAATGGTTTCACATTGACCAGGTGAAGCTTTTTCAGCCCACTACCGGGTCCAAAACAAGACAAGATTGTGAGCTGGATTTATCCCCTCCAGTGGGATGATGAAGAAGGGGACACCCCCACCCAATGAGGTGCCCTTGCCTGAAGTAGCACCTCCACAGGTACAGTATGACCAAAATGAAGGTGGACAGGACATGGGAACTGTAGAAACCTCCTCGTCCCCAGGTCTGGAACCACCACCTGTCCACAGATGAGTCCAATAGACCCCTCCTCCCCCACAGCAGAGTAGTCAAAGAAATAAAAAGACACCCTTGCGGTATATCGTCAGTGGTAAGAGTTGAAAATTGCCCGATACAGAAAAATAAAAGTAGGAAGTCCCGTTTTGTTTTGTTTTAAAAAAAAAAAACCATCAGTATTGAGAGCCTGAACTGTATAAAATGAAGGAATTATTCTGGCCAATGATCGGGATTCTGCTCTATCTCGAAGACTGCACGTCAACCTATTCGGTATACTTGGACCAGCACTAACTATTTCCCTATAGTAGGTCGATTGCAGTTGACCTGGAGACACCACCCCGGGACACCACTCAAAACATTACCCTCCACTACATCAAGGGTGATTGTGAAACCGCGTGTTCAGGGACAGTATGGGTTACCACTTATGTAAGATTTGCAAAATTTCCACATTTCCCCAAAGGTTACCATTAATAAAAGGGACCCTGCGTGGACATTTTAAACAGGGTACCCAAAGATGGCGTCCGCACCTCGTGACCAAAAGCCTGCAAGATTTTAAAAGCTTGGACTTTGGCACAAGCAGCTTTTGGGGAAATCGAAACCTGCGCTGCAGTTTCTGTGAAGAAAGACTTTTGTATTTTGAAAAGCAGACAGCAGGACTCTGAACTATGCATTAAGCCAAATCGCAGACAGACCAAAACCAGTTAGGCCTATACTTGAGGCCTCAAGCTGTTTGCATAAATAATTGGAAACAGCTTAAGGAAGCCATCGAAGCTGGGCAGGCCGATTAAGATGGATTAATAACAAAACAATTCGATAATCAGGCCAGTAGGTGCGATCACTGGCCATCTAAAAACAGTTAGTTTAGATTGCTACAATTATTTAAACTAGCCCGCCAAGATTGGGACAATGAACTAACCTGATTTGGCGTGCAGATAAGGGTTCTCGTGAGGAGTATAACTGAAGGCCCCGGGTAGCAATATCTCTCTCTTGCTCTTGCCCATGACTCTGCTCTCGTGGCTCCGGCCTTGTGGGCTGCCACTCGTACTCGTGCCCTGGCCTCGTGGCGGGTTCTCTTCCCCGGAGCAGATTTTCAGTAGCCGTTTACATCATACCAACTGCAAGGAAGGGGAATGAGGCCCAAGTCCATAGCCATCCAGAACGCCCAGGCCGCAGAAAGGGGCGAGACAAAGTCGAGCAGGTAGCCCAGGACTTGTATAGTAGTCCGGCGAGACGAGACAAGTGGAGACGAAGAAGGCGATAATAACTTGATAAGAGCAGGGCAGCGAAAAACGTATCGATAAGTAAACCAAGCGCCTAGTTATAAGCTGGTGCTTGGGAAGACAAGTACCTCGTTGAACACTGCGAAAACGCAGGCGGCCACGCCATGACGAATAAACTGGCGTTCTTAAGCTTGGGTAGGAAAATCTAGGCAGTTAAAACTGCCAACTGCCCTGCAGGCACAACGGTGCCGCCGCCGACCGCCCGAGGGAGAAGAAGAGAACCCATCGTGATGAGACGATGACGGCAGCAGAGGGGAGAAGGTGTGTCGCAGTAGCAGACCCAGCACCGCGCCCCTGAAGACCACGTGGCGACGGGGTACCTAGAAGGACCAGAAACCAGACTTCAAAACTCGCATTCGTTAACAGTTGGCTTTTATTTTTGGATTGGTGAACATGAATTCTGGCCCCTCATAGCTTAATCTAGTTAGGTATAGGGGGTGGGATGAGGATAAGGGGATTGTTAAGATAGTTTGTTTTCCCTCGATGTGCCGCGTGTTCCCCATTCCCTGTGTAAGTATAGTTATTTGTATTTGCCTGTAACTCTATACTAGTAACTTCTCATAAGATTGTGTTATTTTCTGTTTAATAAAATCTTGGTTTTCTTACATCCAAACCACCTGTCTACTCGAGTCTTTTCTGTATCGCTGCCTGTACCTAAGTCCGGTGTCTAGAACCCAGGGGCGTGGGAGCGATTCGAACCGCTCACAAACAGTCAGCGGCATAACTGACTGGGTGTATGCGCCAACCCACACCACCCCCTACACTTATGAGGTCCAGGAAGGTGGGGAGGGTCTGCATAAAATGCAAAGATCACCCCACCGGGCCAAGGGTGTGGTTCTTACAAGCGGAACCAAGTGACCATTCAAGGCATTATCAGATGGGGAACCCTCAGGGGAATGTGGGAAGCCCGACCCAATCCCGAGCAGCGGGAGACACCCTGTTATATTGGCCATGGTGGTGGAAAAATCATGAGGGAATTTACGGATGTGTAAGCTCAAGTGGGGCGACAGATAGGTTCCAGTCAGAGGATTCGGACTGCTTGTCCATGATTGAAAGGGATGTGTCCAATTGTACGATGGTTTGCCCACAATAGAGCCAAGGAACTCTATCAATGGTATAGCAACGATGCCGGTATTAGCACTTATCACATAAGGGGATGTGGTGACTGAAGTGCATTAGAATTAAAAGTTTGACCAAAAAAAACCTTCCCCTATGAATAAAACACAATCATGGGAAGAAGAAGAAACAACCCGGGTTGTCAGCCCCAAAAACACTCCAGGGCAAGCAAATGGGTTAGTGGTAATCCCAACTCAGATGATATTGTACCATGATGTGCATCACGAGGTGGTGCCAGTAATATTGAATCTGATTGAAGTGGGACTGCCAAACTGGTGCAAACCAGAAACAGTGCGGTTATATGGGAGAATGATGCAGGAATTAATAGAAGGATTTTAGGAAAGATCCAACACAACACTGGCGGAATCGGAATTAGTCATTATATCGCAAGGGCTCAGGGGATGGTAATGGGTTTAACAACTTTGGGTAAAATACTGAGATCATTGAAGAAAACAATGTCGGTTATGGGGTTAAAGGCGACCATATCAGAAAGCGAATAAATGATGCAGCCACTGTTTTTAATAGCAGAACCTCCCTCATTAATAGCTTTGATTTGGCTAATTTGGATCAATCCGTAAAGGCAGTTAGAAATTGTCTAAAAGAAATTCTGAATGAAATGAATGGTCTGGAACAAGAGGAATTGAAGGAGGACCAAATTATGACCATTCATCTGCAGGACGTTGTTAAATATTTAGAATCCCATGCTAAAAAGATAAAACCAAATTTTAAAGGAAGATCTGAATGCCTCTAATGAGGCCGCACAAAATGATGTTTGTGTAATGTATGGATCTTGGTTAGTGGAACAAGCCCATGAAAACCTGTAGAGCATTGCTGAGGGGAAGCTTCCCTTGTGGGTGACTGATCGACACCTGAGGCCGATGTCCACTTATCACTTTACCATGAATATGTGTAAAGTTGGTACAGGTGTACCCGGTAAAACACGAAGGTCATTTGCAGGAACAGAACGACATCACCTTCTTAGGGATGGTGTTGTATTATCCCATCCTGCACGAAAAGGCAACCCCAAATCCTCAATTCCACGTGGAGAATATAGGAGTACATCAGGGAGACCATTTAGTAAGGTATGACAAACCCCCACTGTATGTGACCCGGGTGGATGGGACCACATGGGTATCCCCAGATCTTACCGGGTGTGCTCAAACTCGGGACACATTCATCTGCCCTTATGACGTGGTAGCACACGCAGCCCCTGCATGCGGGTTTGATTGGGATGGGGTAGAATGGAACTGCACCATGACAGTAGTTGCAGGGCAGCTTTTCCCGTATGATCTGTGTACTGAGGGAAAGGTGAGTATTGTGTCACCACCATACACTGGGAATACCAGTCTGGTAACAACCTGACTTGTCCCATTGTGGAGGGAACTTTTTGCTTTACCCCAGACCAACCTGTAAGAGTTGGGGCATGGGTTTCATTCACATAGGTAGGTCAATATCGCTGTAGAAGATGAATTAAAAGAGCAAGTACACCAGTATGTGACTCGATTCAGCTATGACATTCCACCTCTACCAGAACACCTGGACGCGTTAGTCAGTCCCAAAAGCACTATTATACCCTGGCCCAGAAAAACCGGAACTTGTGCAGTGAAATATCTAAGATTGGGGCTGATTCATCTTGATGGGATATTGGTACAGTGGGGAAAGAGTTAAAATGACATCACTGGCAGTTTCACTGAATGGTGTAAGAATGACAGGGGCTAACATGAAAGACCACATCCATAAAGAAGCAGTCAAGATAGCTGACCTTTGAATGCTAAAAAGCAATTAAGTGTGTCTAGAATTTCAACTGCCCGTAAGAACTTTATTATCTAGGTCGCATTCCAAAGTATCTTTTAATTAGCATTCAGCAGTTTGAGTGATTGATTGAGGAGGCAGCTTACACATGTTTACCTTAAGATATGTAACCAATCCACGAAGGTACATGCAGGCCAAGATCCAATCAGGTTGCAGGAATGAATTGTGCAGGAGCCTGTCGTGTATTTTAATGTATAAAAATGTAGTGTTTGCTGTAACAACTTGGAGAAGTCTGGCTAAAGACAGCAGACTGTCTCCCCACCGATGTAATAAAGACAACTTGACTATCAATCTAAAAACCTTGTGTCGAGTGTTGGTTTAAAATACTCCACAACAATCGGTATGAAGATCGAGGTTCACCCCTGGATAAGAATTATCTCCCATGTTTTAGTCATTGTTCAGTTGGTGATTGTGTTATACTTACTGATAACTTGTCGAGTCAACAGAAGCCGTAAACAGGAAGCATTGGTCAAGCTGTTACAGGAAAGAAGAGGACGACGATGAAGTATAAGTGCCTGTGACCTTAAATTCAGGTACAGACACTTGAGGTGGACTATGTAATAACATACCGATCACGGTAAACTTGACTGAATCTAAAGTAATTAAATGTACCGACAAGCTTTGAGGGCAAGAGGCTGCTTGGCTAAAACATTTGTAAAATAAATGATGTGCTGGCAAGCTGTTTTTTTCCTCCAAAAGATATTGGCCCAGAAATTCGGGTCCCAACGCGTGAGTACGGACGGAGTACTCACGCGTGGACCCGATGGAAGTGCCGGAATCTTGCATGCACTACACATGCGCGGGAAACCGGCACTTCCGATCCTCTGAACCAAGGGGTTCAGAGGTCGAACGCGTGCGCGCAGGAGTCTGCGCGTGCGCGTTGAACTTCCTTTTTTTTTCAGGTTTTAACGTGCGGGTAAGTCTGTACATTTTAGAAATGTAAAAAGCAGCCGTAAGGACTTCATTTTCAAATGTAAGTGGTCAATTATTTAAAATTAAAACTTTTTTCCACAGGTTTTTACTTTTAAATACTTTAAAGCAAGGTAAGTTTATTTTTAGCCCCGTTTTTTTATAAAATTATTTTTTTCAAAAATTTAAATTTTTGTTTAAAATAGTTATTTAATGTCATTTATAGTTTATTTACAAAGTGTGATTTAAAAAAAAAAATTATTTGAAGGTAAAGTACAGTTTTACAGCCTCAGCATTTATACGTTTTGACAGGTCTATCTGTCAAGACTTATGAATGGAGCATTCCCTGACCTGAATTTCTGGGCCAAGATCTTAAATTCTGTGAGAACAAGGAGTCAACCCTCAAATGCAAAAACAATGACTTTCTCCAACCCCTGAGCGTCTGACCTTGGTTAAATGAGCGTCAAAACAGATCGGAAAGGAGAGAGAGAAAACAACGCTGTTCACACGGTTCGGGACATGAATGCTGTGGGCGAGTTGCCAAGTTTTGGGGTATAAAGATGATGTAAAATGACCCCTCACAGCTGCAGTCGAGGGCAATCTGGTCAGTTGCCAGTTAAAGTCATACATCTAGTCATCACTGAATTGTCCTCTCACTGGTGTTAGTACGTATGTGGTTTCTTATGATCACTTGAGCTTAAAGTAAATGATTTAGATTTGTGCGTGCTTGCTTGTAATAAGTAAATGAATTGAGTACGGTTTGTATTTGATACTTACTTGTAACCTCTTGCTGATTTTAAGTAAAGAATAGTTTACCCTGAAATCTTTGTCGCGAGTTGTCTGTTCCACGGGTCTAAACTCTATAAACTGTTTGAGGGGGCGAGGGGCGATTTCCGCATGTCTTACACAGGGCAGAGGTGGAAATGTGCCGCATAATGGCCCAGAAATTCGGGTTGGGGGCTTCCCGCGGGTGCAAGCCCCCGACCTACACTTACCTAGCGCGCCGGCAGTTGACCTCTTGGCCTGCGTGGAATTCCTCTCCGAGGCCTGTCCCAGAGGCCGGCGCGCTATGCTGGCGTGTCCCAGGGGCGTAGTTAGTGCGAAGCGTCCCCTGGGATCACGTGAGCAACAGGCAGCCAATCGGAGCAAGGAATGCTCCATTCATAAGTCTTGACAGATAGACCTGTCAAAACGTATAAATGCTGAGGCTGTAAAACTGTACTTTACCTTCAAATAAATTTTTAAAAAACATCACACTTTGTAAATAAACTATAAATGACATTAAATAACTATTTTAAACAAAAATTTAAATTTTTGAAAAAAATAATTTTATAAAAAAACGGGGCTAAAAATAAACTTACCTTGCTTTAAAGTATTTAAAAGTAAAAAAACCTGTGGAAAAAATGTTTTAATTTTAAATAATTGCCCACTTACCTTTGAAAATGAAGTCCTTACGGCTGCTTTTTACATTTCTAAAATGTACAGACTTACCCGCGCGTTAAAACCTGAAAAAAAAGGAATTTCAATGCGCATGTGCAGACTCCCGCACGCACGCGTTCGACCTCTGAACCCCGTGGTTCAGAGGATCGGAAGTGCCGGTTTCCCGCGCATGCGTAGTGCATGCAAGATTCCGGCACTTCCATCGGGTCCACGCGTGAGTACTCCGTCCGTACTCACGCGTTGGGACCCGAATTTCTGGGCCATTATCTGAATCTGGAGCCTGACGTTGGAGTGGAGAGCAGTAAGACTCCCCAAGATTTAATGTGGGCTTTAACACACGATATATACTGCACTAGTGTTGGTGCAAAGCCAACTGCTTCACATTGACGCTAAACTGGTAGTGTGAATGCACGATATTTCTCCTGAGACTTGAAAGCTCTTGCACCAGTTCACCAGTTCCTACTCACTTCAGACCTCAGATGTTCCCTACTTTTATATTTTAGTTTCCTTCCAAAAATGACCAAGTTTCAATCAAAGCTTTCACTCACTCACAGGCCTTGCTCTATTTCACTCATTCACTCACTCACTCAAAGGTTTGCTCGATTTTCCGGTGGTGGAATCTGCTTTGCCAACGCACCTCAAAGGAAAGAGGGAATTAACATTGTATTTGTGGACCCGCATCAGGATAACTTTCGAAATACTAACGTTTCATCGGATTTGATATTTGCTTACTTATTGCCACCAGGTACAGTGTTGAAAATACATGGTGTTGAAAAGGTTGAGTCACTGAATAACCGATTATATCCAAAACAACTCTGCGGATGCTGGTAATCTGAAATAATGACAGAAAATGCCAGAAACACTCAGCAGGCCAGGTGACATTTATGGGGAGAGCAGAGGAGTTAATGTTTCAGGTGTGTGAACCCTTTGGCAAAACTGGACAGTTTGGGAAAAGGGCTGCCCTTTCCTGACACATTGGGACTGACGTTTCTGAGATCATTTTTGTCTCCATGTTCCTAAATTCATTGGAATCTCGGTCATTCGGTGTCAATCTGTTCACTATATTTGTGTTTGTTTGACATGGATGAGATTTAGGTAAAAGAGTGCAGGCCCTGAGTGCTGTTGTTAAGGTGTCAGCTGTGGCTCTCTCGCCTCAGAGTCAGAAGGTCGTGGCTTCACAGTCCCACTCCAGAGACTTGAGCACAACTCTAAGTGGACACTTCAGTGCAGTACTGAGGGAGCACTACACTGTCGAGGGTGCCATCTTTCGGATGAGAAGTTAAACTAAGGCCCCATCTGCCCTCTCTGGTCCCATGGCACGATTCGAAGAAGAGCAGGAGAGTTCTCCCCAGTGTATTGGCCAACATTTATCCCTCAGCCAGCATCATTGAAACAGATTATCTGGCCATTATCTCATTGCTGTTTGTGGAACCTTGCAAATTGGCTGCCACATTTTTACATTACAACAGCGACTATATAACAACAACTTGCATTTATCTTCTTCTTAGGCAGTCCCTCGGAACCGAGGATGACTTGCTTCCACATTAAAAATGAGTTCGCAGGTGACTGATGAGTCCAATGCGGGACCTACAGTCTCTGTCACAAGTGGGGCAGACGGTGGTTGAAGGGGCGGGTGGGTGGTGTGCTTGGGTTGACGTGTGCTCCTTGCGCTGCCTGTGCTTGGCTTCCGCTTGCTCCCGGCGAAGAGACTCGGTGTTCGGCGCCTTCCCGGATGCTTCTCCTCCACTTTGTGCGGTCTTGGGCCAGGGATTCCCAGGTGTCAATGGGGATGTTCCACTTTTTCAAGGGGGCTTTGAGGGTGTCCTTGAAGCATTTCCTCTGCCCATCTGGGGCTCACTTGCTGTGCCGGAGCTCCGAGTAGAGCGCTTGTTTTGGGAGTCTCGTATCGGGCATGCAGACAATGTGACCCATCCATCGGAGCTGATTGAGCGTGGTCAAAGCTTTGATGTTGGCCTGAGCAAGAACACTGATGTTGGTGCGCCTATCCTGCCAATGGATTTGTAGGATCTTGCGGAGGCAGCATTGGTGGTACCTCACCAGTGCTTTGAGGTGCCTGCTGTACATGGTCCATGTCTCTGAGGCATAGAGCAGGGTGGGTATCACTGCTGCTCTGTAGACCATGAGCTTAGTGCTGGGTTTGAGGTCCTGGTCTTCAAACACTCTCTTCCTCAGGCGACCGAAGGCTGCACTGGCACACTGAAGGCGGTGTTGGACTTCGTCATCAACGTCTGTCCTTGTTGACAGTAGGCTCCCGAGGTATGGAAAGTGATCCACGTTGTCCAAGGCCTTGTCGTGGATTTTGATCATCGGGGGGGGGGCAGTACTGTGTGGTGGGGGCAGGTTGGTAGAGGACCTTTGTCTTACAAGGCCCATGCTCTCGTACGCTTCAGTGAAGGTGTTGACGATGGTTTGGAGTTCGACCTCTGAGTGAGCGCAGACGCAAGCATCGTCTGCATACTGTAATTCGACAACAGAGGATGGGACGACCTTGGATCTGGACTGGAGGTGACGGAGGTTGAACAGTTTCCCGTTTGTTCTGTAAATTAGCTCCACTCCAGCGGGGAGCTTACTGAGGGTGAGATGGAGCATTGCAGCAAGGAAGATCGAGAAGAGCGTTGGTGCGATGACACAGCCTTTTTTGACCCCGGTTCGTATGTGAATTGGGTCTGTGGTGGATCCATTGGTCAGGATCACAGCTTGCATGTCGTCATGAAGCAGGCGGAGGATGGTGACAAACTTTTGAGGGCAGCCGAATTTGAGGAGGATACTCCATAATCCCTCATGGTTGACAGTGTCATAGGCCTTTGTGAGATCAAAGAAGGCCATGTACAGCGGTTGGTGCTGTTCCCTGCATTTCTCTTGTAATTGACGTGTGGTGAAGATCATGTCCATTGTGCCCCTTAGTGGATGGAATCCGCATTGCGACTCTGGGAGGAGCTCTTCGGCCACTGGGAGAAGGCAATTGAGGAGGATTCTTGCGGTGACTTTCCCTGTGGCAGACAGCAGGGAAACTCCTCTGTAATTACCGCAATCAGACTTGTCACCTTTCTTGAAGATGGTCACAATTATGGCGTCTCTGAGATCCCCTGGCATGCTCTCCTCTTTATATAGCGCCTTTAACCTAGTAAAATGTCCCAAGACGCTTTGCAGGAGCCATTATCAAACAAAATTTGACACATAGTTAAATATTAGGACAGGAGCTTGGTCAAAGTGGCAGGTTTTAAGAAGCGTCTTAAAGGAGGAGAGGCAAAGAGGGAATTCCAGAGCTTGGGGTCCAGGCAGCTGCATAGCAGTTCAAGGTATTTCATTGGCTGTAAAACGATTTGAGGTCATGAAAGGTGCGAGACAAATGCACGTTATTTCCTTTGTAGAATATTCACCCCTGCCAGGTTCAGAGCTCGGGGTCTTCTGGTTTAAATTAAATCTATCTTTCAATGCCATTTAATTACATTTATATTTGGATGAGATTGCTGTAGGTATTTCTTCGGACAAACAACTTGGCTCAATATAATTCAGTGAACCTGCGATGCTGTAACTAATCTCGACAAATACATCTGCGGTGCTCCGATTTTCAGCGTGTGTGTTTGTGACACGCTGCGAGTCACTTTCAGTTTCTGTCCTTGTCAAAGAAATGGCGAGTGTTTCACCTCAAGCGTGGTTAGAAGAGGAGCTGGTTTGTTCCATCTGTCTACAGATTTACACCGACCCAGTGATACTCAACTGTAAGCACAGCTTCTGTCGAGGCTGTATCGAGAAGACCTGGGATGAGGCCGTTTTTGATGCTTACCCCTGCCCTGAATGTAGGGCAGAGTACAGGAAGAGGCCGAATCTGGAGAAGAACTTCAAACTGGCGAGTATAATCCAGAAATACAGCGCTCGGGATACTTCAGTCTCTCCCCTTTCATGTAACTACTGTGCCAGCAATCCGCGCCCAGCCGTGAAGACCTGCCTGAAATGCGAAGCCTCGATGTGCCCTGAACACCTCCGGCACCACACCGAGAGCGCTGTGTTTAAAAACCACCTGCTGGTAGATGCCACTGCAGACGTGTCCCGGTGGAAGTGCACAGAGCACCAGGAACT
This sequence comes from Somniosus microcephalus, assembly GCF_052327205.1. NCBI lineage: Eukaryota > Metazoa > Chordata > Chondrichthyes > Squaliformes > Somniosidae > Somniosus > Somniosus microcephalus. The sequence goes on along the minus strand of NC_140999.1, from coordinate 72,143,650 downwards.
GCTGAAGATTTACTGCAAGGATGATCAAGTGTGTGTCTGCACTCTCTGCACTTTAATCGGGAAACACAAGGACCACCGGTGTGGGAGCATCAGCGAGGGAGAGAAGGAACTGCGGGTAAGAATGAGATGTTAATGCCCTCTCCAGCAGGGTGTGATTTTTTTTCAATCTACATGTGTTGTGGGCTGGTGCAGGAGCTGACTCTCTCCGCACGCCTGCAGGAGGGAGCGGGACCGGTTCTTCACTGGGTCATTGACTCCATCAAACAGAAGGTAAGTAGTTTTACAGATAACACCTGGTGCATGTGATCTCCTGGACTAGTTGGGATCGCCTGAGGGAGGGGGGATTTTCCAGGGTATTGGTCCTGGGTTTTTCTCTTTTTTTTGCCTGTTCCCAGGAGATTATATGGCTGCCATGGTGGGAGGGAAAAGTTCTCCGGCCATCATGAGATTAGGGCAGGCTTGATGGACCAGCTAGTCTTTTCCTACCCGTTATTTTCGTATGTTCATATGTTCTATAGAAAGAAGCATTTGTACTATATCTCACCGCCTCGCAGGGCAATCGAAAGCACTTCACAACCAAATAATTACTTTAGAAGCACAGTCACTGTTACTTAGGACAATGCAGCAAGCAATTTTCGCATAGCTAAGTCCCCTAAACAGCAAACGAGGTGAATAATTGGTTAATCTAATATTGGTGGGTAGAGGACAATTGGGCAGGACACCAGGAGAACTCCATCTTTTACATGCGGCTACCTCTCAACCCATCAGCCAGCGTGGCGCCCCTCACTACTGCACTGAACTACCAGCCTGGATTATGTGCTCCAGTCCCGGAATGGAGCCCTGACCTTCTGCCTTGGAACTGAGAGTGCTCCCACTGAGCCAAGCTGACACTTAAGAGTAACTTGTCCAAATCCTCACCCGTGAAAATGTAGCACAGGCCACAAGTGTGCCTTGGTAAAGTTGAATGTCTGATGCGCATTTAGATCTGGGAGTTACCTTGCCATAGGCAAAGACTCAGAAAATCTACACTTTAATCTATGGCCAGGGATTTATTTGAAGCTGTTTCTGTACCGCCGCTGTAAAATCGCTGGAAGTGCGGCAGGAACCATGTTTGCACCGTTTGTGCCGAACTTCCAGTGAAGCTATGGTAGAGCGGAGCAGAAATCCCCAGTCTATGTTTTAATCAGTACATTTATCATTAGTTTTTGAATTTATAATTCTGAAGATACCAACTAGGTATCTGCACGTATTTAAAGTGAAGGACTGATTGAACTAACAAAGTGATTATATTTCAGACTTCCTTCAATGTTCAAATGGAAAAGATCAGGAACAATGTAGAAGCTGTACAGGCTGCTCTTAGAGATCTTCAGAAAGAAAAACAGAAAACTCAGGTAGGCTGCAAGTGGGCTAATGACACAATTCTACAACCTTTGGATTAAAAGAAAAAGAAAGACTTGCATTTTTATAGCGTCTTTCACGACCTCAGGATGTCCCAAAGTGCTTTATAGCCAATGAAGTACTTTTGAAGTGTAGCCACTGTTGTAATGTAGGAAATGCAGCAGCCAATTTGTGCACAGCAAGCTCCCACAAACAGCAAAGTGATAATGACCAGATAATCTGTTTTTAGTGATGTTGGTTGAGATAAATATTGGCCAGTACACTAGGGAGAACTCCCCTGCTCTTCGAAATAGAGCTGTGGGTTCTTTTGCATCCACATGAGAGGGCAGATGGGGCCTCGGTTTAACATTTCACACGAAAGGCAGCACCTTCGACAATCCCTCAAAGCTGCAATGAAGTCCTCAGAGGAAAGAACAGGTGCAGGAAGAGGCAAGTGTGACTAGCTTCTTCCTTCTAAGTGGGTGTCTCTGTGCTGGCACTTGTGCGGGTAAGATGCCATGAAGGAGTTGGTGATGAAGTGAAAGGAATTGCAGATGTGGAAGTGGCAGCAGCTGTGACTCTGGAAGTGCCTTGTGGTTGTCAATCATCAGTCTCTTCCTCCATAGCACCTCCTATGAAACACAGAAGAGCTTGTTTAATTGTACACATAGTGACATTTGCCCTTGAAGAAATAGCACCTCAGTGTAAGAAAGCACTTGCAGCTGACACTACTTATAAGGAGCCTTGCCCTCCCTTTACCAACCTTCTCTTGCCACCTCACCTCCAACCTTGCCGTCTCCCACAGCCTCTCCTATTTCTCTGCCTATTATTTGCAGAGTTTTTTGTTTATGACCTTTCAGGTTTCAGTTTTGATGTTCCTCTCCAATTGCATAAGTGAGTTCCCCTGGTTTTAAAGGAAGAAGGTGAGGAAATTGCAGATGGTTTAACCTTAATCTTCCAAAGCTCTCTCGATTCAGGAATTGGCCCTTTAGATTGGAAAATTGCAAATGTAACTCCATTATTAAAGAAAGGTGAGAGAGAAACCAGGAAATTAGAGACCTGTTCGTCTAACATCTGTTGCGGGAAATTATTGGAATCTATAATTAGGGACAGAGTGATTCGAGAAATTTGAGCTGCTTAGAGAGAGCCAACATGGATTTTTAAAGGGTCGGTCATGTCTAACGAACTTAATTGAATTTTTTGAGGAAGTAACTAAAGTTGTAGACAGGGGAATGTCTATAGATGTAGTTTATATGGACTTCCAGAAGGCATTCGATAAGGTTCCACATAAAAGACAGTAAGCTAAAATTAAAATTCATAGAATTGAAGGCAAATTATCGATTAGTTAAGCGACAGAAGACAGAGAGTTGGGATAATGGGTATCTACTCGAATTGGAAGGAAGTGACTAGTGGTGTCCTATAAGGATCTGTACTGGGACCTCAACTATACTTATTAATGACTTAGATAACACAATAGAAAGCCGTATATCAAAAGTTTGCCTATCACACAAAGATTGGTGGTATAGTAAGTAGTGTAGACGGGAGCATAAAATTACAAAGTGACGTTGCTAGATTAAGTGAGTGGGCAAAACTGTGGCAGATGGATTTCAACCCAGGTAAGTGTGAGGTCATCCATTTTGGACCAAGAAAGGATAGAGCTGAGTATTATTTAAATGGTGAAAGGCTAGGAACAGTGGAGGTCCAATGAGATTTAGGGCTCCATGTACACAGATCACTAAAATGTAGTGGTCCGGTAGAAAATATAATCAAAAAGGCTAATAGAATGTTAGCCTTTATAATTAGAGGGCTAGAATATAAAGGGAGGAAGTTTTACTACAGCTCTACAAAGCCCTGGTTAGACCACATCTGGATCACTGTGTACAGTTCTGGGCACCGCACCTTAGAAAGGATATGTTGGCCTTGGAACGGAGTGCAGCACAGATTTACCAGAATGTTTCCAAGGGTTACATTATGAGCAAAGATTACATAAACTAGGCTTGTAGTACCAGGAATGTAGAAGGCTAAGAGTTGATTTGATTGAGGGTTTTAGGATTGTGAAACAAATTGATAGGGTGGATAGAAACTTTTGTCCACTGATGTGGGAAGTCTAGGACAAGGGGACATAACCTTAAAATCAGAGCCAGGCCATTCAGGAGAGAAGTTAGGAAACACTTCTTCAAGGAAAGAAGTGTGGAACTCTCTCCCACAAAGAGCAATAGATGTTAGCTCAATTAATAATTTTAAATCTGAGATCAATAGATTTTTGCTAGGGAAGGGTTTTAAGCGATCTGGAGCAAGAGCGGATAAACGGAGTGAGGTCACAGATCAGCCACAATCTCATTGAATGGTGGAACAGGCTCGAGGGGCTGAATGGCCTCCTCCTGTTCCTGTGTTCCCTTGTCCAAGACCCCCGACCCGCAGAAAATGTTTCCCTCTATCTACCCTATCAATTCGTTTCAAAATTCTAAAACTCTCAAGCAAACCTTCTATATTCCAGAGAATACAAGGCAGGGAATAGTTAAGTCCTTGAATGAGACTTAGAGTCATAGAGTCATAACGACACAGAAGGAGGCCATTCGGCCCATCGAGTCCGTGCCGGCTCTCTGTAGAGCAATCCAGTCAGTCCCATTCCCCCACTCTATCCCCGTAGCCCTGCAAGTTTATTTCCCTCAAGTGCCTATCCAGTCTCCCCTTGAAAACATTCAGTGTCTCCGCTTCCACCACTTCCGTCGGCAGTGAATTCCAGGTCATCACCACTCGCTGTGTAAAAAAGTTTTTCCTCACATCCCCCCTGTATCTGTGTCCCCTAGTCCTTGTACCATCAACTAGTGGGAACAGCCTTTCCCTGTGTAGCCTATACAAACCCGTCATAATCTTGTACACCTCTATCAAATCACCCCTCAACCTCCTTTGCTCTAATGAAAACAAATCCAGCTTCTCCAACCTGTCCTTGTAGCTAAGGTCCCCCATCCCCGGAACCATTCTGGTAAATCTCCTCTGCACCCTCTCAAGGGCTCTTCACATCCTTCCTAAAGTGTGGTGACCAGTACTGGACACAATACTTCAGTTGTGGCCTAGCCAGCACTTTATAAAGGTTCAGCATAACTTCTCTACTTTTGTATTCAATGCCTCTATTTATGAAGCCCAAGATCCCATATGCTTTGTTAACCACTCTCTCAATATGTCCTGCCACCTTCAGGGACCTATGCACATTAACTCCCAGGTCCCTCTGTCCCTGCACACTCTTTAAAACTGTGCTATTAAGTGTACTGTATATTGCCTCTCCCTGTTCCTTCTGCCAAAATGCATCACCTTACACTTCTCTGTATTAAATTCCATCTGCCACTTGTCTGTCCATTCTGTTAGCCTTTCTATGTTCTGTTGCAGTCGATTGGCATCATCATCACTGTTTGCCACACCCCCAAGTTTGGTGTCATTGGCAAATTTAGAAATTCTACTCTGTATTCCAAAAACCAAGGTCATTTATATATATCAAAAAAAGCAGTGGCCCCAGCACTGACCCTTGGGGAATACCACTGTCTACCACCTTCCAGTCTGAAAAACAGCCATTTACCACAACTTGCTGTTTTCTGTCCTTAAGCCAATTCCTTATCCAAGCTGCCACTGACCCACCTATTCCATGAGCCTCAATTTTGTTAACCAGCCTTCTATGTGGTACTTTGTCAAACGCCTTCCGAAAATCCATGTACTCAACATCCATTGCATTCCCTTCATCAATCCTCTCTGTTACTTCATCAAAATATTCAATTAGATTAGTCAAACACAATCTGCCTTTTACAAATCTGTGTTGGCTCTCCTTAATTAACTTAAACCTCTCCAAGTGCCCACTAATTTTTTCCTTGATTATTGTTTCTAAAACTTTACCCACCACTGATGTTAAACTGACTGGCCTGTAGTTACTTCTTCTTCTGCTTCTTCTTAGGCAGTCCCTCGGAACCGAGGATGACGTGCTTCCACATTAAAAATGAGTTCTCAGGTGATTGATGAGTCCAATGCGGGACCTACAGTCTCTGTCACAGGTGGGGCAGACGGTGGTTGAAGGGGCGGGTGGGTGGGGTGCTTGGGTTGACGTGCGCTAGAATTGTCCTTACACCCTTTCTTGAATAATGGTGTCACATTTGCCACTTTCCAATCCTCAGGCACCTCCCCCGCATCTAGGGAAGATTGGAAAATTATGGCAAGCCCTTCCGCTATCTCCTCCCCCAATTCCCTTAGCAACCTGGGATGCAAGCCATCTGGACTAGACGACTTGTCCACTCTAAGTATACCCAGCCTTTCTAGTAATTTTTACCCCTTCCATTGCTTCTACCTTTTGTGTCAGCATCCACCTCCTTAGTAAACACCGATACAAAGTACTCATTAAGTATTCTAGCCTTGCCCTGCGCCTCCAAACATATATCATCTTCTTTGTCTCTAATAGGCCCCACTCCACCTCTTACTACTCTCTTACTGTTTACATGCCGGTAGAAGATTTTTGGGTTCCCTTTTATGTTAACCGCCATTCTACTCTCATATTCTCTCTTTGCCAATCTTATTTTCATCTTCACTTCCCCTCTCAACTTATTGTATTTGGACTTGAACCCACGACTACTCCGAGGTAAGAGCGCTACCAATGAGCCATAGCTGACACGAGGAACTAAATGAGATTGGAACTTGAATCTGTCATGTCGGTATCATTTACAGTTTGATGCATTTCTCCTTCCAAAGGATGAGATAAAGCAAAAGAAAACTAAAATAAAGGAGAAGAGTGATGCACTGAGGAAGCAGATTGAAAATGAGGAAAGAGAAATTTTCGAATATCTGGATAGAGAGGAGAATCGTGTAATTGCAGAGATGGAAGCCCAGGTCACAAATCTCCATGGCAAAATGAGAGATTTCATGAAATACTTGAACAATCTGAATAACAACTCCAAGAAGAAAGACATCACCTTCATACAGGTAACAATTGCTGTTTCTGTACAGAGAAATAAATGAACTAGGATTGTCTATCTAAAGAATGACAAATCAGCCAATTAGAAGTTGTTCCTTTAACTACTTTGAGCACCAGCCTATTTTTGCACCTCTCTAAAAATGTATAACTATTCTCTCTCAACATCTGTGAGTATAATTTTCTCTAATATTTCATGTTGCATGTTACAGCCTAAAGCTAGAGGATTGTGGGGTGAATGGGATATTTCCCGCTTTTGGCAGTTCTAACTTTTGTGCGCCCGTACTACTCAGTATCTAATTATACAATAGTGTAGCCCAGAGGTTTAACAATAGTGAGCTGAACTGGATATCATGTCTTTCACATGTGCGCTTCTCCAATCTTTCTGACGACAAACAGGAAACACCTGGTAAAATGAGGCCAGATACAAATCATTAAGCTGCTTTATTTACAGACGTTGAGTGAATGTACAGGGCAACAATTGTAATCAAATCTCACCTTGATTTGATTGAGTACAGAACCCTCTTTGACAGCAAGTAAAATAATAAAATATGCCACACTGTTCCTTTTAGTGTTCTCACTTAACGCTTCCTGGTCAGCCTTCTGTTCCTCACTGCCTCTGAGCTTGAGATGAATGAATTCCCCCTCACGAGTCCAGGCTTCCACCCCAGACTGAGCAGCCTGATTGCCCATGTTTCCCTTTGTCTTTTTTTCTGTATTACTCCGACTTATTCCCCATTCAGCTATTCATCAATTGGCCTGTCAACGAAACCAACAACCTTTCCTCCCTCCTTGGGATGCGCAGCTCAAGATATCGTCTCCTGCTATTCTCAAACGCCAGCAATTACCACAGGAGATCTCTGGCAGGAGATCAACGGGATCCACGGAATAACAATCTAAATGGCTAAAAACAGCCATTTTGTGCCTTGTCTCTGGGAGTTCTAGCAAAGGTATGGCAGGAGATTGGGACAATTACTGATGAAATAATTAGGCAGAGTGAAAACCGGGTCAGCAATAAAATCAGGAGATGGTGATAAATGGAAAAGGTTCTCCCGGGCGTTGTTTGTTCATAAATGAAACGGAATAGGTACTAATGTTAGCAATTTTGTCAAGTTATGTGCCCAGAAACTCAGTGCAGAGGACTGGTGAGGACACATTTGGAGCACTGCATCCAGTTTTGGTCACCTTATATGATGCATTGGCGGGGTTGAGAGGAGAATGACTCGGATGGGCGGTGAGCCGTGACATTCCACAAACTGGCTTGTCTGGCTTTAATACACAACGTCAATGCCTGCAGCCTGTGGCTTATTTTTAAACCTGTGCGAATTTACTTTGCTTTAAAATGCAACACTTAAACATAACTCATTCCCAAATACTTTCCTTGAAGATCAAAAAAAATTAACAATTCCAGAAACATGACACTGACAAAGGCAATTTATACCACATACAACTCCCAAAAACCCATAGCAACAAGTTTCCTTCATATTTTAGCAAAATACTGCGGATGCTGGAAATCCGAAATAACAACAGAAAACACTGGAAAAACTCAGCAGGCCAGGCAGCATCCGTGGAGCGAGAAACAGAGTTAACGTTTCAGGTCGAAGACCTTTTGTCTGACGAAAGTTCTTCGACCTGAAACGTTAACTCTGTTTCTCTCTCCACGGATGCTGCCTGGCCTGCTGAGTTTTTCCAGCATTTTCTGTTGTTATTCCTTCATATCTTGTTGCCTTATAGGACTAACATATTACAAGTGGCTAAATGTATCTGAATTACCTATAATCCCATTTCTTCTCAGAAAACCCTCCAACTTCTTTAAAGGAGCACAGCAAATTAGCACCAAAGAACTTTGATAGAAGTCCAATCCAGACACTGATCATTCTTCAACAAAATATTCCAACAAGTCTTTTATAATCACACTTTTCGTCATAAACGTACTTAGATCTGTGCCAGCCACTCTAAGGAAAATTCAGCACAACCTGAGCAGAATGGCCTCCTCCTTGTGCTGTTATTTCTTGTTCTGTTCCCAGGATCTCAACGCTGTTGGATCACTTACCTTCATCTGAGGAACTTTTAAAGCCCAAGCTTAGCGTCCCCTAATCATTGCTCCCTGATTTATCCCATCTGCTCCCGTACTGTTTTCAGCCTGCACTGTGAGTCTAGCACTTCACTTTGGTCTCAATAAAAAATGCAAAGGTCTACTAAAGCTGTTGTTTCTCTTGAACGCTTGCATTCAGTGCAGTTGCCAACACACTTGCTCTATTTTGATTCTTCTTTCCATTTGTATTTTATTCCAGATGTTTAATTCTGTAGCTGCCAGGTAAGTAGCAGATTGCTCCTATTTTTTTTAATTGAACATGTTGGAAGATAATGTCCAATAGCATGCGGCCAGAAACTGGTTGCACCCACTTTGAACTGATAGCGCCTTAGGTCAGCTCCCTTTCTATACTTTATCTGACAAGGCTGTAGTGCAGAAACCCTGTATACTGGGGCAAGGGGACATGATCCAGTGTTACTGAGGTAAGAATCAGGCAAGAAATTGAAGGTGTTAGCAGCAGAGAGAGACCCAGAATTTGATTTAAGAATGTCCAAGGGCGATTTTGACCAATGCAGAGACTGGCTGAGATCAGAGAAAAGAGGAGTTGGTTGCATGAAGAAGTTGTGCATTGTCCCTTTTACTTAACATAGAAACATAGAAGATAGGAGCAGGGGTAGGCCATTCGGCCCCTCGATCCTGCTCCGCCATTCAATGAGATCATGGCTGATCGTCCAAACTCAGTACCCTGTTCCTGCTTTCTCCCCATATCCCTTGATCCCTTTAGCCTTAAGAAATATATCTAACTCCTTCTTGAATATATTTAATGAATTGGCCTCTACTGCCTTCTTTGGCAGAGAATTCCACAGGTTCACCACTCTCTGGGTGAAGAAATTCCTCCTCATCTCTGTCCTAAATGGCTTACCCCTTATCCTTAGACTGTGACCCCTGGTTCTGGACTCCCCGACCATCGGGAACATCCTTCCAGCATCTAGTCTGTCTAGTCCTGTTAGAATTTTATAAGTTTCGATGAGATCCCCTCTCATTCTTCTAAACTCCAGCAAGTACAAGCCCAATCGACCTAATCTCTCCTCATACGTCATTCCTGCCATCCCAGGTATCAGCCTGGTGAATCTTTGCTGCACTCCTTCCATGGCAAGAACATCCTTCCTCAGATAAGGCAACCAAAACTGCACACAATACTCAAGATGTGGCCTCACCAAGGCCCTGTACAACTGCAGCAAGACATCCTTGTTCCTGTACTCAAACCCTCTCACTACGAAGGCCAATATACCATTTGCCTTCTTAACCGCCTGCTGCACCTGCATGCTTACTTTCAGCGACTGGTGCACAAGGACACCCAGGTCTCGTTGCACTTCCCCTTCTCCTAATCTATTGCCATTTAGATAATAATCTGCCTTCCTGTTTTTGACACCAAAGTGGATAACCTCGCATTTATCCACGTTATATTGCATCTGCCATGCTTCTGCCCAATCACCCAACCTGTCCAAATCATACTGGAGTTTCACAGAATCACAGAATCACAGAAACCCCACAGTGCAGATAGAGGCCATTTCGGCCCATCGAGCCTGCACCGACACATATCCCACCCGATCCCCGTAACCCCTACACCAACACATATCCCACCCTATCCCTGTAACCCCACGTATTTAATCCCCCTAACACTAAGGGTCAATTTATCATAGCCAATCAACCTAACCCGCACATCTTTGGACTGTGGGAGGAAACCGGAGCACCCGGAGAAAACCCACGCAAACACGGGGAGAATGTGCAAACTCCACACAGACAGTCGCCCGAGGCTGGATTCGAACCCGGGTCTCTGGCGCTGTGAGACAACAGTGCTAACCACTATGCCCACCCAGCTTTGTGTCGTCTGCAAACTTGGAGATATTACATCTAGTTCCCTCGTCCATGGCCTTTTGAGATTTGGGTTTATATCCAGCACAGTTGGTTTAATAAAATTATGCAGTGATGTTGAATTTGTGCATGACATTGGTTAGGTCCATAGTTGGAGTATCGGGTACAGTTCTGGAGTACCTCAGGATATTGGAGCAATGAAGAAGTTACCACGAGGACTCACTAGGATGGTATCGGGAATGAGAGGCTATAGTTCCGACAAAAGGCTCAAACATTGGGACTATTCTCACTGGAACACAAAAGTTAAAGGGATGATCAAATAGAGGTGTTCAAGATTACAGAAGGTTTTGCCAGAATAAACGGTGAAAGATTGTCATGAATCAGTAACAAGGGGGCATAAACTCAAGGTTATCACAAGAAGAATGAAGGGAGAAGTTGGAAGATTTTTTTTTACAGAGAGTTATTAGAACATGGAATGCTTTACCACAGGAGCTACTGAGGCAGAGACTATAACATCATTTAAAAGGGAATTGGTATGCATTTGAAAAGGAAGAATATAAAGGAATATGGGGAAAGGGCAGGGAATGGGATTGAAGTAGATAACTTAGGAATGTCCCAGGTTCTATGTCTCAACTGTGCTGATTTAAGTTGCTAAGAAATGAAAGAATTTGCATTTATATAGCACCTTTCACATCCTCAGGACATCCCAAGGTGCTTCACAGCCAATGAATTGCTTTTGAAATGCAATTTCTGTAATGTAGGCAAACGGAGCAGCCAATCTCCCACAAACTACAAATGGGAGAAGGGATCAGCTAATAAAAACAGAAAATGCTGGAAATACTCAGCAGGTCAGGCAGCATCTGTGGAGAGAGAAACAGTGTTAACATTTCAGTCCGATGACCTTTCGTCAGAACTGGAAGAAGTTAGAGATTTAACAGTTTCTAAGCAAGCACAAAAGCAGGGAAAGGCGGTGGGGGGGGGGGGGGGAGGGGGGGGTGGGGGTGGAGTAGTGAAGGAAAGTGACCAGTTAATCTAGTTTAGTGATGTTAGTTGAGGGATCAATGTTGGCCAGGACACCAGGGTGAACTCCCCAGCTCCTCTTCAAATAGGGCTATGAGATCTTGTACGTCCACCTGAGAGGGCAGACAGGGCCTCAGTTTAATGTCTCATCCAAAAGACCTCTGACAGTGCAGCACTCCCTCAGCATTGCACTGAAGTGTCAGTTTAGATTATGCGCTCAAGTCATGGTGTGATGCTTGAACCCATGACCGTCTGATTCAGAGGCAAGTGTGCTACCACATTGTCTTTCCCTCCTCTCTACTGGGCACCCGCTGAAATTATTTAAGTGAGATGACCCTGCCTTGACCCAGGATGACCCCAGCAGCATCAATGGCAGAGGTCAGTGGCGTCCACTCCACTGCACTAATGTCAGCATAGAATCATAGAAATTTACAGCACAGAAGGAGGTCATTCGGCCCATCATCTCTGCACTGAGTGGGCTTGAGGATTGTCTGGCTCAGAGACTGGAGAAGGAGCATGACAAGAATAGTCCATGCATTTGGGAAATTTTAGGATATGTCTCTCTACCGAGAATCTGTTCATAATGGACGGTGCTGAGAACAAACTGCTTTAATTGGTCAGATACTCTCGGTCCTAACTGTGGAGCAGTAAAGCTTCAATAAATAATGTTCGGACTGACCACTGTTAGCTGGTTATTAATAAAGTGAACATGCTCTGGTTCCTTCCTGAATTCTGGGTTAAATCAGGTTACGATAGTGTAGTGGTTATGTTACTGGACTAGAAATCCATGAGACTTTGACTAATGATCCAGTAGAGCATGAGTTCGAGTCGCTACATGGCAGTTTGAGAATTTGAACTCAGTTTTATAAATCCTGGAAAGAAAAAGCTGGTACCATAGAAACATAGAAACATAGAAGATAGGAGCAGGATTCGGCCCCTCAAGCCTGTTCCACCATCTAATGAGATCATGGATGATCATCCGAACTCAGTACCCTGTCCCTGCTTTCTCCCCATATCCCTTGATCCCTTTAGCCTTAAGAAATATATCTAACTCCTTCTTGAATATATTTAATGAATTGGCCTCAACTGCCTTCTGTGGTAGAGAATTCCACAGGTACACCACTCTCTGGGTGAAGAAATTCCTCCTCATCTCTGTCCTAAATGGCTTACCCCTTATCCTTAGACTGTGACCCCTGGTTCTGGACTCCCCGCCATCAGGAACAGCCTTCCTGCACCTAGTCTGTCTAGTCCTGTTAGAATTTTATAAGTTTCAATGAGATCCCCTCTCATTCTTCTAAACTCTAGTGAATATAAGCCTAATCGACCCAATCTCTCCTCATACATCATTCCTGCCATCCCAAGTATCAGTCTGGTGAATCTTTGCTGCACTCCCTCCATGGCAAGAACATCCTTCCTCAGATAAGGTGACCAAAACAGCACACAATACTCAAGGTGTGGTCTCACCAAGGCCCTGTACAACTGCAGCAAGATATCCTTGCTCCTGTACTCGAATCCTCTCACTATGAAGGCCAACATACCATTCGCCTTCTTAACCGCCTGCTGCACCTGCATGCTTACCTTCAGCAACTGGTGCACAAGGACGCCCAGGTCTCGTTGCACTTCCCCTTTTCCCAATCTATTGCCGCTCAGATAATAACCTGCCTTCCTGTTTTTGCCACCAAAGTGGATAACCTCGCATTTATCCACATTATACTGCATCTGCCCAATCACCCAACCTGTCCAAATCATACTGGAGTTTCTCAGCATCCTCCTCACAGCACACACACCCACCCAGCTTTGTGTCGTCTGCAAACTTGGAGTTATTACATCCAGTTCCCTCGTCCAGATCATTAATATATATTGTGAATAGCTGGGGTCCTAGCACCGATCCCTGCAGTACCCCACTAGTCACTGCCTGCCACTCGGAAAAAGACCGGTTTATTCCAACTCTTTGCTTCCCGTCTGCCAACCAGTTCTCTATCCAAGTCAGTACCTTACCACCAATCCCATGTGCTTAAACTTTGCACGCTAATCTCTTATGCGGGACCTTATCAAAAGCCTGCTGAAAGTCCAAATACACCACATCCACTGGTTCTCCCTTATCTATCCTACCAGTTACATCCTCAAAAAATTCCAGTAGATTAGTCAAGCATGATTTACCTTTTGTAAATCCATGTTGACTTTGTCCGATGCTGTCACTGTTTTCCAAGTGCTCTGCTATTACATCTTTTATAATGGACTCTAGCATTTTCCCCACTGCCGATGTCAGGCTATAATTCTCCGTTTTCTCTCTACCACCTTTTTAAAATAGTGGGGTTACATTAGCTATTCTCCAATCCATGGGAACTGTTCCAGAGTCCATAGAATTTTGGAAGATGACCAGCAATACAACTACTATTTCTAGGGCTACTTCCTTAAGTACCCTAGGATGTAGATTATCAGGCCCTGGGGATTTATCGGCCTTCAATCCCGTCAATTGCCCGAACACCATTTCCCTAGAAATACTGATTTCATTCAGTTCCTCCCTCTCATTAGACCCGATGTTCCCCGACATCTCTGGGAGGTTATTTGTGTCCTCCTTTGTGAAGACAGAACCAAAGTATGTATTTAATTGGTAAAATTAAAATCAGTAAAAGTGACCATAAAATTGTTGGATTGTCGTAAAAACCCAACTGGTTCAGTAATGTCCTTTAGGGAAGGAGACCTCTGGTTTGGCCAATATATGACTCCAGTCGCACGCCAACATGGTTGACTCTTAACTGCTCTCTGAAGTGGCTGAGCAAACCACACAGTTGTATCAAAAATGCTACAAAAAATTGCAGTGGTTCAAGGAGAAGTCCGACTACCACCTTCTCAGGGCAACTAGGGATGGGCAATGAATACCAGCCTAGCCATCCCGAGAATAAATTAAGAAAACACATGGTCCAAGCCTATGGTTATAAAGGCGTCAACCTTGACTCAGTGGGTAGCACTCTTGCCTCTGAGTCAGAAGGTTGTGGGTTCAAGTCCCACTCCAGAGACTTGAGCGCAAAATCTAGGCTAACACTCCAGTGCAGTGCTGAGGATGCTGCACTGTCGGAGGTGATGTTTTTCAGATGAAACGTTAAACTGAGGCCCCGTCTACCCTCTCAGGTGGACATAAAATATCCTATGGCACTATTTTGAAGAAGACCAGGGGAGCTCTGCCAATATTTATTCCTCAACCAACATCACTAAAACAGATGATCTGGTCATTATCACATTGTTGTTTGTGGGAGCTTGCTGTGCACAAATTGGCTGCCGTGTTTCCCACATTACAACAGTGACTACACTCCAAAAGTACCTAATTGGCTGTAAAGCGCTTTGGGATGTCCCGAGATCGTAAAAGGGGTTATAGAAATACAAGTCTTTTATCTTTCTTTAAAGGGGCACCTTGTATGGAAAGTATTGCAGAATATTGAAAAGGAGAATACATTCCAAAATAAGGGACCATAACAGGATGTCACGATGAAACCGTTTTAATGTCTGTGGGTAAAATCCTGATTTCTGTCGCATTCCTCAAAAGCTCACAGCCTTTTAAATGTAATTGTGTGATTTATCAGATTGAGTGACTTATCGAAACCATTCCCATCGCTCCCACCTCCGGGCCTGGATGCAACAAAACTACAGCAGATGGAACATTGGCTGCAGGAACGGGTGGAGAGGAGCAGAGATATCACGGTCTTACTGTGTAAGTAGTGAAGCAATACAGGCCCCACTATTTACACCATCCACGCTTATTTCGGGCAGCCAGCTATGGGCAAATGGCGCTAACTATTTGCCATTTCCATTGAAGCTAATTACAAAGACTGGATGAGTGCAAGTCCAACAACACTGAGGTTTAGAGGGGATTTGAGGAAATAAATTTTCACCCAGAGGGTGGTGGGGGTCTGGAACTCACTGCCTGAAAGGGTGGTAGAGGCAGAAACCCTCATCGCATTTAAAAAGTACTTGGATATGCACTTGAAGTGCCGTAACCAACAGGGCTACGGACCAAGTGCTGGAAAGTGGGATTAGGCTGGATAGCTCTTTGTCGGCCGGCACAGACAAGATGGGCCAAATGGCCCCCTTCTGTGCTGTAAATTTCTATGATTCTATGATTCTATGAACACTCAAGTAGCTCAACACCATCCGGGATAAAGCAGCCCGCTTGATTGGCACCCGATCCACCACCTTAAACATTCACTCCCTCCACCACCGGCGTACCGTGTGTACCATCTACAAGATGCACTGCAGCAACTTGCCAAGGCTTCTTCGGCAGCATCGCCCAAACCTGCGACCTAGAAGGACAAAGGCAGCAGGCGCATGGGAACACCACCACCTTCAAGTTCCCCTCCAAGTCACACACCATCCTGACTTGGAAATATATCACCGATCCTTCATCGTCGCTGGGTCAAAATCCTGGAACTCCCTCCCTAACAGCACTGTGGGAGTACCTTCACCACATGGACTGCAGTGGTTAAAGAAGGTGGCTCACCACCACCTTCTCAAGGTCAACTAGGGATGGGCAATAAATGCTGGCTTTGCCAGCGACGCCCACATCCCATGAATAAATAAAGAATAACACCTGATGCGAAGAGGGGGCATGAAAAAACACTGGCGGGCAAAACAAAGGAAAATCCCAAGGTGTTTTATAAGCATATTAAGGGCAAGAGGATAACCAGGGAAAGAGTAGGGCCCATTCAGGACCAAAGTGGCAATCTGTGTGTAGAGCCGGAAGATGTAGGTGAGGTTTTAAATGAATATTTTGCATCTGTGTTCACTATGGAGAAGGACGATGTAGGCATAGAAATCAGGCAGGGGGATTGTGATATACTTGAACAAATTAGTATTGAGAGGGAGGAAGTACTAGCGGTTATAGCGGGCTTAAAAGTGGATAAATCCCCAGGCCCAGACGAGATGTATCCCAGGCTGCTGTGTGAGGCAAGGGAGGAGATTGCAGGGGCTCTGACACAAATTTTCAGAACCTCTCTGGCCACAGGGGAGGTGCCAGAGGACTGGAGGACAGCTAACGTAGTACCATTATTCAAGAAGGGTAGTAGGGATAAACCAGGGAATTACAGGCCAGTGAGCCTAACATCAGTGGTAGGGAAATTATTGGAAAAATTTCTGAGGGACAGAATTAGTCTCCACTTGGAGAGGCAAGGATTAATCCAGGATAGTCAGCATGGCTTTGTCAGGGGGAGATCATGTCTAACCAATTTGATTGAATTTTTCGAGGGGGTGACTAGGTGTGTGGATGAGGGTAGTGCAGTTGATGTAGTCTACATGGACTTCAGTAAGGCTTTTGACAAAGTCCCGCATGGGAGACTGGTCAAGAAGGTAAGAGCCCATGGGATCCAGGGCAATTTGGCACATTGGATCCAAAATTGGCTTCGTGGCAGGAGGCAGAGGGTGATGGTCAAAGGTTGTTTTTGTGACTGGAAGCCTGTGTCCAGTGGTGTACCACAGGAATCGGTGCTGGGTCCTTTGCTGTTTGTAGTGTACATTAATGATTTAGATATGAATGTAGGAGGTATGATCAGTAAGTTCGCAGATGACACAAAAATTGGTGGAGTGGTAAATAGCGAGGAGGGAAGCCTCAGGCTACAGGACGATTGCAACTCTGTTGGTCGGAGTATAAATCAGGAAATAGTTGGGGCTTGTAATAAGGGAACAGCCATAATCATGGGGGATTTCTAACTTTCATATTGACTGGACTAATCAAATTGGGCATGGCAGCCTTGAGGAAGAGTTCATAGAGTATATTAGGGACGGGTTCCTTGAGCAGTATGTAACTGAACCAACCAGGGGGCAGGCAATCTTAGATCTGGTCCTGTGTAATGAGACAGGATTAATAAAAAATGTCCTAGTAAAGGATCCCCTTGGAATGAGTGACCATAATATGGTTGAATTCAAAATTCAGTTTGAGGGTGAGAGAGTTGGATCTCAAACCAGTGTACTGAGCTTCAATAAAGGAGACTATGAAGGTGTGGTGATTATTCTTTATGTTTAGTAAGAAGTATTGTGATTGGTTGTTTGTTTCCTGCCTTGGGATATATGCTGTAATCTCATTGGTAGTTGATGTCATGTGATTTGTGGTGGCCATCTTAAATTCAGTTCTTTCCAGCCTTTAGTTGGGACTGGGTGTTGAAGATGTGCTACAGGATTTTTAAGTTAATAAAGCCTAGATTAGAAAGGCAAATCTATTCTTTATTTCAGAAGGTATGAGAGTAGAATTGACTAAAGTGGACTGGGAAAACAGATTAAAGTGTAAGATGGTACAAGAGCAGTGGTCTACATTCAAGGAGATATTTCACATCTTTCAAGATAAATATATTCCACTGAGGAAAAAGGGGAGGAAAAGAAAAGACAGCCATCCGTGGCTTAGTAAAGTAATAAAGGATAGTATCCGACTGAAAACAAGTGTTAACCCCTCGCTTCTGTGGGGAGGATCAACCCCAAACTTGGGGGATCAAGGTTCGCTGCTTTAGGAGACTCAACACGCCGGTCAGTCTATTGTCACTTTCTCAGTAATACACAAAGTCAGAAACTGTAAAATAAGTAAAGTTTTATTCCGGTAACCGGTACTGGACTTCACTCTGAGAAACCCTTTGTTTTTGCACACAAGGAAGTCTCCTCTAGAGTGCGCCCTTAGACTCACGGGGCTACAATATTTATACATTTTCATAAATTGCAAGTCATCATGAGAATACAGAAAACTAGGCGATCACACGCTGCACAAGTCATTTGTTTCTTTTTACAGAGCTCTGTTTAAAATTCACTTTTAACTTTCAACAAAATTCGACCATGAGACTGTCTCCATCAGTTATCTAAACATTCTGTTCTTGTCCTTTCTTATCTATTTGTACTGCATTCCCACAGCCCTGCATCAGTTTTTACATTTAAACTATTCACTGCATGTCAAGTAGTCCATCATGCCTTGCGAATCATTGGTACAGCAGTATTGGATTAACACCTAGCTTAACATTCCCTCCTTTTATCATTACATGATAACCTCGACCTTTTTCTACATACTGGACAGGGTGTCACTTATTCCATATATACGTTTAAAGATTATATTTTTATCATTCATAGTTTCCTTTGAACCTATACAGCATATATGGTTATCCGAGTCAGTTGCCCTACTTCAGTTGGGAAGTAAATGCAATATACAATATAAGCATGCAATCAAGCAAAGGTAACCCGTTATCAATGTCCAGGGGTTGGGTCCATTCTTGTCCCATTTTATCTTAGTATTATGCCGAATCTTTGTAAATGCTATCATCTTCCTCTAATTCTTGCAGCTCTTTCATGTTACTCCTAGTCCAATCCTGTGTGACATTGACATTTCCTTGAGGTTGATTGATTATAACCATCTGCTTTTCACCTCCTGATCCACACTTAATCAGTCGGTTTATTATCACCGAGACTAGTACATATAAGACAACCAGACAAATGACCCATTCCAAGATGGTTCTAAACAGTCCTCCAAATAGTCCATCTAATAAACACAACGGTCCCCATCCACAATTTCCCGTTGTGTGATCAATGTCTCCGGCCTCCTTTCCCTTTCTTTCAATTTCATCAGTTTCGTTTTGGATCTGCTTTGAGAAATCACTAATGCCCGTACAACATTCTGCTCCGATAACTGCGCATGCTCCTCCTTATGCATGTAAAACATAATCTAGTGCCATCCTGTTTTGTAGGGCAAAGATTCTTATTTGGCCCATTTCCTTATTGATCAGTTTCAACGCCATGGCTATGTCTCTGGCAATATCCTCCACATCCTGTGCCAAATTTCTTATTTCATCTAATGCCATCATTACTCCGTAAGATGATATTAAAGTTCCTAGGAGTCGGTTCCACCAGTTTTGGTGGTGTGTTTTGAAAGGATCTGAGCCCAAGAGTTTGCGCATGGCAAAATTAGTCCCATAATTTCTTTTTTTCCATTGACTGTAGGTTAGGTCTTCACTCGAAATTTCATCTTCAAGTCTGAAGGCTGGAACAATAAATGCTATAGCACATCTTCCTTTAAAATTATTTGGTAAATATGGGTATCCAGTATGATTGCACACCCACATAGTCACTTCAAGTGCTCTCAGAGAACACTGGTATGATCGTCTGGCTAGGTTCTCTAGATTCCATTCTGAAGTTTGCAGACATTTGGTATGTCCTTTTGAATTATCATGGGGTTTGGTAGGCCACATAATTTCGTTGTGTTGTCCCTCTCTTTTACCATTTATGGAGATGATGATGTCACAAAATGTGGGGGAAAGCGCCCCAACCTCCACTTCACCAATTTTTGATTCCATGCACCATTCAAAATGCGGTACGATTGTTATAGATATACCTTCTACATTGGTACATTTTTTACAGTTATCGGTTCCGGTGCAATATTCTTTGGACCAGGGTTGTATTTCGTGCCTTGTCAAGTTGCACTCTTTATCGGAAGCATATGTAAGTTTGGCTTGTTTATGCATTAAGTCGCATATCAGATAGTCGTCAGATGTGACTGCCATCAATGGGAAACCTCCCGCCGTTCCTACTGGCCTTGGAGTACATAGTTTTGATTTATTCTTCCATGGGTGGTTTTCTATAGTTTGTGCCTTTTTGTAGATATTTTGTATCCTCTCGAGCCACTTCTGGTATAGATTTTCTCCTTGAGATGCCAGGAGTTTCCTTCCTCTTTTTATGAGGGAACCATTTATATTTATTAGTGCCGATAACTGTACTCGATTCTGACCATGACAACACTCGTTTACGTGGGTCTGATCATAAACATATACGTCCTTATGGGACCAATTTCTTCCGGGATCATACATATTCTGCCATCCTGGGAAATTATAAGAATTTTTCCATCTTGGTTTATGTACAGTGATGTTACATTGGCTATCATACTGGCCTTTGTAGTTTCCAGTTCTATTTAAAGAGTGTTTGGTAAAATTGCATAGACACCAGTATGTTCCTGGTACATTTACACACATCCGACCTGTAGAATTTAATTGATGTGATAACACCACCTGAAAGGGGTCCAGTGGGCATCTAGTGATGTTTTTACATTCATTCACATCAGCACAGTTTTTATCCATTCCTGGTACGTTAGCTCTATACCCTTCTCTGCACTCATATTTTGCTTGGTTGTATCCCCTTTCCTGAGTGTTATCTCTTGGACTGGCTGTTGTGCTGATGGTTGACCATTCGTCAATTATGGTACACCATTTGCGTCCCGTGGGAAGTCTCTGGGTACAGGTGCACAATGTAGTCTGTCCCTGTTTACAATACATTGCGGATGCCTTAATTTTATCATCATTGGCAGAGCCATTCGTGCAGTTCCCTCGGTTAATATTAAAATTGTCACGACATCCCCATCCACAAGAAAATTCAGTGCACCCATGCTGATTGGAGCAGCGATTGATGCATTGTCCCTCTGTCGCTGTTAAGGTTATGTCCATTATGACAAGAGCGGTGATGACAACTTGCAGTGTGAAGCGTGAATCCATTTTGTCTTTCCTTCGACCTTCACTGCAGTATGCGTGGTTAACAGTACTTGATAGGGTCCCTTCCACCTGGGTTCTCATCCTTTTCGGTAGAAGTTCTTTACGAAAACATAATCACCCGGTTTGAGTCAATGACAGGCGTCCTCTGGTGTTGGTTTAGTAACAGCTGTTACCTGTTGATGAGACAACTTTAAAGCAGAGGTTAGTGACATACAATAAGACATCATCTGATTGTCCATTACATGAATATCTATTTGTCTGTCGTCTTGGATGGGAGCCGAGAACGGGGTTCTTAAAGGTTTTCCGAAGATAATTTCTGCTGGTGATAATCCTGTCTTTCATTGGTAATACTTCTGGCCATTTTAATTTGGTTTCTATACAAAGTTTGGCCAATTTTAGTTTTAAGGTTCCATTAGCCCTTTCCACCAGTCCTGCTGATTGTGGATGGAGCGGGCAATGTAAATGCTGTCTAATATTGAGAACATTGCAAAGTTCAGCATTAATTTCTGCAACAAAATGTGGTCCGTTGTCGGAACTCAATTGTATTGGCACTCCGAACCTTGGCACAATATCTTTCAGTATTATTTTGCACACAGTCTTTGCGGTATTGTTCCTTGTTGGGAAGGCTTCTATCCATTTACTAAATACATCAATGATAACTAGTACATATTTATATCCATAAGCTGATTCTAATTGTACAAAATCTAACTGTAGTATTTGAAAAGGGACCGTCTGGGATAGGAGTTGTTGCTGTTACTGTTGGTATGGCTTTTCCTGGGTTGTGTTGCTGACATATCAGACAGTGATCAATTGTATGCTGTGCCACTTTTTCCCAATTTGGGTTGTACCAAGAATTTTCCAAATGGAGCAACTATCCTTCCCTTTGGGTCGGCATGTAGTTGTGTCAAAGGATCCTTTTTACAATTTTCTTTTATCCACTTTTGTTTTTCATTTTCAGGAGCATCCTCCTGGTGCTTTTGTACATCTTCCAATGATGGCGTACAAGAGGGATACTTCCCTCCCTCCTTTTGTTCCAACTGGGGCATTTGTTTTTGGTCCTCATACATAGCGGCATATTTTGCTGCTTCATCGACCAATCTATTCCCCTCGGCAACCTGTGTATGTAACCGTGTGTGTGCCTGGCATTTTACTATGGCTAATTCCCCGGGTAGTAATACTGCCTGTGTTAATCTTTCTACCTGTACTTGGTTCAATATGGGAGTTCCAGATGTGGTCAGAAAACCCCTCCTTTTCCATATTATTCCGAAATCATGCGCTAATCCGAAGGCATATCTCGAGTCCATATAAATATTTACTTTCATCCCTTCTGATAATTCGTATGCTCTTGCTAGTGCGTGTAATTCTGCTTTCTATGCTGACCAATGTTTTGGAAGTTTACCTGATTCTACCACATTTGGTGATTCTATAATTGCGTATCCTATCTGTCCTTCACCTGTATCTGATCTAGAGGCTGATCCATCCACAAAGTACTCATGGTCTGGGGAATTCAAAGGCACGTCCTTTAAATCAGGTCTGATTATTGTTTGGGTCTCAATTTTTGTTACACAGTCATGTATTGGTTCACCTACATGTTCTGTGGGTTAATCTCATATCTACTTATCCTTGCCGACGTCATGTGCTGTGTGGATAATTTGTTCAGTAATCGGTAGTAGTCACATACAACCTAAATAGTCTATCATACATTGGTCTTCCTAAGGGCGGGGCCTCTCTTAAGGCTTGTTTTAAAAAATTGAACGCATCTCTTTGTGCTTCTGATAGAACGAACGGTTCTCTAACCTGTGATCCTGTTAGTATAGTTAGGGGCCTCGTATGTTTAGTGATTTCTGGTATCCATCTGTCCTGCAGAAATTTATTAATCCTAAAAATGCTCGTATTCCTCTTTTAGTGGTAGGTTCCGGATGTTGGGATATTGTTTGGGTCCTTTCTGAGAGCAGGACTTTTTCATCTGGTGTCAGAATGTGCCCTAAGTATGTTACATGCTTTTTGCAAAATTGAATCTTTGCTTTTGATACTACATACCACTTGACAAATGGTTCAAAATGAATTTTGTATCTATTTGACAATCCATCGCTGTTGCCGGGACTGAGCTGAAGCCAATAATTCCCCCAATCTCACCAATGTTTGAGTGATAATTTCATCATCCTTTGATGCTTCATCGTATGGCAATTGTTCAAAAGCTTGTTTCGTAATTAACATATCCTGCTGTACTTTATCCACAGCTGCCGTCGCGTCTTTAGCCGATTTCTCAGCCATCGGGTACATTCTCATTTCGTAATTCATTGCACATTGCACATTAGTTGACACACACGCACCATGCAACTTCAATCACAACTTCTAGCCGCAGTCATGATCGCGAGAGAGAAAGAGAGAGAGAGAGAGAGAGAAAGCGCGCAGCCTGTGACCTCGAAGAGGGAAGCACAGGCTTTTAAAGGGACAGCACACTGAAGATGAATGAGCACACACTCGGCAGGTTTTTTATTATTCTTAACTACATCTTACACTCTCAATCACTTTCCTTTAATTACCATTCATATCTCATTCATGAGTCCTGGAGAAACTTTACTGTCCAGCACAATATTTAAGATAGAAAACATAGATCAAACGTTCTCACTTGATCCAAGTTATTAACACTTTTTTATTTATCATTATTTTAGAGGATATTTTATTTTCCCAAAAGTAACCCAATATATAGTGCCTGAGTCCATTTCGTCATTTCAAAATGACCCCAAAATCCAAACAGCAGTATTACTGTACCGGCGGGTTTTGTCAATGTTCAATTTCATTTCTATCAATTTATCCTCCATTTCCAATTTCAGAAACAAGTAATTCTCAGGCTAGGTAGCTTACACAGTGTTTTAACATTAGTGACAGAAGTGCTGCAATTAGTTTACAAGGTAACTTCCATATAACAAAAGAAAGAAGAGACTCCATTGTGACTCTGCTCAGAGCCCAAGGTTAAGTTATCAAATCATAAATTCCTTCTGTCACTGGGGAAATATTAACTTAAAATTAAGAAACTTAAATTATTTAACATCCAATATCTTTAAACTTCATACTAAAGTTGGGTTAACTCCTTTGCAGGATTCTAAGAAGGTGGAGCAAAACATTATCAAATGCACGTCATTACGTTACTTCACGTAAACTTAAAAAAAACTTTCCCGATCGAAAAAGACAGTTGTGTTTTTACACTTTAACCAAACATGAACACGGAGGTAATATGGACAAAGACGGGATTGAGCAAAATTCACAAGCTAAGTATTATTCAATGCGGTCTACACAAATTCACACCAACCAGAATTTCACCGTGGGCACAATGAAAGTCTGGTCTTAATAGGTTAATTAACCTCAAAACTCCAATTTATTCCAGATCTTGTAAACATTCAAATTAATTTTCTTCCAAGCACATTGGCAACTGTAACTTTAAGGCAGAAGCCCATCTTTTGTAAAACTATGAACAGACAAACAAAACAAAATAGCACACTCTTGCAGAAAATAGTAAATTACGTCATATTAATTTTCTTATTGTCCTTTCTTCAGATGTCTCTCCAAAATACTGTAAAAACATTGAGTATAACTGGAGAAAATTAGTCTTTCACAAAACAAATCAAATCAAACTGCTTTAGAAGATTTCACCATAGCAACTGCGACTCCAAGGTTAAATCTTAGACTGAAACTTAATCTTTTGAAAAACAAACTTTTGTTGTTCCTCTCAGTTTTTACACACCATGGCCTAGAAATTCAGTAGCGTTCGCCAGCCGTTAACGCCTTAAGAGGGGTAGATTTCCAGCGCTAGGCACTTAGCGCCCGGGCGCAGTCCGATCTGCGCCTACGCCCAACTTCAGTTGACATTTAGCGCCGGCGCAAAGTGTTTGCACCCGCTCAGCTGCGCGCGCAGCTTATGACGTCATTTCGTCGTGCAACGCTGTTTGTGCGCCCCAAACCGGAAATTCAGTGGCGCCCGCCCAATGTGGGCGTGGCGCTGTTAAGAACTGTGAACTGGAACGCAGCAGAGGCCCTGCGGGCCTCGGGGAGCGCTAATTAAAGGGCACTTAGACTGAACTATAAAGGCCAGCCATTTTGCTGCAATGACTTTAGTGCTTTGGATTTCTGGACAGAGACCAAGGAACAGACCTTACTGATTTGGGACAACATAGGAGAGGTATTTTTGGCTCCTGGCCAGAGCTTGGAAATTAGACTCATTGTGATTTCACTGTTTGCAAGTTTATTATGGGGGCTGCATGGGGTTCCAACCCTCAGTTCCAGCATTATGTGCGAAGGGCTCGCAGACGCTGTGTGAGAGGGCCAGCCATGCCTAGACGCAGAGGGGCCATCAGGCGTCGGCAACGTAGGCCTTACCCACTCAGGGAATACCGGCAGCAGGTGTCCTATCTCACCATGACTGCCGCACATTGTGTTAAGAGGCTGCGCTTCAGAAGGGAGGTGGTTGCAGAGATCTGCCAGCTGCTTCACAGAGATCTGCGTCCACAGCTGATGTGCAGGACGTCTCTGTCGGTGGAAGTGAAGGTCACGGTGGCTCTGAACTTTTATGCAAGCGGCTCCTTCCAAGCCGCTGCTGGGGACATAGCGAACATCTCCCAGTTCGCCATGCATCGCTGCATCCAGCAGGTCACCGATGCCCTTTTCGCAAGGAGACACCAATTCATCTCCTTCCCCATGACCCTAGAGAGGCAGGAGCAGTGTGCAGTCGGATTTGCCAGGATCGCCGACTTCCCCATGGTGCAGGGCACCATTGACTGCACGCATGTGGCTATGCGGGCACCTATCGACAATGCCGAGGATTACCGCAACCGGAAGGGCTACCATTCCCTCAATGTACAGCTGGTGTGTGACCACAGGCAGCGCATCCTAGCTGTCAATGCCCGCTTTCCAGGAAGCAGCCACGATGCATTTATCCTGCGCCAGACTACTGTGGCTGACATGTTCGAGGCACAGCCTCCACCAAGGGGATGGCTTATTGGGGACAAGGGCTACCCTTTGTGTACATGGCTCATGACCCCGCTCCGCGCGCCCAGGACCCCTGCGGAGGAGGCATACAACGGAAGCCATCAAGCCACAAGGAACATCATAGAGCAAACGATTGGCGTCCTCAAGCAACGGTTCCGCTGCCTGGATCGTTCCGGCGGATCTCTACAGTATTCGCCGGATAGAGTCTCCCAGTTCGTCGTCGTTTGCTGCATGCTGCACAACCTGGCTATCCGCAGGACTCAGGCACTGCCACCTCGCGTTGGACCACCACCTCAGGAGGACGAGCAGGAGGACCAGGAGGAGGAGGAGGAGGAGGAGGAGTACCAGCCCAGGAGGGAGCCACAAGGTCCAAGGGCCGTCCGCCGGCGGCTTGTTGAACGACACTTCTAGGCCCCCTGTCAGGGAATGGCTTGTGGCAATGAACACACCTGAATGCAGCCGCTCCGCAAGCCCTCAGCCGGTTAACGCAACAACCACTTGAAACATGACACCTGGACAAGCTGAATAAATAAAAAGCTTTATTTAACAAACTCAGGGCCCTTCCCACATGAAACAGGAAAACAGACAAGACCCCCAAAAAACAGTCAAAAACATATCTCACTCCCACAACCTGGGGAGGAATAACAAAAATTGTCCTTCCAATTGGCCTTCATCCTCGGCCTTACCAAAATAAGCCCCCCCCCCTCCAGAACACAAACACCCCCATATAAAAAAACATTTGCCTTCATCTTCGGCCTTACCAAAATAAGCCCCCCCCCCTCCAGAACACAAACACCCCCATATAAAAAAAACAGTTGGCAACAGACTCTACTTGGTGTGCCGAGAGGGCGAGTCCTTGTGCAGGCTTCTCCGGCCCCTGCCCGACCTGTTGCTCCGCCTCAACCTGGGCCCTGTGGGTGTTGCAAGGCTGGGGGAAGGCTCCTGAGGGGCACAATGCGTGACGGCAGATACCCTTGGGGGTCGGCCTAGACGAGGTCCGGCCCTGGAGGGGCGGGCTGCTGACTGCTGCAGCTGTGGCTGGCCAGCAACAGTCTCTCCAGCAGCTCGTCGCACCTTGGCTGGGGGAGTGGCAGTGGCAGCTGCAGCAATGGGGGCAAGCTGGCTGATGCCAGGCGCTCGCTGGTCGCCAGAGACACTGGCACTCGGCCGGCCTGGCACTGCAGCAAGCGCTGCAATCTGGTGAAGGCCAGACCGCTGTGCTGCAGCAGGGTGGCGGGTGCCCTGGCGATGCTTCCGTGACACAGCGAGTGTGGCAGAAGTGAGTGCGCGAACTGCCCTGGTCTGTGCCCGCATCAGATCAGCCAGTGTCTGGACGGCACCACTCATGAACTCGCGACTCGCGTCCTGTGCTGCCGCGAGTTGCTCGACACCCCTGGCCTGTGCTGCCGCGAGTTGCTCGACACCCCTGGCCTGTGAGTCCCCGAAATTGGCCACACTATGAGCCAGGGACTCAATGGCCTGAGGCAACTGTCCCACAACCCCCATGAACTCGTTGTGGCGCTGCTCCGAGGCCGCGGACATTTCATCAAGGAGGCGCACCTCCTGGGCGAGGACCGTCTCCGGACTGGAGGGCGGACTCTCCCTCTGGGGAGAAGGCCGCCGAGCTGCCCGACCCTTCCCGCGTGCCTGGACACCACTGGGCCCAGCAACTACCCTCCCCTGCAACACTTCCCCCCTCTGGGGAGAAGGCAGCCGTGCTGCCCGACCCTTCCCGCGTGCCTGGACGCCACTGGGCCCAGGAGCTACACCCCCCTGCAACACTTCCCCCTGGCTCTCCTCCAGGCAAGACGTGTCCCCTCCATTGCCATCCCCTGGCGCGGATGAGGGTTCCCCCGATGTGCCGCCTTCCTCTTGGTCCTCGTCGTCCTCCTCTTCCGAGGGACTGGCACTCTCAGCTTCAGGGACCTCCTCCTCACCAGCTGAAAGCAGGAAGGCACAAGAGTAGCTTTAGAGTGAGGACAGGGCGTCAGCGAGGGAGGCATGAGTGGTGCCATTATGCGCATTGGTGGGACAGTGGCAAAGGATGTAGATCTGAAGCGCAAGGGGAACCAGAGAGGTCCAAACGGTCATGTCCTTACCATTGGGTCCCAGCACAGGGTCGGCATCTCCAATAGCAACGGGGCCAGTCACCCGGCCACGCACGAGTCGAGCCACGCTCTCCTCCAGCTGACTGAGCTGCTGGAACTGGGGACGGCCTCCCCCGGTGACAGTCTGGCTCTTCAAATTCCGCGCCAGCTTGGCCTGCAAGAGAAAGGACGGCCTCTAAGTACAGTGTGGTGCCCTGTTGTTGTGTGCACTGCCTCCCATGGTCGAATAGCTTGGCCAGTGTGTTAAGTGCAGAGAGTGCTATTGATGATCATGCCAGTGCCATAGCTGCGGGAGGAGGGCTGGCCATTAGGCCTTTGAGGTCCCTTTGCCCATAATGTGAGGTGCACATGCAAGGATGAGGAGGACACTGGAAAGGGTACTCACCCTGACCAACCGACTGAGGTCGTTGTACTTCTTGCGGCATTGGTCAGCAGTCCTGGGGACATCGCTGTTGGCTGACACCCTCAGGGCGATTTCCCTCCAGGCTCTCCTGTACTGCCTCCTGGGAGCCTTCTTGCCACTGTCCGGGCACAAGATCTCTCTGTTCTTTTCCAACCCCCTAAGCAGCACCCTCAAAGCATGCTCTGAGAAGCGCTGCGCTCGTTCACGGGCCTTCTGCATGGCTTCAGGCGCTATTTGGGTCCACCAGCAGTGTTCAGGCCTAGCTGCAGGGCTCCACTATCCAGGGCGTGGCTGCAGACAAAGTCGACCCTTCCCCCTTTAAGAGCTGGCCGGCGTCAGGGTGTCTGCTGTCAATCAAAACATGACCGCACCTACGCTGCGCCCGGCCTCGGCGTTATCAGTCCGCACCGCCGGCTTAGCGCCTAAAGATAGAAGTGCAACGCCAGTTTCAGCGCTCGCCCAAACTCCTTGGCCAAAGCTACTGAATTTCGGCGAAGTGGCCTCCACTTTCCAGCGGGCGCTAACTTTAGCACCCGCCCGACTTTACCGCCCCAAAAGTGGCTATACTGAATTTCTAGGCCCATCACTTTTAAATTGTAGTTCAAAGATTTTTTCTCTTGGGGCACAATCTTTTCGCACATTCTTAAAACTTCCAAAATCAAATCAAAATGCTTTTGACACAGAGAAGTGGGTGGAGCTAAAACACACATAACAGAGTCTTTCTTTTAAAGACAGACTTTTCAGACAAAAGAAATACTGTAACTTCTTAAACATTCATAGTCAGAAAAACAGTCATACTTTAACACACACTTTCACACAAACTGAAATTCCAGCCTTTTTTTTTTTAGGATCCTTTCATTCAGCAAATCTTGTGTTTTATTTGTCTCGGCACAGATGTTAATAACTTCCATGTCGGTAAAACTTTAAGTTTATCTTTTTTCCCCTTTTTTCTTATTTTGTTCAATTATTATATTTCCTGCCCCCATTTTCCCCACTCTTATTTTTTCCTACCCCCATTTTCCCACTCTTAGTACGTACTTGATTTTTTCCCAATTTGAGTACGTACTTGCGAACCGGTTTAATGCGCTTAACCCCCTCCCCACTTTATGGGACTTTCACCCAAAGGAATATAACCTCTATAACACACTTTATGGGACTTTCACCCAAAGGAATATAACCTCTATAACACACTTTATGGGACTCGAACCCAAAGGACTTTAACCTAAAACTTTATGGGACTTGAACCCAAAGGACTTTAACCTAAAACTTTATGGGACTCGAACCCAAAAGACTTTAACCTAAAACTTTATGGGACTCGAACCCAAAGGACTTTAACCTAAAACTTTATGGGACTCGAACCCAAAGGACTTTAACCTAAAACTTTATGGGACTCGAACCCAAAGGACTTTAACCTAAAACTTTATGGGACTCGAACCCAAAGGACTTTAACCTAAAACTTTATGGGACTCGAACCCAAAGGACTTTAACCTAAAACTTTATGGGACTCGAACCCAAAGGACTTTAACCTAAAACTTTATGGGACTTGAACCCAAAGGACTTTAACCTAACATTTCTGACTTTGAGAAAGTGTGTTATCCCGAATTCTTACCTAAAGATTCTGTCGGCACAAGGCCAGAATCATAGCGAATGCGCCAAGTCACTTCGTAACAGACAGAGCAAAAAGGTAAAAATCTTACCTGTGGCCACTGATTTGCTCAATCATCCGAAAGTGACTCATCAGCCTAGACCGCTGTGATTTGGACCGAAGTGCTTTGGAATCCCATCCTCGTCGCCAGAATTGTTAACCCCTCGCTTCTGTGAGGAGGATCAACCCCAAACTTGGGGGAATCAAGGTTTGCTGCTTTAGGAGACTCAACACGCCAGTCAGTCTATTGTCACTTTCTCAGTAATACACAAAGTCAGAAACTGTAAAATAAGTAAAGTTTTATTCCGGTAACCGGTACTGGACTTCACTCTGAGAAACCCTTTGTGTTTGCACACAAGGAAGTCTCCTCTAGAGTGCGCCCTTAGACTCACGGGGCTACAATATTTATACATTTTCATAAATTGCAAGTCATCATGAGAATACAGAAAACTAGGCGATCACACGCTGCACAAGTCATTTGTTTCTTTTTACAGAGCTCTGTTTAAAATTCACTTTTAACTTTCAACAAAATTCGACCATGAGACTGTCTCCATCAGTTATCTAAACATTCTGTTCTTGTCCTTTCTTATCTATTTGTACTGCATTCCCACAGCCCTGCATCAGTTTTTACATTTAAACTATTCACTGCATGTCAAGTAGTCCATCATGCCTTGCGAATCATTGGTACAGCAGTATTGGATTAACACCTAGCTTAACACAAGAGCATATAAAGTAGCCAAATCTAGTGGGAGGATAGAAGATTGGGAAGCACTTAAAAGCCAGCAAACAATAACTAAAAGATTAATTAAGAAAGGGAAGATAGATTATGAAAGTAAACTAGCAAAAAATATAAAAACAGATAGCAAGAGTTTCTACAGCTATATAAAAAGAAAAAGGGTGGCTAAAGTGAACATTGGTCCCTTAGAGGATGAGACCGGGAAACTAGTGGTGGGGAACATGGAGATGGCAAAGATGCTGAACAAATATTTTGTATCAGTCTTTACAGTAGAGGACACTAAAAATATCCCAACACTGGACAAACAGGGGGCAATGGGGGGGGGGGGGAGGAGCTAAACACGATTAAAATCACTAAGGAGATGGTACTCAGTAAAATAATGGGACTTAAGGCGGATAAATCCCCCGGACCTGATGGCCTACATCCTAGGGTCTTGAGAGAAGTGGCGGTAGGGATTGTGGCTGCATTGGTAATTATTTTCCAAAACTCCCTGGACTCAGGAAAGGTCCCGGCAGATTGGAAAACTGCTAATGTAACACCCTTATTTAAGAAGGGAAGTAGACAAAAAGCTGGAAACTATAGACCAGTTAGCCTAACATCTGTGGTTGGCTAAATGTTAGAGTCCATTATTAAGGAAACAGTAACAGAGCATTTGGATAAACTTAATTTAATAGGACTGAGTCAGCATGGTTTTATGAAGGGGAAGTCATGCTTGACAAATTTGCTCGAATTCTTTGAGGACGTAACATACAGGGTGGATAAAGGGGAACCAGTGGATGTAGTGTATTTGGACTTCCAAAAGGCATTTGACAAGGTTCCACACAAAAGATTACTGATCAAGATAAAAAATCACAGGATTGGGGGTAATATACTGGCATGGGTGGAAGATTGGCTATCTAACAGAAAACAAAGAGTTGGGATAAATGGTTCGTTCTCGGGCTGGCAATCAGTAACTAGTGGTGTTCCGCAGGGGTCAGTGCTGGGACCCCAACTCTTTACAATCTATATTAACGATTTGGAGGAAGGGACCGAGTGCAACATATCCAAGTTTGCCGACGATACAAAGATGGGAGGGAAAGCAGTGAGTGAGGAGGACATAAAAAACCTGCAAAAGGACATAGACAGGCTAAGTGAGTGGGCAGAGATTTGGCAGATGCAATATAATGTTGGAAAGTGTGAGGTTATGCACTTTGGCAGAAAAAATCAAAGAGCAAGTTATTATCTAAATGGAGAGAAACTGCAAAGTGCTACAGTACAAAGGGATCTGGGGGTCCTGGTGCATGAAACACAAAAAGTTATATGCAGGTGCAGCAGGTGATCAGGAAGGCCAATGGAATCTTGGCTTTTATTGCAAGGGGGATGGAGTATAAAAACAGGGAAGTCTTGCTGCAGTTATACAGGGTATTGGTGAGGCCACACCTGGAATACTGCGTGCAGTTTTGGTTTCCATATTTAAGAAAAGATATACTTGCTCTCGAGGCGGTTCAGAGAAGGTTCACTCGGTTGATTCCAGAGATGAGGGGGTTGACGTATGAGGAAAGGTTGAGTAGGTTGGGACTCTACTCATTGGAGTTCAGAAGAATGAGAGGCGATCTTATCGAAACATATAAGATTGTGAGGGGGCTTGATCGGGTGGATGCGGTGAGGATGTTTCCACTGATGGGTGAGACTAGAACTAGGGGGCATAATCTTAGAATAAGGGGCTGCCCTTTCAAAACTGAGATGAGGAGAAACTTCTTCACTCAGAGGGTAGTAAATCTATGGAATTTGCTACCCCAGAGAGCTGTGCAAGCTGCAACATTAAATAAATTTAAAACAGAGATAGACAGTTTCCTAGCAGATAAGGGAATTAGGGGTTACGGGGAGAGGGCAGGGAAGTGGACGTGAGTCTAGATTCGGATCAGCCAATGCTCCTATTGAATGGCGGAGCAGGCCCGAGGGGCCGTATGGCCTACTCCTGCTCCTACTTCTTATGTTCTTATGTTCTTATATAGATGGGTTGGTTAGATGGGCAGAACAGTGGCAAATGGAATTTAACCCTGAAAAGTGTGAGGTGATGCATTTTGGGAGGACTAACAAGGCAAGGGAATACACAATGAATGGTAGGACCCTAGGAAGGACAGAGGATCAGAGGGACCTTGGTGTGCATGTACATAGATCCCTGAAGGCAGCAGGACAGGTAGATAAGGTGGTTAAAAAGGCATATGGGATACTTGCCTTCATTAGCCGAGGCATAGAATATAAGAGCAGGGAGGTTATGATGGAGCTGTACAAAACGTTAGTGATACGCTTATCAATTAATCCATAAAAAGCGATGAATTAGGATAGTAATGAAAAGGTTTTTATTAACTAAAGAACAGAGCATGCCTCTCGTGGACGACTGGTTCCAAGAAGGAAGTGGGTTGCCGAGCAGCCACCTTTATACCAGGTCATGTAGGCGGAGCCATGGGTGGAGCCAGCTGAGGCATGCATTGGTACACAGTGAGTAGCAAGAGGTAACAATGTGCAAT
Source organism: Somniosus microcephalus (assembly GCF_052327205.1). Lineage (NCBI taxonomy): Eukaryota > Metazoa > Chordata > Chondrichthyes > Squaliformes > Somniosidae > Somniosus > Somniosus microcephalus. The sequence goes on along the minus strand of NC_140999.1, from coordinate 72,110,510 downwards.
AACGATAACAGTAGTGAACAACAGTGAACAACAATGAAAACGGTAACAGTGGTTTACCACATTCACCCCTTGTTTAAAATTGAGTCCGGCGGGGTAAAGTGCACTAAAAGTTCGTGTAGGTAAGTCTATCAGGAGGCCTTGTATGCCGTCCTGATCGTCGTAGCAGCGGCGGCGGTGGTGCGGTATCCAACGTCGAATCTGGTGTCTGAGTGGTCAACGAAGGGTCCTGGGGCTCCAGCATGCTGTCTACAGGGGTAGGGTTGGGAGAAGTGGTGGAGAATAACGGTGGTGATTCAGGGGCGCCCGAGGGTGCGAGGTCTCGTATGGAGACCGTGTCCTCCCGCCCGTCTGGGTATGCCACGTAGGCACACTGGGGGTTGGCGTGTAGGAGGTTCACCCTCTCGACCAGGGGGTCCGTTTTATGGGTCCTCACGTGCCTCCGCAGTAGGACGGGCCCAGGAGAAGTCAGCCATGTCGGTAGCGAGGTTCCCGATGTGGACTTCCTGGGGAAAACGAACATTTGCTCATGAGGGGTGGCATTAGTGGCAGTACAAAGCAGTGACCGGATGGAGTGGAGCGCCGCAGGGAGGACCTCCTGCCAGCGAGAGGTCGGAAGGCCCTTAGATTTTAAGGCTAAGAGGACGGCCTTCCAAACCGTTGCGTTCCCTCTTTCCACCTGGCCGTTCCCCCGGGGGTTGTAGCTGGTGGTCCTGCTCGTAGCAATACCTCTCGCGAGCAGGTACTGACGAAGTTCGTCGCTCATGAAAGATGAGCCCCGGTCGCTATGTATATAGCTAGGGAACCCGAACAAGGCGAAGAGGTCATTCAGACATTTGATGACCGTGGTACTGGTCATGATAGCAAAATACTGCAGATGTTGGAAATCCGAAATAACAACAGGAAATGCTGGAAAAACTCAGCAGGTCAGGCAACATCATGTCTGGGCAAGGGATGGCAAAAGGGAAACGGGAGTACTCATCAACTATGTTGAGGAAGTACACGTTGCGGTCAGAGGAAGGGAGAGGCCCCTTAAAGTCGATGCTCAAGCGCTCGAAGGGGCGAGTGGCCTTGATCAGGCTTGCTCTGTCTGGCCTATAAAAATGCGGTTTGCATTCGGCACAGATTTGGCAGTTCCTGGTCATAGTCCTGACCTCCTCGATGGAGTAGGGCAGGTTGCAGGCCTTAATGAAGTGGCAGAATCTGGTGACCCCGGGGTGGCAGAGGTCATTGTGGAGGGTCCGCAGTCTATCAACTTGCGCGTTGATAAACAATGGCAAACATTTAAAGATAGAATGACAAAATTGCAAAAATTGTTTATACCAATCTGGCATAAAAGGAAATCTAAAAAGGTGACTCAACCGTGGATAACAGGGGAAATTAGAGACAGCATAAAATCCAAAGATAGGGCGTATAAAATAGCCAAAAAAAGCGCCAGAGCGGAAGATTGGGAACAGTTTAAGATAGAGCAAAGGAGGGCAAAGGGCATAATCAAGAGGGGCAAAATAGCTTACGAAAACAAGCTGGCGGAAAATATAAAAACTAACTCCAAAAGCTTTTATAAGTATATCAAAAGGAAAAGACTGGTGAAAACCAAAGTTGGTCCATTGCAGTCAGATACGGGGGAATATATAATGGGAAATAAGGAAATGGCAGATCAACTAAATGCATACTTTGGGTCAGTCTTTACGAAGGAAGACACAAAAAACCTCCCTGGGATATCGGGAAAAATAGGGACATTGGCAAAGGAGGAACTGACGCAAATCAATATCTCTAAGGATATGGTGTTAAGGAAGCTAAAGGGATTGAAGGTGGACAAATCCCCAGGGCCTGATAACATGCATCCTAGGGTACTGAAGGAGGTGGCCCTAGAGATAGCGGATGCACTAAGGATGATTTTTCAGAATTCATTAGACTCGGGAACAGTACCGATGGATTGGAGGGTAGCTAACGTTACCCCACTATTCAAAAAGGGGGGTAGGGAAAAAGCAGGTAATTACAGACCTGTAAGCCTTACATCAGTTGTGGGCAAAATGCTGGAGTCCATCATTAAGGATGAAATAGCGGAGCACTTAGCAAATGGGGACAGGATAGGACAGAGTCAACATGGATTTACAAAGGGTAAATCGTGCTTGACTAATCTATTGGAATTTTTTGAGGGAGTAACTGGTAGAATAGATGGGGGAGAGCCAGTAGATGTGGTGTACCTGGACTTCCAAAAGGCCTTCGATAAGGTCCCACATAAAAGATTAGCATGGAAAATTGAGGCTCATGGGATAAAGGGGAAAGTTTTGGCGTGGATAGGGAACTGGCTGTCAGATAGAAAACAGAGAGTTGGAATAAACGGCTCATTTTCTGAATGGCAGGCAGTAACAAGTGGGGTACCACAGGGATCTGTCCTGGGCCCCCAGCTGTTCACAATTTACATTAATGACCTGGATCAGGGAGTCGGATGCAGCATTTCCAAATTTGCAGACGACACTAAACTAGGAGGGGGGGTGGGCTCAGAGGAAGAGACCAGGAAGCTCCAGAGCGATTTGGACAGACTGGGCGATTGGGCGGATAAATGGCAGATGCACTATAATGTGGACAAGTGCGAAGTTATCCACCTTGGGTGCAGGAACGGGAGGGCAAATTATTATTTAAATGGCAATAGATTGGGAGAGGGGGAAGTACAGAGAGACCTGGGTGTTCTTGTACACCAGTCACTGAAGGCGAGCATGCAGGTGCAACAGGCGGTCAAGAAGGCAAACGGTATGCTGGCCTTCATAGCAAAAGGGTTAGAATACAGGAACAGGGATACCTTGCTGCAGCTGTACAGGGCACTGGTGAGACCACACCTCGAGTACTGTGTACAGTTTTGGTCGCCTCATCTGAGGAAGGATGTTCTTGCCATGGAGGGGGTGCAGCGGCGATTCACCAGGCTGATACCAGGAATGGCGGGAATGACCTATGAGGAGAGACTATGTAGTTTAGGGATGTACACACTGGAGTTTAGAAGATTGAGAGGGGACCTCATAGAAGTGTATAAAATTCTGACAGGTCTAGACAGACTGGATGCAGAAGGAATGTTTCCCTTGGCGGGTGAGAACAGAACTAGAGGACATAATTTAAGGATAAGGGCTAAACCATTTAGGACAGAGATGAGGGGGAATTTCTTCACTCAGAGAGTGGTGAACCTGTGGAACTCATTGCCACAGAGGGCAGTGTACGCCAGCTCATTAAATATATTTAAGAGGGAATTAGATATATTTCTACGGGCAAAAGGGGTTAAGGGTTACGGAGAGAAGGCGGGGACGGGATACTGAATTAAAGGATCAGCCATGATCTCATCGAATGGCGGAGCAGGCACGAAGGGCCGAATGGCCTACTCCTGCTCCTATCTTCTATGTATCTATGTATCTATGTATGTACCTCGTGATAGAGCATCTGGGGGCTCATTGAGTTTCCCGGGCCGGTACAAGATATCGTAATTGTAGGTGGAGAGTTCAATTCTCCACCTCAAGATCTTGTCGTTCTTGATTTTGCCCCTCTGCTTATTATTGAACATAAAAGCAACTGAACGCTGGTCAGTGAGAAGGGTAAATCGTTTTCCGGCCAGGTAATGCCTCCAGTGTCGCACCGCTTCCACAATAGCCTGGGCCTCCTTTTCGACAGAGGAGTGTCGAATCTCGGGGCCCTGGAGGGTCCTTGAGAAAAAGGCCACGGGTCTCCCCGCCTGGTTAAGGGTTGCAGCTAGGGCGAAGTCGGATGCATCGCTCTCCACTTGGAAAGGAATGGACTCATCCACTGCGTGCATTGTGGCCTTCGCAATATCACTCTTAATAAGAGTGAAGGCTGCACACGCCTCTGATGTCAGGGGGAAGGAGGTGGACTTGATGAGGGGTCTGGCTTTGTCCGCATAGTTGGGCACCCACTGAGCATAGTAAGAGAAAAACCCCAGGCATCTCTTCAGTGCTTTTTGGCAGTGGGGGAGGGGGAGCTCCATAAGGGGGCGCATTCTGCCGGGGTTGGGGCCGATGACTCCATTCTCCACTACGCAGCCGAGAATGGCAAGGCGCGTGGTGCGAAACATACATTTCTCCTTATTGTATGTTAGATTCAGCCGCTGGGCCGTACGGAGGAATTTCTCTAGATTAACGTCATGGCCCTGCTGGTCATGGCTGCAGATGGTGACGTTATCCAGATAGGGAAAGGTGGCCTGCAGCGCGTTCTGGTCAACCATCCGGTCCATCTCCCTTTGGAAGACCGAAACCCCGTTGGTGACGCCGAAGGGAACCCTAAGGAAGTAGTAGAGGCGGCCGTTTGCCTCGAAGGCAGTATACTGGCGGTCCTCAGGGCGGATAGGGAGTTGGTGGTATGCTGACTTAAGGTCAATGGTGGAGAATACCCTGTATTGCGCAATCTGATTGACCATATCAGATATGCGGGGAAGGGGGTACGCGTCCAGCTGAGTGTACCGGTTTATGGCTTGGCTGTAGTCAATGACCAGGCGGTGTTTATTGCCGGTCTTAACGACTACAACCTGGGCTCGCCAGGGGCTGGTGCTCCCTTCGATAATGCCCTCCTTCAGGAGCCGCCCCACCTCAGAGCTAATAAAAGCTCTGTCCCCGGCGCTGTACCACCTGCTCTTGGTAGCGATGGGTTTACAGTCGCGGGTGAGGTTAGCGAACAAGGGAGGGGGGGAGACTTTGAGTGTGGAAAGACTGCAAATGGTGCGCGGCGGGCGATTTAAAAGCTGTTGGTTGCAGACTGTGAGTGGGGGGAGGGGTCCACCGTATGCCAATGTGACACTTTTAAGGTGGCACTGAAAATCCAACCCTAGCAGAACGGCAGCGCAAAGACGGGGCAGGACAAGAAGTTTAAAATTTTTATATTCTGTGCCCCTAACCGAAAGGGTCACCACACAGTAGCCGCCGACGTCCGTTGAATGGGACTTGGACGCCATAGAAATCCAATGGCGCATTGGCAGGACCATGAGGGAGTGGCTACGCACCGTGTCGGGGTGAATAAAACTCTCCGTGCTCCCGCTGTCAAACAGGCAAGTAGTGGCGCGGCCGTTTACCGTAATGTCCATCATGGACCTGGACAGATGATGAGGGAGAGCTTGATCCAGCGTAACGGAGGCCAGTGTATGGCTGAGTGAGCCGATGTGGTCGTCAGACGAGACGGTGGTCGAGTCCGGAGACAAAATGGCGGTTGAGTGCGGCGGACAAAATGGCGGCGGCCATGATTCCGATCCCCACGCGGCCGGAGGTGCACAAAATGGCGGATAAGATGGCTGCCCCCATGGTTCACACGCGGCGCTGCTGGCGTTCGCGGGTTTCCCTCTGCAGGCGTTGGCGTAATGGCCTTTCTTTCCGCAGCCAGAGCAGGTAGCGGTCTTCGCCGGGCAGCGCGCTCTAGGGTGTTTTAACTGGCCACAGAAATAGCATTTTTGGGCCTGGTTACGGGACATCGCTGCAGTAGTTGGTACCGGGGGCGGCGGTCCCAGTTGATTTCGGGACATCGCTGCAGTAGTTGGTACCGGGGGCGGCGGTCCCATGTCCCAAGGTCGTGATGACCATGGCGCGGCACCGTTACGTGAGTATGCTTCGAGGTTTCGGTGGGCCGCATCTAATGAGAGCGCAAGGGCTACGGCCGTCTTCAGGTCGAGCTCCCTGCTTTCGAGCAGTCTCTGCCGGGAGTAGTCGGACTGGAGGCCCTTAACGAAGGCATCACAGATAAGTCCCTCCGCGTGCGCCGCAGCCGATACCGCCTTACAGTCGCAGTCCCTGCAGAGTGTCTGTAACGCCCGTAAAAATGTCTCTACCAATTCCCCCGGTTGCTGCCTGCGGGATCCCAGGAGGTGTCTGGCGTAAATCGTATTCACTGGGCGCGTGTATTGCCCTTTTAGCAGGTCGAGAGCCGCCGTGTACGTAGTAGCGTCCCGGATGAGTGTATATACTTGAGGGCTCACCTGGGCGGTCAGAACTTTTAATTTGTTCTCCTCCGATATCACGGCGGAGGCTTCTAGGCAGGATTCAAAGCAGCTCAGCCAGTGTTTGAAATTGGTAGATGAACCCGCCACTTGAGGGTCGAGGTCCAGGCATGCTGGTCTGAGGGCTCGCAGCAATGCCTGCTGTTGTTGCTGTTGTTGCTGCTCAGGTGCCAACATTTTAACTTTAGTTAATAAAATTGATACGCTTATCAATTAATCCATAAAAAGCGATGAATTAGGATAGTAATGAAAAGGTTTTTATTAACTAAAGAACAGAGCATGCCTCTCGTGGATGACTGGTTCCAAGAAGGAAGTGGGCTGCCGAGCAGCCACCTTTATACCAGGTCATGTAGGCGGAGCCATGGGTGGAGCCAGCTGAGGCATGCATTGGTACACAGTGAGTAGCAAGAGGTAACAATGTGCAATAACGATAACAGTAGTGAACAACAGTGAACAACAATGAAAACGATAACAGTGGTTTACCACAGTTAGTTAGGCCACAGCTGGAATACTGTGTGCAGTTCTGGTCGCCACACTATAGGAAGGATGTGATTGCATTGGAGAGGGTGCAGAGGAGATTCACCAGGATGTTACCTGGGCTGGAGCCCTTCAGCTATGAAGAGAGACTGGACAGGCTGGGGTTGTTTTCCTTAGAGCAGAGAAGGCTGAGGGGGGACCTGATTGAGGTGTACAAAATTATGAGGGGCATAGATAGGGTAGATAGAAAGGAACTTTTCCCCTTAGTAGACGGGTCAATAACCAGGGGGCATAGTTTCAAGGTAAGGGGCAGGAGGTTTAGAGGGGATTTGATGAAAAATGTTTTCACCCAGAGGGTGGTTGGAATGTGGAACTCACTGCCTGAAAGGGTGGTAGAGGCAGGAACCCTCACAACATTCAAGAAGCATTTAGATGAGCACTTGAAACGCCATAGCATACAAGGCTACGGACCAAGTGCTGGAAAATGGGATTAGAATAGACAGGGCTTGATGGCCGGCGCGGACACGATGGGCCGAAGGGCCTCTTTCTGTGCTGTATAACTCTATGACTCTATAAATCATGCAAGGTGCCTATTTCTGAGCAGGTGCTTGACGGGGTAAGAGCGAGTGACATTGCATCTTGATCAGGGTTTTACTGATCTCTCTTTCCCTCTCTCTCTCTCTTGCCCTCATATCCAAGTCAACTGTCCGATTTAGGGAAAGAGGAGGTGGGCAAGACTTAGATTGTTGCTTGGAGGGCAACATATGTCAGATCACTGTCCACGTGAGGCCAAATTTGGCATGTTCATACGCTGAAAGTGCAGCCCCAGAATGAATGAGTGAGGCAGGAAGAGAAGAGATAGAAGAATTTTCCACAAACATGATCTGGGACCAGCCCTCCGGTGCCTCTATATCCTGTTGTCACAGTTTTGTTTCTGCATAAGATTTCGATGGAGTTCTCTTCATAAGGGGTGAGAGCCTGGGGTTCAGGAGTCCCTCCGCCTCAGTGGCTTGTCTTTGTCTTCTTATAGGAAAGCTTCTCCTGCAAGAGGAGCAGATGGGAGGTAAATAATAAACTGGGAAAAGGGCTTTCAGCCATCACTATATATCAGCCTACAGACCGTATGATAGACGGAAGAAATGTCAAGCAAACATATGAAAATGACGGTCCCACTGGTCCATCTAGCCTTGTGCACCTCGATACCCACCTAGAGCCATGTAATCTCCTGGGAGAGGCTAAAAAATAGATAAAAGCCCAGGCCAATTCGAGAAAAAATTCTGGAAAATTGGTCTCCGACCCCTTTAGGTGACAGGAACTAGTCCAGGAGATCACATTGACCCTGATTTACATTACAGGATACTTGTCTCTTGTATGAGGTGATCTCCACCCCACTCAGAAACAGGTCCAACTTTCTCGAAGTAATACAGCAAATCACTGTTCACCGCAGGAGCCTGCAGCCTGTTTCACACTTCTCTGGGAAATGAAGACCAGCCTAACAGTTCTGCCGTTACATAACTTGTAACCGTGACGCCCTCATCCTCCCTAACCTATTCAGTTGAAATAATTGGTTCACATAAGCACAATCTAGTCCCTTCATTATCTTATAAACCTTGTTCAATTTGACCCCGAGCCTGTGCTTTTCTAAAGTGCAGACACCCAGCTTGTTGAGTCTACCTGGTTAACTAAGGTGTTTTAAACAGGGAATTAGTCTAGTGGCTCTCCTCTGCACCCTTTCCAAAGCCTCAATATCACCCACATTGTGAGAAGACCAAAAACTGCACACAGTATGACTGAGGCCTAACCAAGGTCTTGTACAAGACAAAATAGTGTGCTTTGCTTTGTATTGAACTGTCCTGTGAATACAACCTATTTGCTTTAGCAAGAAGCAGGCAGATGTATGAGAGGGAAACAGCTAAGGAATGACAGATTGTGGAGAGGCGATCATAGGGGTCAGCTCCCCTGCGGAAAAAAATGAGATATGTGATTGGGGAGAGGGTGGGGGGGAGGCCGGGGGGGCGGGGAGAGGTGGTGGGGGGGGGAGTGGGTGAGGTGGTGGGGGGGGGGGGGAGAGGTGGTGGGGGCGGTGGGAAGAGAGCAGGAAATTTCATACCTTAGACACCTCGTGAGGTCATTGAATTTCTTTCTGCACAGTTCTTGGTATAAATGGGACATCCTCTGTGACACTCCTGCCAAGCCCACTGTCCAACTCATGGTGAGACATGCTGATCATCCAAGGGGAAGACAATGTCCTTCTGTCCTTCGTTTGCTCCCCAATATCTTCTCGCCCATGTGTGAGAACCGGGCTGCTGTGCTGGGGCCCGGAACTGCCTCCAGCAACTCTTCTTACTTCCTGAGACTTGTTCCTGTGAGCCAACAAAGAAATTCACTGTCCTTATAAAGCGTCTGCAAGTCTTTTAAGAACCTGCTGTTGAATATTACAATTGAGAAATAATAAGAGTTAAATCTTAGAGTTAAAAAAACGCAACTGTAGCTAACAGGCAATCTCTGTAAGACTGTAACTGTCATATACCAGTGGTGAGGGTGATGGTTCCTTTGGGGAGTGCAGCCAGAGCCAAGTCTGTAATGTTATCTTAATAACGTAATTACGAGTCTCCCAAGCAGTTGTAGTGGAGTGCCATTTATTCAGTCCTGACTCTGTGTCTCGTAGTACAGTACTTCAAGCATGGCCAAGATGGCGTCGGATCCCGCCCCCGGATATGACGTCAGCCGTCAACCAGCTGTCAATCAAACCCCGCTGTCTTTACAACAGCTACGGTTATCCGTACAAAGTCCACGAAACCACAGTAGGCTCAGCTGTACAGGGGAGGAGGAGGAAGATCAGGAAAACAATAGTGGTAGGGGATTCAATAGTTAAGGGAACAGACAGGCGTTTTTGCGGCTGCAGACGTGACTCCAGGATGGTATGTTGCCTCCCTGGTGCCAGGGTCAAGGATGTCACTGAGCAGCAGCAGGACACTCTGAGGGGGGAGGGTGCACAGCCAGAGGTCTTGGTTCATATCGGTACCAACGGCATAGTTAGAAAGAGGGATGAGGTCCTGCAGGCAGATTTTAGGGAGCTAGGAAAGAGATTAAAAAGCAGGACCTCAAAGGTGGTTTTCTCCATATTATTCCCGGTGCCACGAGCTAGTGATTATAGGAATAGGAGGATTGAGCAGATGAATGCATGGCTGGAGACATGGTGCAGGAGGGAGGGCTTTAGATTCCTGGGACCGGTTCTGAGGGAGGTGGGATCTGTACAGGCCAGACTGGTTGCACCTCAACAGAGCTGGGACCAATATCCTCGTACGGGGGTTTGCTAGTGCTGTTGGGGAGGGTTCAAACTAATTTGGCAGGAGGATGGGCACCAGGATGTAGCATTAGAAAGGAGAAACAAAGTGCACAAATGATTGGGAGAGACTGCTAGCACTAGAGTAAGAAATAGTACGGTATTAGGTGGGGTCAAACTAAGAGAGAATACAAGAAGGTCTAAGATAGGTTTACAGTGCATGTGTGTGTAAATGCACGAAGCGTGGTAAATAAGGTTAGTGAGCTGCAGGCGCAAATACACACATGGGAATATGATGTCGTGGTGATAACGGAGACCTGGCTCAAAAAAGGGCAGGATTGGGTTTGAAATATTCCTGGATATCAGATGTTCAGGAAAGATAGGGAAGGAAAGATAGGAAGTGGTGTGGCAGTATTGGTTAAGGAGAATGTTACAGTGCTGGAGAGAGAGGATGTCCTGAAGGGTTCAAGAACAGAATCTATTTGGTTAGAGTCAAGAAATAATAGAGATGCCATTACACTACTAGGTGTATTCTATAGGCCGCCAACTAGTGGGAAAGTATAGAGGAGCAAATTTGCAGGAAAATATAGAGTAGTGATAATGGGGGACTTCAACTATCCTAATAAAGACTGGTATAATAATAGTGTAAAGGGCAGTGAGGGGGAAGAATTTCTGAAGTGTGTTCAGGAGAACTTTCTTCATCAGTACGTTTCCGGCCTAACGAGGAAGGAGGCATTGCTGGATCTGGTTCTGGGGAATGAGGTGGATCAAGTAGAGCAAGTGTCAGTAGGGGAACATTTAGGGAACAGTGATCATAGTATCATAAGGTTTAGATTAGCTATGGAAAAGGACAGGGAGCAATCTAGAGTAAAAAATACTTAATTGGAGGAAGGCCAAATTCAGTGGGTTGAGAATGGATTTGGCCTGGGTAAATTGGAATCAAAGATTGGCAGGCAAAACTGTAATCGAACAATGGGCTGCCTTTAAAGAGGAGATGGTTCGGGACAGTCGAGGTACATTCCCATGAGGGGGAAAGGTAGGGCAACCAAAATCTGCACTCCCTGGATGACAAAAGAGATAGAGAGTAAGATATCAGGTTGAGAATACATCGGAGAATCAGGCTAAATATAAAAAGTGCAGAGGGGAAGTGAAAAAGGAAATAAGAGGGGCAAAGAGAGAGTATGAGAATAGATTGGCAGCTAACATAAAAGGGAATCCAAAAGTCTTCTATAGGCATATAAATAGTAAACGGGTAGTAAGAGATGGGGTGGGGCTGATTAGAGACCAAAAAGGAGACCTACTCATGGAGGTAGAGGGTATAGCTGAGGTACTAAATTAATACAGGAATCCCACCCCAACCGCGGTTTTGCCATACGCGGATTTCAAGTATATACGGTTTCCTCTCTGTGACAACTTTTGCCAACCATGGCAGTGAATTTTGCGTATACGCGGTTTTTAATTTAGGATTAAGGTAAATAACATGATTTTATTGCTTTTATATTCTTTTTTATTGTGTTATTTGAACATTTATACTGTATTTGCCAACCGCAGTTTTACTAACCACGGGGGTTTACAAGGACATATCCCCCGCAGTTGGGGAGGGATTACTGTACTTTGCATCTATCTTCACCAAGGAAGAAGATGCTGCCACAGACATAGTGAAGGAGGAGGTAGAGGAGATACTGGATGGGATAAAAATTGATTAGGAGGAGGTACTAGAAAGGCTGGCTGTACTTAAAGTAGATAAGTCACAGGACCAGATGGGATACATCCAAGGATGCTGAGGGAAGTAAATGTGGAAATTGCGGAGGTACTGGCCATAATCTTTCAATACTCCTTGGATACGAGGGTGGTGCCAGAGGACTGGAGAATTGCAAATGTTACACCCTTGTTCAAAAAAGGGTGTAAGGATAAACCCAGCAACTACAGGCCAGTCAGTTTAACCTCGGTAGTGGAGACGCTTTTAGAAATGATAATCCGGGACAAAATTAACAGTCACTTGGACAAGTGTGGGTTAATTAAGGAAAGCCAGCACGGATTTGTTTAAGGCAAATCGTGTTTAACTAACTTGATTGAGTTTTTTGATGAGGTAACAGAGAGGGTCGATGAGGGCAGTTCGGTTGATGTGGTGTACATGGACTTCCAAAAGGCATTTGATAAAGTGCCACATAATAGACTTGCCAGCAAAGTTGAATCCCATGGAATAAAAGTGACAGTGGCAGCATGGATACAAAATGGGGAAAAAGTGACAGGAAACAGAGAATAGTGGTGAATGGTTGTTTATCGGACAGGAGGAAGGTGTACAGTGGTGTTTCCCAGGGGTCAGTTCTAGGACCACTGCTTTTCTTGATATATTAATTAATTAGACTTGGGTGTACAGTGCACAATTTCAAAATATGCGGATGACACAAAACTTGGAAGTATAGTGAACAGTGAGGAGGATAGCGATAGACTTCAAGAGGACATAGACAGGCTGGTGGAATGGGTGGATACATGCCAGATGAAACTTAATGCAGAAAAGTGCGAAGTGATACATTTTGGTAGGAAGAATGAGGAGAGGCAATATAAACTAAAGGGTACAATTCTAAAGGGGGTGCATGAACAGAGAGACCTGGGGGTATATGCGCACAAATCGTTGAAGGTGGCAGGGCAAGTTGAGAAAGCGGTTTAAAAACCATACGGGATCCTGGGCTTCACGAATAGAGGTATAGAGTACAAAAGCAAGGAAGTTATGGTGAACCTTTATAAAACACTGGTTTGGCCTCAACTGGAGTATTGTGTCAAATTCTGGGCACTGCACTTTAGGAAGGATGTGAAGGCCTTAGAGAGGGTGCAGGAAAGATTTACAAGAATAGTTCCAGGGATGAGGGACTTCCGTTACGTGGATAGACTGGAGAAACTGGGGTTGTTCTCCTTAAAGCAGAGAAGGGTGCGAGGAAATTTGATTGAGGTGTTCAAAATCATGAAGGGTCTAGACAGAGTAGATAGAGAGAAATTGTTCCCATTGGCAGAAGGGTCGAGAACCAGAGGACACAAATTTAAGGTGATTGGTAGAAGAACCAAAGTCGATATGAGGAAAAACTTTTTTACGCAGCGAGTGGTTATGACCTGGAATGCTCTGCCTGAAAGGGTGGTGGAGGCAGATTCAATTGTAGCTTTCAAAAGGGAATTGGATAAATACCTGAAGGAAAAAAATTTGCAGGACTACGGGGAAAGGGCGGTGGAGTGGGACTAGCTGAAGTGCTCTTGCAGAGAGCTGGCACGGGCTCAACGGGTCGAATGGCCTCCTTCTGTGCTGTAACTATTCTATGATTCTATATAAAATAACCTTGGATAATTCTAATCTTCTCATGGGTACATTTTTAATGGGATTTCATTTATGGGATGTGGGTGTTTCTGGCAAGGCCAGCATTTATTGCCCATCCCTAATTGCCCTTGAGAAGGTGGTGGTGAGCCGCCGCCTTGAACCGCTGCAGTCCGTGTGGTGAAGGTACTCCCACAGTGCTGTTAGGGAGGGAATTCCAGGATTTTGACCCAGCGATGATGAAGGAACAGCGATATATTTCCAAGTCAGGATGGTGTGTGACTTGGAGGGGAATTTGGAGGTGGTGTTGTTCCCATGTGCCTGCTGCCCTTGTCCTTCTAGGTGGTAGAGGTCGCGGGTTTGGGAGGTGCTGCCGAAGAAGCCTTGGTTGCTGCAGTGCATCTTGTAGATGGTACACATCCCACATCTATATATTTATACTTTTCTGTACAAGTAAACAGTTGTGGTAGTTTATATTATGTACCTGCCCTAATTTATCCATATGTGACTCGGTGTCAAATTTGTTGTCTTAAAATAATCCTGTGCGGCGCCTTGGGACGTTTTACTACGTTAAAGGCGCTATATAAATACAAGTTATTGTTGATGTTGTTGTTATGTCCTGCAATCGTGCTGTTGAGACATAGAAACATAGAAGATAGGAGGCTTTTTTAGTCTTTGGTCTGATGAGCTATAATAGCTAATGCAAAACTAATAGCGAAGCTTATGGAGGAGGTGATGTAATGGCCTTTTAATTAAGCTGAAAAGCAAGACCATTATACTGTGAAATGAAGAGGGAGACATCGGCAAGGTTCAGCTGTAATGTGCGTATTTTCTGCGGCAAAGCATCCTTTGTGATCTCAGGTGTTGGTCATGAGTACGTTCAGATTCATTTAACCTTTAATAAATCTTCAAGCATTTGATTTAATGCTGAATTCATCCTGGGCAAATAGGTACAGAACTGCAGTCTTTGTCGATGTTAAAATTCACAGTACCCGATTTCCTGCCCCCTAGTGGGTGACCCGTCAGTCCTTACCATGTTTCGTCCACAATATACAAATGAGGGGAAACCCAGAAAAACGGCCAGGCCTCCCACCCCGTCTGCCTCAGAGAAGCAGCTAGGAGTCTCCCCACACCCACCTTGCATCGGTTTTACAACTAAACACCAAAAGTGTCTATTCTTCAGTCTTTAGTTTTTTAATTCTACATTCAGCAATGACATTTCAATAGTTTGTCTCCTTTGGATACCAATTCACATTTTAATAAAGGTTTGCAGCTTGGATTGGTTGTGTGGAGGTGGACCACACTCATCATCCACCATCACAATGTCTTCGAAAGTCAGCATCATGGAAATATCCCAAATCAAATATTTATAACCCTATTCTTTCCTGGGATATTCCTGAGATCTGTTACTGGAGGCAGATGGATTTAATAGCACCTTTATTGTTTTTATTTGTTTATTTGTTCTCACGATGTGGACAGTATGGCCCGGCTCAGTGGCAGCACTCACACCTCTGAGTCAGAAGATCATGGGTTCAAGTCCCACTCCAGAGACTGGAGCCCATAATCCAGGCTGGCTCTTCAGTGCCGGCCTGGGGGAGTGCTGCACTGTCAGAGGTGTTGTCTTTCAGATGAGACGTTAAACTAAGGCCCTGCCTGTCCTCTCGTGTGGATGTAAAAGATCCCATGGCACTATTTCGAAGAAGAGCAGGGGAGTTATCCCTGGTGTCCTGGCCAATATTTATCCCTCAATCAACATCACTAAAACAGATGATCTGGTCATTATCACATTGCTGTTTGTGGGAGCTTGCTGTGTGTAAATTGGCTGCCATGTTTCCTACATTACAACAGTGACTACACTCCAAAAGTACTTTATTAGGTGTAAAGCACTTTGGGACGTCCTGAGGTTGTGAAAGGCGCTATATAAATGCAAGTTCTTCTTTCTTTATTGCCCATCCTAAGTTGCTGTGAGAAACTGGCCTTGGGCTTTCTTCATGAACCACTGCAGTCTTTTTGGGAATTCCAGGGTTTCAACCCAGCGACGATGCAGGAATAGTGATATATGCCCCATTATACGACCACTCTTGTGTTGATGCAAAGCAATCTTGGATTTTAACAAAGTTGATCGTATCCCGGCAACTCAGGTCAGTTAGATATCCCCGTGACCCACATACATTTGTTTAAATGCAGGAATCTAAACACGTGCCTGGGAGCCTGCTCTGCCGCACTGCCCTCGCCCAGCACCAAATTGCGGAAATGGGGTAATTTGCCACGTCAAAGGATGCAACGGCTCATCAGTGGTATTCGGCCCAATCCGAGCCCATCCGGGCCAATCCGAGCCAATCCGAGCCAATCCGGCCTCCCCAGGAGTGGGGTCCTCCGGAGGTCCACATTGACCAAAGAAAAAAATGTGCGGACTTCTTCAGCTCCCATTGGAGCCACTCCAACTAAAGATGGTGATGGATCCCCCTCCCCTCTCTGGGATTGATGACCTTACTCTACTGAAGTGTAGGGGCAGTTAGAAGACCTCAAAGGGACTTATGCCAGATCTGCACTGGTGTGATTTCCACTGAGGCCTTTCAATGATGCCAAGAGAGTAATTTCCCAGGGAAGACCAGGAGTTCCCTGACACACCCTTGGCATGGCAGTGAGGTGGGTGGGAGATCAGCCAATGGCTCCATATAGTGTGACTCTCCCCACCCACCCTCCCGCCAGGTGTAAATACACTCACACCCTCTCCAGCCCCAGTACGTTTGGGGCCATATCCTCGGAACAGTTCCCAGGAATGAATGATAAGGACTTACTCAGATTTCTGCTTTTATTAACAGATGGACAGACACCGACTCTGAATCGAGTCACAGCCCACCCTCAACTCGCAGTATCCTACAGTAACAGGAGTGTGGCGCTAACTAGGCAGAAACCGAAGTATCCCGACAATCCGGGACGATTTGACTGTTTCCCACAGGTCCTGTGTGCTGAGGGGGTGAGCTGTGGCCGCTCTTACTGGGAGGTGGAGGTCACGGGAGGTTGTTGGAGGGTGGGAGTCTGTTACAGGAGCCTGAGCCGGAAGGGACCTAGTGCTGAGTGTTCACTGGGAATGAACATTAAATCGTGGAGCCTGTGCTCAGTGCTGGGCTCATGTACAGCGCTGTACAATGGGAATAAAACTGAAATAACTGCTGGAAAGCCCTCCAGAGTGGGAGTGTACGTGGATTTTGAGTCTGGAATACTCTCGTTTTACAGTGTGTCTGACAGGAGACTAACCCTGTTACACACCTTCAAGCAGCAAGCATTCACCAAGCCTCTCTACCCAGCTCTGACAGTTAATGAATGCGGCGATTGCATTACTATGTGTGACTTGAGTCTGACATTTTCTTGACTATTAATTTTAAAAATTTTTGAGCTGTTTGAGGAAAATAGTCAGGATTTTGATCTCTTAGCTCTAATGATGTACAAGGGAAAGGATCCCACAGCCCCAGCCCAAAAGGCAGGGCCAGACCTCCCTCCCGCAGCAATTGAGTCATTTTTACAGTCCCTACGGTCTCTTCTGACTGGCCAGGGGAGAGTAGCAGCCACCACCGGTGCTTTGACCCCGTCTGCCCCACCTCACTCCCAGCAATGACTAGAGCCAGTGCAGCCTGTTGACCTGTGTCCCCGCAAAAATGCTGAGGGGAGCTGGCCCTATGTTGAGATGGGGGTGAGGATGGTGCAGGGGAGATATTTGGTGGACACTGGAGCCTCCAGCACGGTGGTCCACTCGGAAGACCTGACCAATTCACCCCGGTCTAACGAGGTCCCATCTAGCTTAATGGGACCCACATGGAAACAGGCAGCTGGGAGTGAACCTGAGGACAGAAATCCTCAGCCCACAGCAGATACAAGCTCACAGGCTGCACAGGCAGGTGCTGTGGCTTGTGTTAGGGGAGGAGACATTCATGACCAGAGTAAGTTAATCAAGCAGGGGAACAGGGAAGGAGAGTTCTGGGACCCCTGTAAAGCAGGTCCGGTAGCAGTAATCCAGGACAAGGGAGGCACACAGGGGATAGTTTTGGCCACGGACCAAAAGCAAGTCCAAGCCCTGCAGACTCCACCTTTACGGCTGCCCTGGTAAGAGAAATGGATTCTGAACAGGATTACTGGCAGGCAGCCAGTTATATCAAACAATGCGGTTTGTTTAAGCAAGGGGCAGGGAAACAGGCAGCTGGGATTGTACCTGAGGTTAGAAATCCCCAGCCTGCAGTGAGTATGCACACACAGACTGCATACACAGACTGCACACGCAGGTGCAGTCGGGGGTATGAGAGGAGAAGTCCCCCAGCACTTGGCCCGAGTGATTCCCCCTCTCTTGTGGGACTCCGGGGAGGAGCCTGAACCAGGTTTTAGACCTGAAGGGGAAGGCTCTCAGCCACCGGCAGCCAGTGGCAAGGGATTGCCTGTCCCCAGCCCAGGTTTGGGAAGGGAGGGACCCGAAGGAGGAGGTCCCCAGCTAGCAGGGAGTGTGACCCAAGCCAAGGGTCTGGTCGCCGGGGTAGCCCCACCAGCGACACTCCCTAGGAGATCTCTTCGGGTACCCCAGCCCAAGAAAGTATGGTCACCCACTTTCCAGTGGAGTAGGGCGGCCTCCCGAGTCAGGGAGAGGCCAAAAGGCAGAGGTCCCCAACCAGCAGCCATAAGCTGTGAGGGACTTGAAGCTGGAATCAGTCCATGCCGCAGGGAGCAGCTTGTGGCAGCCCAACCAGGGATTAGGTTGGCTGCCCGGAGTCGGGCGGCGCTTGTATATAGCTTTGTTCAAGTAGTGTGTATAAGTTTTAAGTATGGTACCATTCCGGAATTGTATTGTGAATCGAGGTCACGGGACCTGATTACAACCCCCGAGCCAGGCTACCTGGCGAGATGTTTTTTTAGACTTTTTCAGAGTTCCGGAAGGCACAGAGGACCAGCGTGTCGATGAGTGCTCAAGGAAGGAGCACTCCCAGCCCGCGAAGGAAAGGGACTGCAGGAGGTGGATGCCACAACATTTAAACTGTTGCTGGAAATTCAGTTTAAGATTAAGACTGGAAATTCAATTTAAGACTAAGAATTTACAAAACTTGTTAATTATTTTACTGCTTGTTTGGAGTTAAGTGAACGAATTGCATATGCTTATGAATTGTTATGTTTGCATTGTGAAAATTTAAAATACATTTATGGCTGAAGAATAGTGCCATTTAATAAAGTGCCAGGCAATTGCATTGTAATAAAAAGAAAAGGGGAAGCTCGTTGTCTTCCATGTGTATTTTTAGCAGATGTGTTGGCTGGGTGACAATCCCATTAAAGATGTTGTATCACGTTAAAATTATGTTACAAGTGGTGCAGGGGCATCGGACCCCCTCCATGCTTGACTTATTGTGAATATAAGTGGTGCAGGGGCATTGGACCCCTCCGTGTATTGATTATTTAATTAATCTTGTTTTCTGTCGATAGATGCCTACCGTACTGCGATTCTCTCTGGGCAGGGGAGATGGAGGTGTCGGGGGATCATAGACAGATTTAGATAAGAATAAGGGAAGGTTGTTTGTGGGGGGTCAGAAATTATTGCTCACCTTTGGCCAGGATACTACAAGCAAGTTTTAGTATCCGATGGGGGAATGTAAGGATTTTGCAATAATTTTGAAATTTCCTACAGTTCCGAAGATTGAATTTTGACTAAAGAATACCTGGGTAACATACCTTTAAAATCCAGGGATCAAAATGGCCTTCAGACCTCGTGGCAGAAGACAAAAGACATTGAAAAGGCAGCTTGTGTGTGTCTGTGAAAAAGGTGTAATCAAAATTGGCTGCCCGACCTCGTGTCAGGACACAGACTGTGGACATATGAAAAGGGAAGATCAAAGATGGCTGACTAAACTGCCAATCAAAGGCAGTTCAGGGAATTCCCCTCCCTGCAGAGACAATCGACAGAAACTGCTACTATGTATACACAAAGGATTAACCACTTGAGACTGCGGTTTCAGTTTGACCACAGGACAATGACTTTTGTTTACACTAACTTCCAAAGCTGTTTACTCAGCAATTATAGAAAGACATGGGCCTAGAAATTGAGTTGACGCCGTGCCAGGGCTTTAGCGCCGGAAATTTAGCGCCGGCGCTAATTCCCTTGCGCGCGCCAAAAATTCAGTAGCGCCGCGCCCAGACGGCTGCCGGCGCTACTGGCGGGCGTGAGCGCCTCCCAATGGGCGCTGAGTGCCGAATTGCGGCGCTAATCCGGCGCTGCGGCACCCGATGCGGTGCGGCAGGCTGGGGAAGTGCAGGCCTCCTCCTTCAGTTAAGGAGGAGCTGCCTGCACCCGCCCGCTGTCCGTTCAATTATTGAAAAAATTAGCCCGGCACCTCGGACAAGTGCCGGGCTTGCAGGCCAGACGCATCTGTTCCGTGGGGGGGGGTGGAGGAGTCCGGGGAGGGAGGTGCGGGCAGGCAGCCGACGGGAAAGCGGCCGGCCGCCGCGCGACCTTAATGCGCCGGCGCTAACTCGGGGAAGACTCGGTTGCCAGAGTCTTAGTTGCGGCTGCCACGGGCGAGGCGGCCGCAACTGAATTTCGGCGCTGGGGCCCGTCGGCATGGCAACCGGGACGCTGCGCACACCGATGACGTCATCGGTGCCGGCGCAGCGCTACCGGTCTACCGCGGCGTAAGGGCCCCAGGCAATTTCGGCGCCGGCGCCAAATGCAGCGCTAGGCCCTCTAGCGCCGCAAAATCGGTGCTAAGGGCACTCAATTTCTAGGCCATGCTTTTTTTCAAACCAAGACAGCTCCATTCAAACTCAGTGCGATGAATGGGAATACATTCACAAACCCATCACGATAAATGGGTAATTCATCCAAACCCATCACAGACAATGGGGACAGTTTGGATCCCTTTTGTTCAGCCCAGATGCACCTGGATCTGGGCGGGAAGGTTTCGGCCCCAAATGGGGCATGAGATAGCTTCTCAAGAAGCCATCTCTCTCTCCCTCTCTGCAGCCTCGCCTCCATGCTCTGCCTACAGAAGAACAGCTCAGAAGCCTGCCTAAAGGAGTGGAATACCAGCAGTTTACTTTTAAATACTGGGGTATTTTCTACTTCGGGGCAGTGAAGATCATAGATCACAGGGGGCATGGAGCAGGCGTTTTCATTTGTGAGCATACCTTTTCTGGCCCATTACAAGGCAACTTAGAATAGGTATAGGGGTGGGAATTAAGGGGAATTTCGTTAGAACTGTAATTTTAGTCGATTTTCCCTCATTGTGTCCATTCTCTCCCCTATTTAAGTAACAGTGTTGCACTAGCAGAGAAGTGCTGTAGTGAACACTGAGTTCTGTATTGAAAGTGTTGTATTTGAATAAAAGTGTTGCACTAAGCAGGGAAGTGCTGTAGTGAACATTAAATGATTTGTAAGAAGTAAAGTGCTGTATTTAAGTAACAGTGTTGCACTAGCAGAGAAGTGCTGTAGTGAACACTGAGTTCTGTATTGAAAGTGTATTTGAATAAAAGTGTTGCACTAAGCAGGGAAGTGCTGTAGTGAACATTAAATGATTTGTAAGAAGTAAAGTGCTGTATTTAAGTAACAGTGTTGCACTAGCAGAGAAGTGCTGTAGTGAACACTGAGTTCTGTATTGAAAGTGTTGTATTTGAATAAAAGTGTTGCACTAAGCAGGGAAGTGCTGTAGTCAACATTAAGTGATCTGTAAGAAGTAAAGTGCTGTATTTGAGTAACAGTGTTGCGCTAAGCAGAAAGGTGCTTCAGTGGACACTAAGCAGCTGCATTAAAGTGCTGTATTTAAGTAAAAGCCACTAAGCAGAGGTGCTGTAGTGAGCAAAGTGTACTGTATTGAAGGTGTGTATTTAAGTAAAGCCACGAAGCAAAAGAGGGCTGCAGTAAACGATAAGTGAACTGTGTTAAGCAAAAGTGCTGTACCAGGCATAGGTGTGTTGTATTGATTATTTTTAAGTTGTTTCTTTCTTTTGTTTCAATAAATACTGGTCTGTTTTGCACCCAAACCACGAGTCTCGGTGTTTTTCTGTCTACATCGCTACTGAATAAGTCCGGCGGTCAGAACCAGGAATAGGGGAGTGCTTCAAAACTGCACGGGGGTCCCTGGAGCAGCTCAGATGCTTCTGACTGGCCAGAGACAATAACCATAACCCCAACCCTGCTTGCTTAATTCCTACAGTGCTGTCGCTCGCTCTCTTTGTGAATATCAGTGGGTGCTGTCTCTCTCTGTGAATATCAGTGTGTGCTGTCGCACTGTGTGTGAATATCAGTGGGTGATGTCTCTCTCGGTGTGAATATCAGTGGGTGCTGTCTCTCTGTGTGTGAATATCAGTGGGTGATGTCTCGGTGTGAATATCAGTGGGTGCTGTCGTTCTCTGTGTGAATATCACTGGGTGCAATCCCTCTGTTTGTGAATATCTGTGGTTGCTTTCTCTCTGTGTGTGAATATCAGTGGGTGCTGTACCTCTGTGTATTAATATCAGTGGGTGCTGCCTCTCTGTATGAATATCAGTGGGTGCTGTCTCACTCGCTCTCTGTGAATTTCAATGGGTGCTGTCTCCCACTGTGTGAGTATTATTGGGTGCTGTCTCTCTGTGTGTGAATATCAGTGGGTGCTGTCTGTGTGAATATCAGTGGGTGCTATCTCTCTGTGTGAATATCAGTGGGTGCTGTCTCTCTCTACGTGAATATCAGTGGGTGCTCTCTGTCTCTGTGTGAATATCAGTGGGTGCTGTCTCTCTGTGTGTGAATATCAGTGGGAGCTGTCCCTCTGTGTGCGAATATCTGGGTGCTGTCTCTCTGTGAATATCACTGGGTGCGGTCTCTCTCTGTGAATATCACTGGGTGCGGTCTCTCTCTGTGAATATCACTGGGTGCTGTCTCTGTGTGAATATCAGTGGGTGGTGTTTCTTTGTGTGAATATCAGTGGGTGCTGTCCCTCTGTGTGTGAATATCAGTGGGTGCTGTCCCTCTGTGTGTGAATATCAGTGGGTGCTGTCACTCTCTGTGTGAATATCAGTGGGTGCTGCCTCTGTGTGAATATCAGTGGGTGATGTCTCTCTGTGTGTGAATATCAGTGGGTGCTGTCTCTCTGTGTGTGAATATCAGTGGGTGCTGTCTCTCTGTGTGAATATCAGAGGGTGCTGTCTCTGTGTTTGTGAATATCAGTGGGTGCTGTCTTTCTCTGTGAATATCAGTGGGTGCTGTCTCTATATGTGAATATCAGTGGGTGCTGTCTCTGTGAATATCAGTGGTTGTTGTCCCTCTGTGTGTGAATATCAGTGGGTGCTGTCTCGCTCTCTCTGTGAATATCAGTGGATGCTGCCATTCTCTCTCTCTGTGAATATCTGTGGGTGCTGTCCCTCTGTGTGTGAATATCAGTGGGTGCTGTCTTTCGCTCTCTTTGTGAATATCAGTGGGTGCTGTTTGTCTCTGTGTGAATATCAGTGGGTGCTGTCCCTCAGTGTGTGAATATCAGTGGGTGCTGTCTCTGTGTGAATATCACTGGATGCTGTCTCCCACTGTGAATATCAGTGGGTGCTGTCTCTCTCTCTGAATATCAGTGGGTGATGTCTCTCTATGTGAATATCAGTGGGTGCTGTCTCTATCTGTGAATATCAGTGGGTGCTGTCTCTCTCTCTCTGTGAATATCAGTGGGTGCTGTCTCTCTGTGCGAATATCAGTGGGTTCTGTCCCACTGTGTGTGAATATCTGTGGGTGCTGTCTCTCTCTGTGTGAATATCAGTGGGTGCTGTCCCTCTGTTGTGAACATCAGTGGGTGCTTTCTCTCTGTGTGTGAATATCAGTGGGTGCTGTCTCTCTGTGTGAATATCAGTGGGTGCTGTCTCTCTGTGCGAGTAGCAGTGGGTGCTGTCCCTCTGTGTGTGAATATCAGTGGGTGCTATCTATCTCTCTGTGTGAATATCAGTGGGTCCTGTCTCTCTGTGAATACCTGTGGGTACTGTCCCTCTGTGTGTGAATATCAGTGGGTGCTATAAGGATTTCGCAATAATTTTGAAATTTCCTACAGTTCTGAAGATTGAATTTTGATTAAAGAATACTTGGGTAATATACCTTTAAAATCCAGGGATCAAAATGGCCGTCAGACCTCGTGGCAGAAGACAAAAGACATTGAAAAGGCAGCTTGTGTGTGTCTGTGAAAAAGGGGTAATCAAAGATGGCTGCCCGACCTCGTGTCAGGACACAGACTGTGGACATATGAAAAGTGAAGATCAAAGATGGCTGACTAAACTGCCAATCAAAGGCAGTTCAGGGAGTTCCCCTCCCTGCAGAGACAATCAACAGAAACTGCTACTATGTTTACACAAAGGATTAACCACTTGAGACTGCTGTTTCAGTTTGACCACAGGACAATGACTTTTGTTTACACTAATTTCCAAAGCTGTTTACTCAGCAATTATAGAAAGACATGCCTTTTTTCAAACCAAGACAGCTCCATTCAAACTCAGTACGATGAATGGGAATACATTCACAAACCCATCACGGTAAATGGGTAATTCATCCAAACCCATCACAGACAATGGGGATAGTTTGGATCCGTTTTGTTCAGCCCAGATGCACCTGGATCTGGGCGGGAAGGTTTCAGCCCCAAATGGGGTATAAGATAGTGTAGTGTATGTAACCTGTACTACCTTAAGAGGATACCTTAAGGTGATGGACTACTTTTTAACGGCTCCTGTACATTGTAGTACCGGCGGTGACCACACCGGTATATAAACCCTGCGGAGCAAAGTGTACCTCAGTTCCGCCCTGACCCTCAATCACTAAAGACCTGTTTACTTACTTCTGATGTCTGTGTCCTGTTATTCATTATAACTGCACTTGTAAACACAGACTCAACAGTGGCGACCAGTCTGATCGTACCTAGCAGCAGTTTTGCATCACCTTCCCCAGTACTGATTCTGGGGCCCATTCCAAGGAAGCTTCGTCCTCAGAAACGGGCGTCGGAAAAGGGCATCCGCCCTCAACATCCTGCTGAGCACTGCATCGCACGGGAGGCCATCGGGAACCCGGTTTGGTTTTCTGGCCATGAAGTCCAACATCAGCAACAGGCAGTGATCATCCCTTCTACAACAGCGGCGGGTAAGCCCGATCGAGCGGCACGGGGGGGGGGGGGAAGTCGGCCGAGTTTTCAGTGGGAGAAGGGGAGGAAAAACGAAGAAAAGGGCGGAGAACATGACCACAGCCAGTGTCAGGGGCCGGACTGCAATCGGGGCAGAGACGCGCAGCAGCCAGAAAAGCACTTTATTGCCACAAGGACCGCGGGAGCGGCGGGGCAACAAGAGCATCAGCGCAAGGAAGCGTATGCATGGGAAAATAAAGGCAGGAAGGACCGCTGGGAGGCGTGGACAGCAACAGCGCGGGAATCGCCATCTTGAGTCGGCAGGGGAAGAAGACAAGCGCGGGAAAAGCCGCCAAGCGCGGGAAAAGCCACCATCTTAAATTTAAAAAAAAGTCATCATATTAAATAATATCCGAAGGGAAAGGAGAAACTCAGCAAGGATGTCGAAAACGGGTAACATCACTGCCTTCGACAACGATGTGGAAGATTGGGCCACTTATGTGGAACGCATCGAAGCTTACTGTAGAACGAATGATGTACCGGATGATAAGAAAACACTAACCCTATTAAACTCGATGGGTGCAAAGATGTACGGGTTATTAAGGAACCTGGTAACCCCAGGCAAACCGGTAGGAAAGAGTTTCGCGGATATTGTTACTATCCTGCAAGAGCATTTAAACCCCATACCGCTGCTGATAGCGGAACGATTTAAATTCTACAAAAGAATTCAACTTAAAGAAGAAAGCAACGCTAAATTCCTAACAGAACTGCGCAAGTTATCAAAGTACTGCCAGTTTGGAACAGGACTAGCAGACGCACTGAGAGATAAGTTTGTGTGTGGGCTCCTAAGGTAAGGAACCCAGAAGCGACTGCTAGAGGAAAAGGATCTTACGCTGGACAAAGCTTTCAGCATTGCAGCATCCCACGAGGCAGCAGCACAGGGTGCTGCAGAGATACAGCAAAGGCCACTGGAATTCAGCACCAATGAAATGGCATTGGGCGCAGTAAAGTGCTATCGTTGCGAAAGGACAACGCATGACCAGAACCAGTGCTGGTTCAAAGACAAAGAATGCAGGCAATGTGGCAAACTTGGTCACATAGCGAGAGTATGCCGGTCAGGAAAGAAGACCAGCAGCAAAAAGTCACTGCAGGAGAAGTACAAAAAAGTACACAAGGTGACAGAGAACAGTTCGGATGAACAGAAGACGGATTCAGACTCCAGCAGTAAGGAACTGGGTTGTCTGAAAATACATAATGTGGGTAACACAGCAGTCCACCAAACTATCTGGGTCATGCTCCGGATAGCAGGAGTCCAAGTGAAGATGGAATTGGACACAGGGTCTGTTAAGTCTGTGTGTTATATCGAGAATTACTACACAGACCACAAGAGTAAAATTTAACAGGTCTTTACTAGTCGAAGGTCAGGGCGGAACTGCCCAATAAATCATTACACAGCACTTATATACCGGTGTGGTCACCGCCGGTATTACAGTATACAGCAGCCAAGATAAAGTAGTGCAACTCTTAAAATAGTTCTCTTAAAGGTGGAACGGTTACTAAAATAGTTCTCTTAAAGGTGGAACGGTTACATACACTACAGGGTCAGCATTAACGGTCATGAATAAGCAAGATTACAAAAGGTTATTCTCGCACATTCCCCTGAGGGATACGGAGATTGTATTGAAAACATACACGGGGCAAATAGTATACCCCAAAGGAAAGATAAAAGTAAATGTGGTCTACAATGGTAAAGAAAGTCAGAAAATGGACTTGTACGTGTTACCTGATGGAGGTCTGCCACTACTGGGACGGGAATGGATCCGGAGAATAAATTTGGACTGGCATTCCATACAAGCACTGACTGTGGATGCCTGTAAGGAGGACGATGTCAAACCTAAACGACTGTCCAAAATCTTAGACGATGCTGAGGAAGTGTTCAAACAGGGACTTGGAACACTGAAAGGAATTACGGCAACCATCAAGGTTGAAGAACATGCAAACCCAAAATTTTTCAAAGCCAGACCGGTGCCTTATGCGATACGACCTGCTGTGGAAGCAGAGCTGGAAGGGCTAGAACGTTCAGGGGTACTGTCCAAGGTGGACTGGAACGAATGGGCTACACCCATTGTTCCTGTCATGAAGCGTTCGTTGAGCAACAAGCCGGGGGAACCTGGGAAGGTTTGCATCTGTGGCGATTTCAAGATCACTGTTAATCCAGTTCTTCACACGGTGCAATATCCGCTTCCGCGGATTGAAGATATCTTCGCTTTGCTGTCTGGCAGAAAGCACTTCACCAAGATAGACCTGGCGCAGGCGTACCTACAGATGGAAGTTGATGAAGCGTCACGACAGTATCTCACGATCAACACACATAAGAGCTTATATCGGTATAATAGGCTGGGTTTTGGAGTGGCATCGGCTCCAGCGATTTGGCAAAGGGCCATGGAGCAGGTATTGCAGGGAATCCCAGGCACACAATGCTACCTGGATGACATCCTGATTACAGGAGATAACGATAATGATCACCTCGCGAATTTGGAGCAGGTGCTCATCAGATTGAAAGAATATGGGCTAAGAGCTAATCGCCAGAAATGCGAGTTCTTTCAAAAGCGAATCTCGTACTGCGGCCACGTCATTGACCAGGAGGGGCTCCATAAGTCACCTGACAAGATCGAAGCTGTTGTCAAAGCTCCAGCACCGGAAAATGTATCCCAGTTGAGGTCGTTCCTCGGGTTGGTTAACTATTACCACAAGTTTCTTCCAAATTTATCCACGGTGTTACACCCGCTAAACATTCTTTTGCAAACGGGAATACCATGGAAGTGGAGCGATGATTGTAAGCGGGCTTTTCAAAAGAGCAAGGCACTGATCACCTCTAAGGAAGTGTTGGCTCACTTTAACCCAACGCTGCCTATTCGCTTAGCTTGTGATGCTGCTCCATATGGTATCGGGGCAGTGCTCTCACATAAGTTTCCAGATGGCTCGGAAAGGCCAGTCGCTTTCGCATCCAGATCATTGACCTCCGCTGAGCGCAACTATGCTCAGATAGATAGGGAGGCTCTCAGCCTCGTGTGGGGAGTTAAGAAATTTAACCATTACCTGCAAGGCCAAAAGTTTACACTGCTGACAGATCACCAGCCGTTGGTTTCCATTTTCAACCCTAAGAAGGGTGTTCTGGTAATGACGACGCAGAGGCTTCAGAGATGGTCCCTTTTCCTAGGGGCACATCAATATGATATTGAGTTCAAAGGTACAAAGCAACATGGTAATGCTGATGGGCTGTCGCGCCTGCCACTACCTACAGCGGAAGAGGCACCGGCAGTTGACCCTGTCGAGATATTTCACTCGACCATCATCGAATGCTTACCAGTCACCAATGCGGGCATTGAGAGAGAGACCCGAAATGACCCGACGCTGTCTCGGGTCTGCGACTTGACAGTGAAGGGATGGCCAGCACATGGCGAACCACTGTTACCAGCATTCTCAGCCAGACGAGAACAGCTGTCCGTATGTCAAGGAACATTGATGTATGGAACAAGGGTGATTATTCCTCCTAAATTAAGGGAGAGAGTTCTAAAAGAATTGCACGAAGGTCATCTGGGGGGAGTCAAGATGAAAAGCCTTGCTAGGGCTTATGTGTGGTGGCCAGGTATCGACAAACAAATAGAGGATCTGACTAAAAGCTGCTCAGGGTGCCAAAAAGTTCAGAACGCACCTCCAATTGCACCGCTGCATCCGTGGGAATGGCCTTCAGCCCCATGGCAACGTGTGCATATCGACTTTGCAGGTCCATTCATGGATTCCATGTTTTTGATAGCAGTAGACGCACATTCTAAATGGCCAGAAGTGATTAAGATGTCGACCACTACCTCTGAGAAGACGATTGCAGTTCTAAGAACCATATTTGCAAGGAATGGGTTGTCGGAGCAAATATGTTCAGACAACGGACCACAGTTCGTGTCAGAAGAATTCCAGAAATTCATGAAAAAGAATGGGGTGAAACACTATACATCTGCCCCATATCATCCGGCTGCAAATGGGTTGGCCGAGAGATTTGTACAAACGTTCAAAAAGGCGATAAAGGCCATGAGTGAAGATCATATTCCACTACAACACAAGGTGGACAATTTCCTAATGGCGTATTGAAATGCCACGCATGCAGTGACAAATCAAAGCCCTGCCATAATGTTCTATAACAGAAGGTTGCGGTCCTGGTTGGATTTGTTAAAACCCAATGTGCGACGGGAAGTTGAACACAAGCAATTCCAGCATGTAAATAAAAAGGCCACTTGTAGTTTTGAAATAGGACAACCAGTGTTGGCCAGGGACTATAGAGATGATAAATGGCAACCTGGGACAATTTGTGCACGACAGGGACCCTTGATGTACACGGTAGACGTTGGAGAGAACGTAATACGACGTCATGCTGACCAACTTGTGGAATCGAGAACAAGGGTCGACCCCATGTCTACGGCAGAGACACCAGTTGAAGAAGTTATTGAGCCTGTAGCATCTACCTCAGACTCGAACGTATTGGATGATGTTGAATCCATAGGAGATCAAGTGGATGAGTCACCCCAGCAACGGGAACCAGAGATCCCTGAAAGGCGTTATCCGGGCCGGATCAGGAGGCCTCCTCAGAGACTGAATCTTTGAACAGTTCTTGTGTGTAAATTGTATATATGTTATCCATGTAGTGTATTAATTGGGGGTGTCCACTGTTAAGCTAAAAGGGGAGGAATTGTAGTGTATGTAACCTGTACTACCTTAAGAGGATACCTTAAGGTGATGGACTACTTTTTAACGGCTCCTGTACATTGTAGTACCGGTGGTGACCACACCGGTATATAAACCCTGCGGAGCAAAGTGTACCTCAGTTCCGCCCTGACCCTCAATCACTAAGAGTCTTCAGTGACCCTCTGTTCCAGCATTTCTGGCTGTGCAGTTGCCTCAATCAGCAGGAGGAGAAGGAGCAGCCAAACCAAGAGAGTGGAGAGTGGAAAGTGGTGGTCTCCTGACCAGGAAGAGGAGGAGAACGATAGACCACCACCTCCACCTCCTCCACCATCATCACAGCAACTGAGGTGCCTGGAGAGATAGGACAGAGGAGGAGAAGGAGAAAGGAGGCCAGCAACAACACCAACCAGGGGAGAGGCCTTTCCATTACTGCCTCCCCAAATTGGCCTCCACTTCAGGAGAGGGAGAGAGGGGAGAGAAACAACCAACAACCACCAACTGTTTGGAAGGAGGGAGGAACAAAATCATCTCTTCTGAACATCTACAGGTGGGTGTTATTTGGGGCACTCTCCCAAAGACTTTGTATTTTAGGTGGGGGGAGAAAAGAAGAAACAAGGCCGGATCATCAAGGGGTGTCTATGTGTGTGTGTGTGGCTCTTGTTAAAAGCTAGGCCACGCACACCACTAATAAGCACCCTTCTATTGCCTGGCCTGGGACAGCTGGAGCTGCCTAGGTGAAGTCTTTAATTCCATTAATTGCATCGTTAAGACCTGCTGCAGGACTGAGCCTGGGCATCTCCAACTTTCCCAGGTGAAGACATCTTCTCCCCCTGCCAGAAGACCACCACCACCAAAGACTTTTAAATCCCATCGGAGAGTGCACCCCTGCCAACACCCACCCACCATCCTGAGAGGCAACACTGCCCTTGCGGCCTCCCTCCTTCCCAACCCCCCCTCGCTCTCTCTCTCTTTGTCTCTCTCTGCCTATTTCTCTGAGGCACCTCATTTTCATCTCTTTTTATTAATTGCCTATTGAGCAGAGGGGAGAAGGCCCCTCTCCCAATTTCAATCAATAAGGTGAGAGGTGTGTCTTCATTTTAATCAGCTCCCTCTGCTCAATAGAGGACCAAAAAATACCTGAGGCCATTAAAACCTTCAGGCCTGTGACTTGGGGTGAGTGTAACCCTTATAAAAGCACCCCATAATGGCGACTGCATCTTTGCCGGTGGCGGGGCAAGCCAGGACTTATGCGGAGTGGCAGCCACAGCCACAGCTGCTCCCGCTACTTCTGCTGCCCCGTCACCCTTTAAACTTATAACAAAAAAGCTTGGGGTGAAGAGCTACACTCACCCCACTATGACCATTGAGGCCTGCGTTAAAGCCATGGCTGGGGTTGTCGGCCCCTCAGCCATCGTCGCGGCCTCAAAAATGTATGGGAAGGCTGTGTTCTTCCTGGGGTCGGAGCGGGCGGTGTCCCTGGCCGTCACCAAGGGGCTCACCGTGGGCGGGACCTTCCTGCCGGTGGATCCTCTCGAGGCCACCGCGCAGAAGATCGTAATTTCCAACGTCCCGCCCTATGTTCCTGGTGAGCTCCTCCTTCCCCATTTACGTCAACTTGGGGAGGTGAGGTCGGGGATCACACCCATCCCGCTCAGCTTCCGGGAGGCCAGCCTTCGCCACGTCTTCTCCTTCCGGCGCCAGCTGTTTATCCAGCTGGCGCGGGAGGAGGACACCGACGGGGCGTACGTCGTCCTCCACGAGGGGACCGCCTATCGCGTCTTTTGGACATCGGACGGTGTGCGGTGCCACGCCTGCAAGGAGGTGGGGCACATCAGGAAAAACTGCCCGCCTCCAAGGCCGCTGGATCATCTCGTGCGGCCGAGGCTGGCGCCGCCGCCGCTCCTCTCCCCGGATCTGCCCGCGCGCCGAGAACATCTGATGCGCGGTTGACGTCGGGGGCCGATGCCACCAAGGCCTCCGGTGGGGGGGAGGGAGCGCGTCCGGCTGGAAAGAAGGCGCGGATAAAATCAAAACACCTTAGGGTGGGTCCCCCCGTGGAGGGCCAGCCCTTGCCCCTTGAGCCCCTTACACCCGCGCTCCTCGCGTAGTTGATTGGGGCGGACGTGAGTTGGAGGGGCCTCGTGCCCGAGCCTGTGGTTGCAACCACCATTGCGGAAACGCCGATACTGTAGTGTCCGTGTGTTGATGAAGACACTGAAGACAGGAGTTGGTTCATAGGTATTTACTAAGCAAAGTCTGGGGGGGGTTCTAACGGATATACACAATATACAGGCTTATATAGCCCGAGTGGCAATTAACGGCATTACAGCACACCTGGGGCTCTTAAAGGCACATACACTACAATTCCTCCCCTTTTAGCTAACCAGTACATCATATTTTAAGTAATTATTAATTACATGTTATAAGCAAAATAATATACATTGCTGTAGTTAATTAATTATAAGTCAGTCTCTCTGGAGGCTTCCTGACTCAGTCCGGATCACGCCTCGGGGGTGTAGTAGTTTCTGGTGGTGTAGTAGGTTCTTCTGGCAAGGCTGATTCGACTTGAATGCCAGTGTCGGGTTCATCTGGTTCCAGTATCACCGGATCGGAGGTAGATACTATGGGTATCTCTGCTTCATCATTAGGCGTATAGAGTTGTGGTGTAGGTTGTCCCTTTTCGGATGACTCTATGATCTGGTCAGCATGGCACTTTATTATGCTTTCTCCAATGTCCACGGTATACATCAACGGTCCTAGTCATGTGCAAGTAGTTCCAGGCTGCCATTTCTCGGTACGGTAGTCCCGGGCCAAAACTTGTTGACCTATCTGGAAGGTTCTAGTTGGCCTTTCATTCATGCCTTGAAATTGCCGGTTCTCTACGTCCCTTCTGATGTTGGGCTTGACCAAATCCAGCCGGCATCTTAGGTTTCTATTGAAGAACATCATGGCGGGAGTTTGGTTGGTAACCATATGTGTTGCATTCCTGTATGCGAATAAGAAGTTATCCACCTTGTGCTGAAGTTTTATGTCTTCATTACCCATGGCCTTTATGGCCTTCTTGAAGGTCTGGACAAACCTTTCAGCCAATCCATTGGTGGCGGGATGGTATGGGGCGGATGTGTAGTGCTTAACCCCATTGTTTTTTAAGAACTCTCTGAATTCTTCGGACACAAATTGCGGTCCATTATCAGAACAGATCTGTTCAGGCAGCCCATTCCTGGCAAATATGGTCCTTAATACTGTGATGGTTTTTTCTGTGGTGGTGGAGGACATCTTTATTACCTCCGGCCACTTGGAGTGTGCATCCACCGCGATTAAGAACATTGAGTCCATAAATGGACCAGCAAAGTCGATATGTACCCTTTGCCATGGAGATGAGGGCCACTCCCATGGATGTAGAGGGGCTTGTGGTGGGGCGTTTTGGACCTTCTGGCATCCTAGGCAGCTCTTGGTCATTTCTTCGATGTCTCCATCGATACCTGGCCACCACACAAACGCTCTGGCTAGGTTCTTCATATTCACTCCACCCAGATGCCCCTCGTGAAGCTCCTTTAGCACTTTATCCTGGAGTTTGGGTGGAATCACCACTCTGGATCCACACATCAAGGTTCCTCAGCACACTGACAGCTGTTCTCTTCTTTGCGAGAATGCTGGCAACAATGGTTCGCCATGTGCTGGCCATCCCTTCACCGTTAAATCATAGACTCGTGAGAGAGTCGGGTCATTTCTTGTTTCCTTTTCAATGGTAGAATTTGTTACTGGTAGACATTCCACTATGGTTGAGTGGAACATCTCCACTGGGTCCACTGTAGGTGCCTCTTCTACCGTTGGCAACGGTAGGCGCGATAAACCGTCAGCATTCCCATGCTGTTTTAATCCTTTGTATTCTATGTCATATTGGTGTGCCCCTAGGAAAAGGGACCACCTCTGTAGCTTTTGCGCTGTCATAATGGGAACGCCCTTTTTAGGGTTGAATATGGAGACGAGGGGTTGATGGTCAGTCATCAAGGTAAATTTTTGTCCGTGTAGGTAATGGTTGAATTTCTTCACTCCCCACACCAGGCTGACTGCTTCCCTGTCGATCTGGGCATAGTTACGCTCAGCTGAGTTCAATGAGCGTGACGCAAAGGCTATCGGCCGCTCCGAGCCATCAGGGAATCTATGCGATAATACCGCTCCTACGCCGTAAGGGGATGCATTGCACGCCAGTCTGATTGGCAGTGATGGGTTGTAATGAGCCAACACTTCCTTGGACGTGATCAAGCCTTTGCATTTATGGAAGGCACGTTTACAGTCTTTGCTCCATTTCCAAATTACTCCCGTTTGTAGAAGTGCGTTAAGAGGGTGCAGAACAGTTGACAAGTTCGGTAAAAATTTATGATAGTAATTTATCAATCCCAGGAACGACCTTAATTGTGAGACATTTTCAGGTGCTGGGGCTTTTATGACCGCTTCAATTTTTTCAGGTGACTTATGCAACCCTTCTTCGTTAATTATATGGCCACAATATGATATCTGTTTCTGGAAAAATTCGCACTTGGGGCGATTTGCTCGTAGGCCCCGTTCTCTCAGCCTAGTGAGCACCTGCTCTAAATTGGCAGGGTGCTCGTTGTCATTTTCTCCTGTTACAAGGATGTCGTCTAGGTAGCATTGAGTCCCCGGAATCCCTTGGAGGACTTGCTCCATAGCTCTTTGCCAGATAGCTGGAGCGGATGCTACTCCGAAAACCAGTCGATTGTACTGGTACAGACCTTTGTGTGTATTTATCGTGAGATATTTTTTAGAGGCCTCTTCAACCTCCATCTGTAGATATGCCTGTGCCAAGTCAATTTTGGTGAAACGTTTCCCTCCGGATAGTGAGGTGAAAGTATCTTCTATCCTCGGAAGAGGATACTGTACCGTGTGAAGGACCGGGTTTACAGTCACCTTGAAGTCTCCACAGATGCGAATTTTTCTCTGTTCTTCAGATTTATCATTCTTCAATGCTTTCTTCATGACTGGGACGATGGGTATTGCCCACTCGCTCCAATTTATTTTAGATAATACGCCTGCCTTTTCCAAATTCTCCAGCTCTGCCTCGACTGCTGGACGAATTGCGTATGGCACCGGTCTTGCCTTAAAAAACTTGGGAATTGCTGCATCTTCCACTTTTATTGAGGCGGTGATGCCTTTCAAGGTTCCTAGTTTCTCTTGAAACACTTCCTTGGCGTTGGCCAAGATGTCTTTTAATCATTCAGGTATGACGTCATCATCAATTTTTTCCTTACTGGTCACCGTCAGTGCCTGAATGGAGTGCCAGTCTAAACGTATTTTTCTGATCCATTCACGTCCCAACAGCGGTGGACCACCATATTGTAGAACGTATAAATACAACTTCGGTATTTCCTTGCCGTTGTATACAACAGGCACCCTTATTTTTCCTTTGAGGTATACTTTCTGCCCCGTATATGTTTTCAAGATAATGGATGTGTCTTTTAAAGGTATATGCGGAAATAGCCGCTCGTAATCCCATCGATTTATGACGGTCAGAGCTGATCCTG
The DNA here is from genome assembly GCF_052327205.1 of Somniosus microcephalus. Lineage (NCBI taxonomy): Eukaryota > Metazoa > Chordata > Chondrichthyes > Squaliformes > Somniosidae > Somniosus > Somniosus microcephalus. Next base: position 72,076,099 of record NC_140999.1, on the reverse strand, counting down.
TATCTAGCTCCATTTTAACTGGGGACCCTGCTATTGTGAGGGTAACCCAAATGGTCTGGTAATCTTCTTTGGCAATTACATTATGTAATTTGAGAGAGCTTAGTCTCTTGTTCCCGGAGTCGCTATCGCTCTTCTGGTCTTCGGAGCTACTGTCCGTCATCATTTGTACCTTTCTTTGCTTTTCCTTATTGATTCTTTTCCTGTTAGTGGATTTTTTGTTTCCAGATCGGCACACACGTGGAATGTGTCCCATCTTTCCGCATTGCCTGCATGCTTTGTCCTTGAACCAGCAGTCCCTCTGGTCATGGGTGGATCTGCTGCAGCGATAACATCTCTCGAAACCCCGTGTCATTTCATGGGTGCCGAAGTACTGTGGCCTTTGCTGTATCTCTGCAGCTCCTATTGCACTGAAAGCCTTGTCCAGTGTTAAATCTTTCTCACAAAATAGCCTTTTTTGTGTTTCTACACTTAGGGGATCGCAGATGAATTTGTCTCGCAGAGAATCTGCCAGTCCTGCCTCGAATTGGCAGTGTAGGGTATCAACAATCTCCTTAAAATTCTTGTCCATCGGTTCGGCTGGAGTGATTAAGTTTCGTAACAGCTTGTATGTCTTTGCGCCCATTAGATCCAGAAGTACTGAAGCTTTTTTTTCATCTTCTATTCCATTTGCGGTGCAATATATCTCCACTCTTTCCACATATGTGGTCCAATCCTCTATCTCGTTATCAAAAGCATCAATATTGCCAGAACTAGGCATGTTAGAAAAGATATGGCGCTTCCTGCGCTTTTCTTTCTTTTCTGTAGAAAAGATATGGTGCTTCCCACGCTTTCCCGCCGCTGCTGCCGATGACAACGCTGTTTCCCGCGGTTTCCGTTCTTTTTTAATTTTTTTTAAATTTATTTACAGTTGGAGACTTGTTCCCGCCGGACTCTCTCTGTAGGTCTGAACGCCGACCTGCTTGCAGCCGCGCCGGCCATCTCCCAAGTGCTCCCCCCCAGTCCGTTATTGCTTGCCTCCGATTTCGCTGCCTGTCTCAGCTGTAGAGCCAGCCGCTGGAGCCCCAGCCTGACGCCCAGGAAGGATTAGCGCAGTACCTGCCACCAGCTTGGCCAGCTGGTGAAACCACAGCTTCTCTCACTTCCTTGAGTCATCTGGATGCCCGAGGAATCGATGTCCTTGAGGTGCTGCCGAATTGCAGGTAAGTCCGTTTCCACTTCATCGCCACTGTAGTGTCCGTGTGTTGATAAAGACACTGAAGACAGGAGTTGGTTCATAGGTATTTACTAAGCAAAGTCTGGGGGGGGTTCTAACGGATATACACAATATGCAGGCTTATATAGCCCGAGTGGCAATTACCGGCATTACAGCACACCTGGGGCTCTTAAAGGCACATACACTACAGATACCTGCGGCCGGGCTCGGGCCCGAGGAACCCAACAAACCTGCTCCGCCGGAGGGAGCTGAGGAGGAGGCCTCTGCAGACATGGAGGTCTCCCTCGCTCCCTCCATGCTAAAAAGAAGGCGCGACCCCCTGGAAGAGGAGGAGGACCGGAAGGAGGAAGGTCCCTCTGAGCAGGGGGAGTCGTCGCCCGCCGCGGGTACTGCGCCCCCCCCCCGCTGTCGTCATCGCCAGCGATCGGCAGGGGTCGCCTGTCCCTCGGGAGGCTGAGGCAGATGTGTCTGTCCGGCGCGTGCCTCCCGGGGATGGGGACGAGACCCTGCCCGTGGGGGGGGTCGCAGAACAACCCGCGGCGGAAATTGACATTCTATCGGTGCCGTTACCCCTCGCCGGGTCGGGCGGCCTGGGGTCTGGGCCGGGCGAGCTCGAGGATAATGAGCTCACCCAATGCGACCCGGACATCTCCCAGGGGCTGCTCGACCTGGTAGAGGTTTTAATTCAAAACACCCCATCCGCTGGGTCGGAGGTTGGTGGCGGGGAGGAGGATGGCCCCCTGGCTGCGTCTCTGGTGCCAGACGTACTGGAGGAGCTGGTAATTGTTCTCTCCCCGGTTTCTCCGGTCGTTCCGGCGTCTGGGGCGGAGGGGAGATCTGAACCGCCGCCGTCTTCTGGCCCAGCACCCCTAGGGGAGCCCAGGGAGGAATCCTCTGCCGCCGATCCTGGGGGTGGGATCCGGGCGGAGGCGGGGCTGGCTGGTGCGGCCGAGCCGTTCACTGCGCACTGCATGGCGGATGGGTCGGCCGCTGGTGACGACCCCCTGGAGGCGGATGGGGACTCGGTGATGGGCACGGAGGACGATTCGGACTCCAGCACCGATGAGACGATGGATGACCTCATGCCCCTTGCCGAGTCTCCCCTCATTCCCGTAAGGGAACTCCGGGATTTTATGGCCACATGCCTGGGTCGGCACAATAAGGTCCGGCTGGCCCTCGACAGGTGGTCGGAGCTGGCGCTGCTCATCGTATCCGTCCGCGCCGCCGTTAAGATCATGGGTGCGGACGAGGGTGTGAACCTGCTCGAGCTGCGTCGGCTCAGAACGTTTCTCACTGGGCTGCTGAGGAAGTGGTGGCTGACTGGCGGCTGCACTTCCTCCCCCCGTTAGGTGTAGGTAGAGGTTGCACTATGCTTCTGACATGAAGATAACCATAGCCAGCCTCAACATCAACGGCAGCAGGGAGGCGCGCTGCAGATTCAATAACTTCTCGGTCCTTTGGGACGGGAAGTATGCGGTGTGCTTCCTGCAAGAAACCCACACCGGTCCGGGAGACGAAGCCACGTGGCTGCTGGAGTGGCAAGGAGGGGTCAGCATGAGTCACCTCTCCAACAATTCCAGCGGGGTGGCTATCTTGCTGGCCCCGCATTTTCAGCCGGAGATCTTGGGGGTCAAGGAGCACGTGCCGGACCGCTTGCTCCAGGTCACTGTTCGCCTGGGGGGCGTGCCGCTCCATCTAGTGAACGTGTACGCCCCTCAGGCCGGTGCGCAGCAAGTGCGCTTCTTTGAAGAAGTGTCTGCTCCTCTGGGCTCCATCGACGTGGGCGAGTGCGTCATCCTCAGGGGGGATTTTAACTGCACCCTCGAGGCGAGGGACCGTCCGGGTCCCCCGCGATGCCCGGCGGTGATGGAGAAGTTGAGGGACCTGGTCGGGTCCTTTGACTTGGTGGACGTCTGGCGAAATCTTCATCCCGACTCCAGCGCCTTCACTAGCGTGAGGTCTGGAGGAGGAGGGTCCAGAATCGACCGCCTCTACATTTCCCAGGCGTACGTCTCCTGCGTTCCGGCGGCTTCCATGCGGCCGGTGCCGTGCACGGACCACCACCTGGTGTGGGCGGAGCTCGTTCCGCTGTGCATGCGGGGGGGGGACTCTGCGTACTGGCACTTTAACAACCTGCTGCTGGAGGACGCGCGGTTCCGGGATTCGTTTCGTCGGTTCGGGGCCGACTGGAGAAGGAAGCAGGGGGGCTTCCCCTCCTTGAGGCTATGGTGGGACGTGGGCAAGGCTCACGTCCATCTCTTCTGTCAGGAGTACGCGAAGGGGTCGACCAAGAGGCGAGAGGCCCGGGTCGGGTGGTTGGAGAAGGAAGTGCTCGACCTGGAGTCCCGTCTCGGTCAAGTCGTCGAGGACCCGGCCCTGCGGAAGGTGTACGAAGAGAAGAAGGGCGCGCTGAAGGACCTGCAGCTCGTCGGGTCCCGAGGCGCGTACGTGAGGTCACGGATCCAGCTGCTGCGGGACCTGGACCGCGGCTCCCCCTTCTTCTACTCACTGGAAAAAAGACGGGGGGTCCGTAAGCAGCTCTTGGGGCTGCTGGCCGACGACGGATCTCTGGTCTCGGACCCGGAGGGAATCAGCGCGGAGACCCGTGCCTACTACGGGGCTCTGTTCTCTCCAGATCCGTCCAGCGAGGGTGCGCACAGAGTTTTGTGGGAGCACCTGCCGAAGGTCAGTCCGGAGGGCACCGAAAAATTGGATGCTCCGCTAAGCCTGGCGGAGCTGACCGGCGCCCTCCGCCAGCTCTCTAGGGAAAGTCCCCTGGGCTGGACGGGCTGACCGTGGAGTTCCACAGAATGTTTTGGGGCGTCTTGGGGGGCGACTACGCGCGGGTCCTGGGGGAAAGTTTGGCAACCGGGGAGATGCCCCTCTCTTGGTGCAGGGCGGTCATTGTCCTGCTGCCTAAGAAGGGCGATCTCTGCCTCCTTAAGAACTGGCGCCCGGTCTCCCTCCTCAGCACGGACTATAAAATCTTTGCCAGGGCCATGTCTGCTTGCCTTGGCACCGTGCTGGCCCACATGATCCACCCTGACCAGTCCTACACGGTCCCGGGCCGGACCATCCACGATAACATCCATCTGGTCCGGGACCTGGTCCACCAGTCCCAGAGGGCTGGTCTGTCAGTCGCCTTCCTCTCCCTGGATCAGGAGAAGGCATTCGACAGGGTGGATCACGAGTATCTCTTTGGGACTCTGCGCGCATTTGGGTTCGGGACGCATTTCGTCGCCCAGATCTGACTTCTGTACGCTGCCGCAGAGTGTCTGATTAAAGTTAACGGGTCCTTGACGGTGCCCCTTCGCTTCGGGAGGGGGGTGCGTCAGGGATGCCCCATGTCCGGTCAGTTGTACGCCATTTGCGTGGAGCCATTCCTGCGCCTCTTGCGGAAGAGGTTGACGGGACTGGCTCTGCAAGGGCCGGGTGTGGAGGTGGTCCTCTCGGCTTACGCCGATGACGTGCTCCTCACGGTCACGGATCCCGCTGACTTGCGGAGGATGCGGGAATGCCAGCAGATTTACTCGGACGCATCCTCCGCCAAGATCAACTGGGAGAAATGTTCCGGACTCCTGGTGGGTCAGTGGCGGGTGGACTCCCTGCCGGAGGAGTTCAGGCCTTTCGCCTGGAGCACCACGCACCTCCTCTATTTGGGAGTCTACCTTAGCCCTGCCGAGGATGCCTGGCCGGCGAACTGGCTAGAGCTGGAGGCCAAAGTCACCGCTCGCCTAGGACGCTGGACAGGACTGCTCCGAGTGTTGTCCTACAGGGGTCGAGCGCTGGTCATAAACCAGCTGGTGGCCGCCATGTTGTGGTACCGGTTGGTCACTTTGATCCCTCCCCCTGCGTTTGTCGCCAAGATGCAGAAGAAGCTCATCGACTTCTTCTGGGACAAAAGGAAGCACTGGGTCTCTGCCACGGTTCTGTGTCTCCCGCTTAGGGAGGGCAGTCAGGCGCTGGTGTGCCTTCGCACCCAGGAAGCGACTTTCCGTCTTCAGACGCTACAGAGATACCTGTACGTCGAGAATCCTCCGAGATGGTGTGCGCTGGCGACGTTTTTCTTCTGCCAGCTGCACGGCCTCAATTACGACACGCAGCTCCTGTTTGTGAAAGTGGGCGGCAGGCGTGCCGACCTGCGGGAGCTGCCTGTCTTCTACCAGGAACTACTATGGGTTTGGAACTACGTCGCTTCCAGGCGGAGCTCTCCCCCGTCAGGAGCGGCGGCTCTCCTTCGGGAGCCGCTGCTCAGGGATCCGCACCTCCACGAACGCGGGTTTGGGCAGCTGGCGGAGGGCAGGGCTGTGCCTGGCAAGGTGACCAGAGTCGGGGTCCTGCTCGATGTCGGAGGAGCGGGCTGGATGGCGCCGGAGGAGCTGGCGTGGCGCCTGTCCTGGGCCAATGTCTGGCTCGCGGCCAAAGCCATCGAATCGGTGAAAGCGGCACTGGGCCCCGACTCCACTAGGTGTATCGAGGCGGCTCAAGCACATGGGGTGATCCGTCCGAGCTTACCCCCGTCCGGACAGAATTCCTCATCGGCGCCCGGCCCCGAACTCCAGCGCCTCACAACTTGAGCCGTCTCGAGGAAATACCCTCCGTGCCTTTTCATTCCGCATGGAGGGGTTTCCTGTACGGGCTGCTCCTGCACACTCTCCACTTTGCCATCTTCGTCTACCGTCCGGACACGCCTTGGCGTGGCGTCTTGCCGACTGGCGGTGGCGGAGGTCCCCAATGGAGGGCTCTCTATGCGGGAGTCCTCCCTTGTTCCATCGGGGACTTGGCCTGGAGGGTGTTGCACGGAGCGGTCCCGTGCAATAAGGTTTTAAGTAGGTTCACGGACTCCCAGGCCGCCTGCATTTTTTGCGGCCTGGAGGAGTCCGTGTTTCACGTTTATATGGAGTGTGAGAGGTTGCAGCCCCTCTTTCACTACTTGAGGGGGCTGCTCCTCGGTTTTTGGTTGCACTTCAGTCCCACGCTCTTGATCTACGGTCACCCGGTGCGGAGGGGAGCGGACAGGCTGGAGGACCTCCTTGTGGGCCTGCTCCTGGGCCTGGCTAAAAGAGCAATCAATTGGTCCAGGCAGCGGGCGGTCGAGGGGGTCGTCCAGCCGGACTGCCTGCCTCTCTTCCGCGGCCATGTTCGCGCCCGGGTGGCCCTGGAGATGGAGCACGCGGTGTCCGCCGGTGTGCTTGAGTATTTCCGCGACCGGTGGGCGCCGCGGGGACTGGAGTGCATCATCAACTCGGAAAACCAAATTTTAATTTGATTTGTTAAGATTTAGTTGAACTTTTGTTTATTTACAGTCCAATTGGGTTTTTTGGGTTCAAACAAAAAGAGGACCCTCAATCACTAAAGACCTGTTTACTTACTTCTGTTGTCTGTGTCCTGTTATTCATTATAACTGCACTTGTAAACACAGACTCAACAGATAGCTTCTCAAGAAGCCATCTCTCTCTCTCTCTCTCTGTAGCCTCGCCTCCATGCTCTGCCTACAGAAGAACTGCTCAGAAGCCTGCCTAAAGGAGTGGAATACCAGCAGTTTACTTTTAAATACTGGGGTATTTTCTACTTCGGGGCATTGAAGATCATAGACCGCAGGGGGCACGGAGCAGGTGTTTTCATTGGTGAGCATACCTTTTCTGGCCCATTACAAGGCAACTTAGAATAGGTATAGGGGTGGGAATTAAGGGAAATTTCGTTAGAGCTGTAATTTTATTCGATTTTCCCTCGTTGTGTCCGTTCTCTCCTCCCCTATTTAAGTAACAGTGTTGCACTAGCAGAGAAGTGCTGTAGTGAACACTGAGTTCTGTATTAAAAGTGCTGTATTTAAATAAAAGTGTTGCACTAAGCAGGGAAGTGCTGTAGTGAACATTAAGTGATTTGTAAGAAGTAAAGTGCTGTATTTAAGTAACAGTGTTGCACTAGCAGAGAAGTGCTGTAGTGAACACTGAGTTCTGTATTGAAAGTGCTGTATTTGAATAAAAGTGTTGCACTAAGCAGGGAAGTGCTGTAGTCAACATTAAGTGATCTGTAAGAAGTAAAGTGCTGTATTTGAGCAACAGTGTTGTGCTAAGCAGAAAGGTGCTTCAGTGGACACTAAGCAGCTGCATTAAAGTGCTGTATTTAAGTAAAAGCCACTAAGCAGAGGTGCTGTAGTGAGCAAAGTGTACTGTATTGAAGGTGTGTATTTAAGTAAAGCCACGAAGCAAAAGAGTGCTGCAGTAAACGATAAGTGAACTGTGTTAAGCAAAAGTGCTGTACCAGGCATAGGTGTGTTGTATTGATTATTTTTAAGTTGTTTCATTCTTTTGTTTCAATAAATACTGCTCTGTTTTGCACCCAAACCACGAGTCTCGGTGTTTTTCTGTCTACATCGCTACCGAATAGGTCTGGCGGTCAGAACCAGGAATAGGGGAGCCCTTCGAAACCACACGGGGGTCCCTGGAGCAGCTCAGAGGCTTCTGACTGGCCAGGGACAATAACCATAACACCAACCCCGCTTGCTTAATTCCTACAGTGCTGTCGCTCGCTCTCTTTGTGAATATCAGTGGGTACTGTCTCTCTCTGTGTGAATATCAGTGGGTGATGTCTCTCTCGGTGTGAATATCAATGGGTGCTGTCGTTCTCTGTGTGAATATCACTAGGTGCAATCCCTCTGTTTGTGAATATCAGTGGGTGCTGTCTCTCTGTGTGTGAATATCAGTGGGTGCTATCTCTCTCTGTGTGAATATCAGTGGGTGCTGTCTCCATGTGTGAATATCAGTGGGTGCTGTCCCTCTGTGTGCAAATATCTGTGGGTGCTATCTCTCTCTGTGAATATCACTGGGTGCTGTCTCTCTGTGTGTGAATATCAGTGGGTGCTGTCTCTCGCTCTCTTTGCGAATATCAGTGGGTGCTGTCCTTCTTTGTGTGAATATCAGTGGGTGCTGTCTTTCTTTCTGTGAATATCAGTGGGTGCTGCCTTTCTTTGTGTGAATATCAGTGGGTGCTGTCTTTCTTTGTGTGAATATCAGTGGGTGCTGTCTTTCTTTGTGTGAATATCAGTGGGTGCTGTCCCTCTGTGTGAATATCAGTGGGTGCTGTCTTTCTTTGTGTGAATATCAGTGGGTGCTGCCTCTCTGTGTGTGACTATCAGTGGGTGCTGTCAGTCTCTATGTGAATATCAGTGGGTGCATTCTCTCTGTGTGTGAATATCAGTGGGTGCTGTCTCTCTATATGTGAATATCAGTCGGTGCTGTCTCACTCTCTCTGTGAATATCAGTGGGTGCTGTCTCTCTCTGTGTGAATATCAGTGGGTGCTGTCTCTCTCTCTCTGTGAATATCAGTGGGTGCTGTCTCTGTGTGTGTGTATATCAATGGGTGCTGTCTCTGTCTCTGTGAATATCAGTGGGTGCTGTCTCTCTGTGTGTGAACATCAGTGGGTGCTGTATTTCTGTGTGTGAGTATCAGTGGGTGCTGTCTCTCTGTCTGAATATCAGTGGGTGCTGTCTCTCTCTGTGTGTGAATATCAGTGGGTCTGTCTCTCAGTGTGAATATCAGTGGGTGCTGTCCCTATTTGTGTGAATATCAGTGGGTGCTGTCTCTCTGTGTGAATATCAGTGGGTGCTGTCTCTCTCTGTGTGAATATCAGTGGGTGCTGTCTCTCTCTCTGTGAATAACAGTGGGTGCTGCCTCTCTCTCTGATTAGCAGTGGGTGCTGTCTCTCTTTCTCTGAATATCAGTGGGTGCTGTCTCTCTCTCTATGAATATCAGTGGGTGCTGTCTCTCACTGTGTGAATATCAGTGGGTGCTGTTTCTCTCTGTTTGAATATCAGTGGGTGCTGCCTCTCTCTGTGTGAATATCAGTGGGTGCTGTCTCTCTGTGTGAATATCAGTGGGTGCTGTCCTTCTGTGTGAATATTACTGGGTGCTGTCTCTCTGTGTGTGAACATCAGTGGGTGCTGTCTTTCTGTGTGTGAATATCAGTGGGTGCTGTCCCTCTGTCTGAATATCAGTGGGTGCTGTCTCTCTCTCTGTGTGAATATCAGTGGGTGCTGTCTCTCTATATGTGAATATCAGTGGGTGCTGTCTCTCTCTGTGTGTGAATATCAGTGGGTCTATCTCTCAGTGTGAATATCAGTGGGTACTGTCTCTCTCTGTGTGTGAATATCAGTGGGTCTGTCTCTCTGTGTGAATATCAGTGGGTCTGTCTCTCTCTCCCTGTTAATATCAGTGGGTGCTGTCTCTGTGTGAATATCAGTGGGTGTTTTCTCTCTGTGTGTGAATATCAGTGGGTGCTGTCTCTCTGTGTGTGAATATCAGTGGGTGCTGTCTCTCTCTCTGTGAATATCAGTGGGTGCTTTCTCTCTCTGTGAACATCAGTGGGTGCTGTCTTTCTGTGTGTGAATATCAGTGGGTGCTGTCTCTCTGTCTGAAAATCAGTGGGTGCTGTCTCTCTCTCTGTGTGAATATCAGTGGCTGCTGTCTCTCTATATGTGAATATCAGTGGGTGCTGTCTCCCTCTCTGTGTGAATATCAGTGGGTGCTGTCTCTCTGTGTGAATATCAGTGGGTGCTGTCTCTCTCTGTGTGAATATCAGTGGGTGCTGTCTCTCTCGTTATGAATATCAGTAGGTGCTGTCTCTCTCTGTGTCAATATCAGTGGGTGCTTTCTCTCTCTGTGAATAACAGTGGGTGCTGCCTCTCTCTCTGATTAGCAGTGGGTGCTGTCTCTCTTTCTCTGAATATCAGTGGGTGCTGTCTCTCACTGTGTGAATATCAGTGGGTGCTGTTTCTCTCTGTTTGAATATCAGTGGGTGCTGTCTCTCTCTGTGTGAATATCAGTGGGTGCTGTCTCTCTCTCTCTGTGAATATCAGTGGGTGCTGCCCTCTGTGTGAATATCAGTGGGTGCTGTCTCTCTCTGTGTGAATATCAGTGGGTGCTGTCTCTCTGTGTGAATATCAGTGGGTGCTGTCCTTCTGTGTGAATATTACTGGGTGCTGTCTCTCTGTGTGTGAACATCAGTGGGTGTTGTCTTTCTGTGTGTGAATATCAGTGTGGTGCTGTCTCTCTGTCTGAATATCAGTGGGTGCTGTCTCTCTCTCTGTGTGAATATCAGTGGGTGCTGTCTCTCTATATGTGAATATCAGTGGGTGCTGTCTCTCTCTGTGTGTGAATATCAGTGGGTCTATCTCTCAGTGTGAATATCATTGGGTACTGTCTCTCTGTGTGTGTGAATATCAGTGGGTCTGTCTCTCTGTGTGAATATCAGTGGGTCTGTCTCTCTCTCCCTGTTAATATCAGTGGGTGCTGTCTCTGTGTGAATATCAGTGGGTGTTTTCTCTCTGTGTGTGAATATCAGTGGGTGCTGTCTCTCTGTGTGTGAATATCAGTGGGTGCTGTCTCTCTCTCTGTGAATATCAGTGGGTGCTTTCTCTCTCTGTGAACATCAGTGGGTGCTGTCTTTCTGTGTGTGAATATCAGTGGGTGCTGTCTCTCTGTCTGAAAATCAGTGGGTGCTGTCTCTCTCTCTGTGTGAATATCAGTGGGTGCTGTCTCTCTACATGTGAATATCAGTGGGTGCTGTCTCTCTCTCTGTGTGAATATCAGTGGGTCTGTCTCTCTGTGTGAATATCAGTGGGTGCTGTCTCTCTCTCCCTGTTAATATCAGTGGGTGCTGTCTCTCTGTGTGTGAATATCAGTGGGTGTTATCTCTCTGTGTGAATATCAGTGGGTGCTGTCTCTGAGTGTGTGTGTATATCAGTGGGTGCTGTCTCTGCCTCTGTGTGAATATCAGTGGGTGCTGTATCTGTGTGTGTGAATATCAGTGGGTGCTGTATCTGTGTGTGTGAATATCAGTGGGTGCTGTCTCTCTCTCTGTGTGATAACCAGTGGGTGCTATCTCTGTATCTCTTTCTCTCTGTGAATATCATTGGGTACCGTCTCTCTCATTGTGAATATCAATGGGTGCTGTCTCTCTCTACCTGTTAATATCAGTGGGTGCTGTCTCTCTGTGTGTGAATATCAGTAGGTGTTTTCTCTCTGTGTGTGAATAACAGTGGGTGCTGTCTCTCTCTCTGTGAATATCAGTGGGTGCTGTCTCTCTGAGTGTGAATATCAGTGGGTGCTGTCTCTCTCTGAATATCAGTGGGTGCTGTCTCTCTCTGTGTGAATATCAGTGGGTGCTGTCTCTCCCGTTATGAATATCAGTAGGTGCTCTTTCTCTCTGTGTCAATATCAGTGGGTGCTTTCTCTCTCTGTGAAAATAAGTGGGTGCTGTTTCTCTGTGTGTGAATATCAGTGGGTGCTGTCTCTCTCTGTGTGAATACCAATGGGTGCTGTGTCTCTCTCTCTGTGAATATCAGTGGGTGCTGTCTCTCTGTGTGTGTATATCAGTGGGTGCTGTCTCTCTCTCTGTGAATATCAGTGGGTGCTGTCTCTCTGAGTGTGATTATCAGTGGGTGCTGTCCCTCTCTGTGAATATTACTGGGTGCTGTCTCTCTCTGTGTGAACATCAGTGGGTGCTGTCTTTCTGTGTGTGAGTATCAGTGGGTGCTGTCTCTCTCTCTGTGTGAATATCAGTGTGTGCTGTCTCTCTATATGTGAGTATCAGTGGGTGCTGTCTCTCTCTCTGTGTGAATATCAGTGCGTGCTGTCTCTCTATATGTGAATATCAGTGGGTGCTGTCTCTCTCTGTGTGTGAATATCAGTGGGTCTGTCTCTCAGTGTGAATATCAGTGGGTGCTGTCTCTCTGTGTGTGAATATCAGTGGGTGCTGTCTCTCTGTGTGAATATCAGTGGGTGCTGTCTCTCTCTGTGTGAATATCAGTGGGTGCTGTCTCTCTCGTTATGAATATCAGTAGGTGCTGTCTCTCTCTGTGTCAATATCAGTGGGTGCTTTCGCTCTCTGTGAATAACAGTGGGTGCTGCCTCTCTCTCTGATTATCAGTGGGTGCTGTCTCTCTCTGTGTGAAAATAAGTGGGTGCTGTTTCTCTCTGTTTGAATATCAGTGGGTGCTGTCTCTCTCTGTGTGAATATCAGTGGGTGCTGTCTCTCTCTCTGTGAATATCAGTGGGTGCTGTCTCTGTGTGTGTGTATATCAATGCGTGCTCTCTCTGTCTCTGTGTGAATATCAGTGGGTGCTGTCTCTGTGTGTGTGTACATCAGTGGGTGCTCTCTCTGTCTCTGTGTGAATATCAGTGGGTGCTGTCTCTGTGTGTGTGAATATCAGCAGGTGCTGTCTCTCTGTGTGTGTATATCAGTGGGTGCTGTCTCTCTCTCTGTGAATATCAGTGGGTGCTGTCTCTCTGAGTGTGATTATCAGTGGGTGCTGTCCCTCTCTGTGAATATTACTGGGTGCTGTCTCTCTCTGTGTGAACATCAGTGGGTGCTGTCTTTCTGTGTGTGAGTATCAGTGGGTGCTGTCTCTCTCTCTGTGTGAATATCAGTGTGTGCTGTCTCTCTATATGTGAATATCAGTGGGTGCTGTCTCTCTCTGTGTGAATATCAGTGGGTGCTGTCTCTCTCTCTGTGTGAATATCAGTGCGTGCTGTCTCTCTATATGTGAATATCAGTGGGTGCTGTCTCTCTCTGTGTGTGAATATCAGTGGGTCTGTCTCTCAGTGTGAATATCAGTGGGTGCTGTCTCTCTCTGTGTGTGAATATCAGTGGGTCTGTCTCTCAGTGAGAATATCAGTGGGTGCTGTCTCTCTGTGTGTGAATATCAGTGGGTGCTGTCTCTCTCTGTGTGTGAATATCAGTGGGTGCTGTCTCTCTGTGTGAATATCAGTGGGTGCTGTCTCTCTCTGTGTGAATATCAGTGGGTGCTGTCTCTCTCGTTATGAATATCAGTAGGTGCTGTCTCTCTCTGTGTCAATATCAGTGGGTGCTTTCGCTCTCTGTGAATAACAGTGGGTGCTGCCTCTCTCTCTGATTATCAGTGGGTGCTGTCTCTCTCGTTATGAATATCAGTAGGTGCTGTCTCTCTCTGTGTCAATATCAGTGGGTGCTTTCTCTCTCTGTGAATAACAGTGGGTGCTGCCTCTCTCTCTGATTATCAGTGGGTGCTGTCTCTCTCTGTGTGAAAATAAGTGGGTGCTGTTTCTCTCTGTTTGAATATCAGTGGGTGCTGTCTCTCTCTGTGTGAATATCAGTGGGTGCTGTCTCTCTCTCTGTGAATATCAGTGGGTGCTGTCTCTGTGTGTGTGTATATCAATGCGTGCTCTCTCTGTCTCTGTGTGAATATCAGTGGGTGCTGTCTCTGTGTGTGTGTATATCAGTGGGTGCTCTCTCTGTCTCTGTGTGAATATCAGTGGGTGCTGTCTCTGTGTGTGTGAATATCAGTGGGTGCTGTCTCTCTCTCCCTGTTAATATCAGTGGGTGCTGTCTCTCTGTGTGTGAATATCAGTGGGTGTTATCTCTCTGTGTGAATATCAGTGGGTGCTGTCTCTGAGTGTGTGTGTATATCAGTGGGTGCTGTCTCTGCCTCTGTGTGAATATCAGTGGGTGCTGTCTCTCTCTGTGAATATCAGTGGGTGCTGTCTCTCTGTGAATATCAGTGGGTGCTGTCTCTCTCTCTGTGTGATAACCAGTGGGTGCTATCTCTGTATCTCTTTCTCTCTGTGAATATCATTGGGTACCGTCTCTCTCATTGTGAATATCAATGGGTGCTGTCTCTCTCTACCTGTTAATATCAGTGGGTGCTGTCTCTCTGTGTGTGAATATCAGTCGGTGTTTTCTCTCTGTGTGTGAATAACAGTGGGTGCTGTCTCTCTCTCTGTGAATATCAGTGGGTGCTGTCTCTCTGAGTGTGAATATCAGTGGGTGCTGTCTCTCTCTGAATATCAGTGGGTGCTGTCTCTCTCTGTGTGAATATCAGTGGGTGCTGTCTCTCCCGTTATGAATATCAGTAGGTGCTCTTTCTCTCTGTGTCAATATCAGTGGGTGCTTTCTCTCTCTGTGAAAATAAGTGGGTGCTGTTTCTCTGTGTGTGAATATCAGTGGGTGCTGTCTCTCTCTGTGTGAATACCAATGGGTGCTGTGTCTCTCTCTCTGTGAATATCAGTGGGTGCTGTCTCTCTGTGTGTGTATATCAGTGGGTGCTGTCTCTCTCTCTGTGAATATCAGTGGGTGCTGTCTCTCTGAGTGTGATTATCAGTGGGTGCTGTCCCTCTCTGTGAATATTACTGGGTGCTGTCTCTCTCTGTGTGAACATCAGTGGGTGCTGTCTTTCTGTGTGTGAGTATCAGTGGGTGCTGTCTCTCTCTCTGTGTGAATATCAGTGTGTGCTGTCTCTCTATATGTGAGTATCAGTGGGTGCTGTCTCTCTCTCTGTGTGAATATCAGTGCGTGCTGTCTCTCTATATGTGAATATCAGTGGGTGCTGTCTCTCTCTGTGTGTGAATATCAGTGGGTCTGTCTCTCAGTGTGAATATCAGTGGGTGCTGTCTCTCTGTGTGTGAATATCAGTGGGTGCTGTCTCTCTGTGTGAATATCAGTGGGTGCTGTCTCTCTCTGTGTGAATATCAGTGGGTGCTGTCTCTCTCGTTATGAATATCAGTAGGTGCTGTCTCTCTCTGTGTCAATATCAGTGGGTGCTTTCGCTCTCTGTGAATAACAGTGGGTGCTGCCTCTCTCTCTGATTATCAGTGGGTGCTGTCTCTCTCGTTATGAATATCAGTAGGTGCTGTCTCTCTCTGTGTCAATATCAGTGGGTGCTTTCTCTCTCTGTGAATAACAGTGGGTGCTGCCTCTCTCTCTGATTATCAGTGGGTGCTGTCTCTCTCTGTGTGAAAATAAGTGGGTGCTGTTTCTCTCTGTTTGAATATCAGTGGGTGCTGTCTCTCTCTGTGTGAATATCAGTGGGTGCTGTCTCTCTCTCTGTGAATATCAGTGGGTGCTGTCTCTGTGTGTGTGTATATCAATGCGTGCTCTCTCTGTCTCTGTGTGAATATCAGTGGGTGCTGTCTCTGTGTGTGTGTACATCAGTGGGTGCTCTCTCTGTCTCTGTGTGAATATCAGTGGGTGCTGTCTCTGTGTGTGTGAATATCAGCAGGTGCTGTCTCTCTGTGTGTGTATATCAGTGGGTGCTGTCTCTCTCTCTGTGAATATCAGTGGGTGCTGTCTCTCTGAGTGTGATTATCAGTGGGTGCTGTCCCTCTCTGTGAATATTACTGGGTGCTGTCTCTCTCTGTGTGAACATCAGTGGGTGCTGTCTTTCTGTGTGTGAGTATCAGTGGGTGCTGTCTCTCTCTCTGTGTGAATATCAGTGTGTGCTGTCTCTCTATATGTGAATATCAGTGGGTGCTGTCTCTCTCTGTGTGTGAATATCAGTGGGTCTGTCTCTCAGTGTGAATATCAGTGGGTGCTGTCTCTCTCTGTGTGTGAATATCAGTGGGTCTGTCTCTCAGTGAGAATATCAGTGGGTGCTGTCTCTCTGTGTGTGAATATCAGTGGGTGCTGTCTCTCTGTGTGAATATCAGTGGATGCTGTCTCTCTCTGTGTGAATATCAGTGGGTGCTGTCTCTCTCGTTATGAATATCAGTAGGTGCTGTCTCTCTCTGTGTCAATATCAGTGGGTGCTTTCGCTCTCTGTGAATAACAGTGGGTGCTGCCTCTCTCTCTGATTATCAGTGGGTGCTGTCTCTCTCGTTATGAATATCAGTAGGTGCTGTCTCTCTCTGTGTCAATATCAGTGGGTGCTTTCTCTCTCTGTGAATAACAGTGGGTGCTGCCTCTCTCTCTGATTATCAGTGGGTGCTGTCTCTCTCTGTGTGAAAATAAGTGGGTGCTGTTTCTCTCTGTTTGAATATCAGTGGGTGCTGTCTCTCTCTGTGTGAATATCAGTGGGTGCTGTCTCTCTCTCTGTGAATATCAGTGGGTGCTGTCTCTGTGTGTGTGTATATCAATGCGTGCTCTCTCTGTCTCTGTGTGAATATCAGTGGGTGCTGTCTCTGTGTGTGTGTATATCAGTGGGTGCTCTCTCTGTCTCTGTGTGAATGTCAGTGGGTGCTGTCTCTGTGTGTGTGAATACCAGTGGGTGCTGTCTCTCTGTGTGTGAATATCAGTGGGTGCTGTCTCTCTCTCTGTGTGAATATCAGTGGGTGCTGTCCTTCTGTGTGTGAATATCAGTGGGTGCTGTCTCTCTCTCTGTGTGAATATCAGTGGGTGCTTTCTCTCTCTCCCTGTTAATATCAGTGGGTGCTGTCTCCCTCTGTGTGAATATCAGTGGGTGTTTTCTCTCTGTGTGTGAATATCAGTGGGTGCTTTCTCTCTCTCCCTGTTAATATCAGTGGGTGCTGTCTCTCTCTCTCTGTGAATATCAGTGGGTGCTGTCTCTCTCGTTATGAAAAGCAGTAGGTGCTGTCTCTCTCTGTGTGAATATCAGTGGGTGCATTCTCTCTCTCCCTGTTAATATCAGTGGGTGCTGTCTCTCTCTCTCTGTGAATATCAGTGGGTGCTGTCTCTCTCGTTATGAAAAGCAGTAGGTGCTGTCTCTCTCTGTGTGAATATCAGTGACTGCTGTCTCTCTCTCTCTGTGAATATCAGTGGGTGCTATCTCTCTATCTCTTTCTCTCTCTGAATATCATTGGGTACCGTCTCTCTCTTTGTGAATATCAGTGGGTGCTGTCTCTCTCTCCCTTTTAATATCAGTGGGTGCTGTCTCTCTGTGTGTGAATATCAGTGGGTGCTGTCTCTGTCTCTGTGAATATCAGTGGGTGCTGTCTCTCTGAGTGTGAATATCAGTGGGTGCTGTCTCTCACTGTGTGAATATCAGTCGGTGCTGTCTCTCTCTGTGTGAATATCAGTGGGTGCTGTCTCTCTCTCTGTGAATATCAGTGGGTGCTGTCTCTCTCTCTCTCTGTGAATATCAGTGGGTGCTGTCTCTGTGTGTGTGTATATCAGTGGGTGCTGTCTCTCTCTCTCTGTGAATATCAGCGGGTGCTGTCCCTCTGTGTGAATATCAGTGGGTGCTGTCTCTCTCGCTGTGAATATCCGTGGGTGCTGTCTCTCTGTGTGTGAATATCTGTGGGTGCTGTCCTTCTGTGTGAATATTACTGGGTGCTGTCTCTCTGTGTGTGAACATCAGTGGGTGCTGTCTTTCTGTGTGTGAATATCAGTGGGTGCTGTCTCTCCGTCTGAATATCAGTGGGTGCTGTATCTTTCTCTGTGTGAATATCAGTGGGTGCTGTCTCTCTCTCTGTGTGAATATCAGTGGGTCTGTCTCTCTGTGTGAATATCAGTGGGTGCTGTCTTTCTGTGTGTGAATATCAGTGGGTGCTGTCTCTCTGTCTGAATATCAGTGGGTGCTGTATCTCTCTCTGTGTGAATATCAGTGGGTGCTGTCTCTCTCTGTGTGTGAATAGCAGTGGGCGCTGTCTCTCTCTCCCTGTTAATATCAGTGGGTGCTGTCTCCCTCTGTGTGAATATCAGTGGGTGTTTTCTCTCTGTGTGTGAATATCTGTGAGTGCTGTCTCTGTGTCTGTGTGAATATCAGTGGGTGCTGTCTCTGTGTGTGTGAATATCAGTGGGTGCTGTCTCTCTGTGTGTGTATATCAGTGGGTGCTGTCTCTCTCTCTCTGTGAATATCAGTGGGTGCTGTCCTTCTGTGTGAATATCAGTGGGTGCTGTCCCTCTGTGTGTGAATATCTGTGGGTGCTGTCTCTCTCTGTGAATATTACTGGGTGCTGTCTCTCTGTGTGTGAACATCAGTGGGTGCTGTCTTTCTGTGCGTGAATATCAGTGGGTGCAGTCTCTCTTTCTCTGAATATCAGTGGGTGCTGTCTCTCACTGTGTGAATATCAGACGGTGCTGTCTCTCTCTGTGTGAATATCAGTGGGTGCTGTCTCTCTCTCTGTGAGTATCAGTGGGTGCTGTCTCTCTCTCTCTGTGAATATTAGTGGGTGCTGTCTCTGTGTGTGTGTATATCAGTGGGTGCTGTCTCTCTATGTGAATATCAGTGGGTGCTGTCCCTCTGTGTGAATATCAGTGGGTGCTGTCTCTCTCGCTGTGAATATTCGTGGGTGCTGTCTCTCTGTGTGTGAATATCAGTGGGTGCTGTCCTTCTGTGTGAATATTACTGGGTGCTGCCTCTCTGTGTGTGAACATCAGTGGGTGCTGTCTTTCTGTGTGTGAATATCAGTGGGTGCTGTCTCTTTGTCTGAATATCAGTGGGTGCTGTATCTCTCTCTCTGTGAATATCAGTGGGTCTGTCTCTCTGTGTGAATATCAGTGGGTGCTGCCTTTCTGTGTGTGAATATCAGTGGGTGCTGTCTCTCTGTCTGAATATCAGTGGGTGCTGTCTCTCTCTGTGTGTGAATATCAGTGGGCGCTGTCTCTCTCTCCCTGTTAATATCAGTGGGTGCTGTCTCTCTCTGTGTGAATATCAGTGGGTGTTTTCTCTCTGTGTGTGAAAATCTGTGGGTGCTGTCTCTGTGTCTGTGTGAATACCAATGGGTGCTGTCTCTGTGTGTGTGAATATCAGTGGGTGCTGTTTCTCTCTCTCTGTGAATATCAGTGGGTGCTGTCCTTCTGTGTGAATATCAGTGGGTGCTGTCTCTCTGTGTGTGAATATCTGTGGGTGCTGTCTCTCTCTGTGAATATTACTGGGTGCTGTCTCTCTGTGTGTGAACATCAGTGGGTGCTGTCTTTCTGTGCGTGAATATCAGTGGGCGCTGTCTCTCTGTCTGAATATCAGTGGGCGCTGTCTCACTCTGTGTGAATATCAGTGGGTGCTATCTCTCTATATGTGAATATCAGTGGGTGCTGTCTCTCTGTGTGAATATCAGTGGGTGCTGTCTCTCTCTCCCTGTTAATATCAGTGGGTGCTGTCTCTCTCTGTGTGAATATCAGTGGGTGTTTTCTCTCTGTGTGTGAATATCAGTGGATGCTGTCTCTCTGTGTGTGAATATCAGTGGATGCTGTCTGTCTCTTTGTGAATATCAGTGGGTTCTGTCTCTCTCTCTGGTTATCAGTGGTTGCTGTATCTCTTTCTCTGAATATCAGTGGGTGCTGTCTCTCTCTCTATGAATATCAGTGGGTGCTGTCTCTCTGTGTGTGTATATCAGTGCGTGCTGTCTCTCTGTGTGTGTATATCAGTGGGTGCTGCCTCTGTCTCTGTGTGAATATCAGTGGGTGCTGTCTCTTTGTGTGAATATCAGTGGGTGCTGCCTCTCTGTGTGAATATCAGTGACTGCTGTCTCTCTCTCTCTCTGTGAATATCAGTGGGTGCTGCCTCTTTCTCTGTGTGATAACCAGTGGGTGCTATCTCTCTGTCTCTTTCTCTCTCTGAATATCATTGGGTACCGTCTCTCTCTTTGTGAATATCAGTGGTTGCTGTCTCTCTCTCCCTTTTAATATCAGTGGGTGCTGTCTCTCTGTGTGTGAATATCAGTGGGTGCTGTCAATTCAATTCAATTCAAATGCTTTATTGGCATGAAAGTTTACAGAGAACCATATTGCCAAAGCTTACATAGCAAAAAGGTACAGTTTTCCAACATTCTGTAGGTGTCAATCGATTTGACATTTGTTGGGTACATACAATATTACTTTTAAACAATATTAATTTTAAACAGTCTTTGTACTTCATTTGGTACGTTCAATATTAATTTTAAACAGTCTTAATTTTAAACAGTCCTCAGGTTGTGACATGTTGTTACATATTTGGCCCCAAGGTATGGTCTGTCTCCTTCTCCTAGGACTAATCTCAATTTTGACAGGCCATCCAATTCCTTGAAATCTGGGGTTGTTTGGCTTAGCTTGTTGAATAATATGTTTCTTGATGTGTTGAATTTTTCGCATTTTAGGAGGAAATGCATTTCTGTTTCAACCTCGCCGGCCAGACATTGATCGCATATTCTATTCTCTCTAGGCTGCCAGGATTTCTTGTATCTGCCTTTTTCAATTTCCAGTTGGTGGTCGCTTAGTCTGTACCTGGTGAGGGTCTGTCTCTGTTTTGTGTCTCTGATGGTCGTGAGGTAGCCTGCCAGTTTATATTCTCTTTTTAGGGCCCGGTAACATTCTAATCTGCTTTGGCTTTCGGTTATTTTGTTCCAATGTTCCAAGTAGGTTTCTTTGCATTGTTTAATGATTTGGTTCACTCGGATTGGTGTTTGGACAGCTGTGTTGGCCTGGGGCTGGTCAGGGTCCGGCTGAGTACTTAGTTTCAGTAGCAGCTGACTCAGGGGACTCTTTTCTGGGTTTAGCTCTTGGGTCTGAAAGGCTTTGAAATGAAGGGTGTCTGGGGAGCTAGATTTGAGGTGATTTAGGAAGTTTAGTGCTCGTTTTTGGATGTTTATTATCAGTGGGTATCTGCCTAGTTCGGCTCTGCATGCATTTGTTGGCGTTTTTCTTTGGGTGCGAAGGATGCTTCGGCAGAATTCTGCATGTAGGGCTTCTATTGTGTGTTTTTCCCATTTAGTGTAGCTTTGGTGATTTAGCGGGCCCCATACTTCACTACCGTACAGTGCAATGGGCAGGATTATGCTGTCAAATATTTTGAGCCAGATTTTGATTGGGATTTGGATGTTGTAGAATTTTCTTTTTATTGCATATAGGGCTCTTCGGGCTTTTTCTTTTAGTGCATTCACTGCTATGCTGAAGCTCCCTGATGCTGTAATAGTTAGACCAAGGTAGGTGTAGCTCATAGTGTGTCCTATAGTGGTATCACTGAGGGTAAACTGGTATTTGTTTTCCTGGCATCTGGGCCTTTTTTGAAAAATCATGATGTTGGTTTTCTTTAGATTTACTGTTAGAGCCCAATTTTGGCAGTATTTGTCGAGTAGGTCTAGTTGTTGCTGTAATCCCTGTTCTGTGGGAGACAGCAGAACCAGGTCGTCCACATAGAACAGGGATTTCACTTCTCCATCCAGGAGACGGAGACCTGGTGACTCGCTTTGCTCCAGCATGTCTGCTAGTTCATTTATGTATATGTTGAACAGGGTTGGGCTCAAATTGCAGCCCTGCCGGACGCCTCTTCTCTGGGTGAAGAAATCGGTGCGTTTGTCTCCAATTTTGACCCCGCATTTGTTTTTCAGATACATTGATTTAATAAGGTCATAGACTTTGCCCCCTATTCCACACTGAAGAAGTTTATAATAGAGCCCTTCGTGCCATATAGAGTCAAAGGCTTTCTTGAAGTCGATGAAACAGGCGAATATTTTCCCATTTTTTGTTTGGTGTATATGTTTTTCAATGAGGGTGTGAAGGGTATAGATATGGTCGGCGGTGCGGTGTTTTGGAAGGAAGCCTATTTGGTTTTTTCTGAGGATATTATGTTTGTTAAGAAAATCAAGTAATCTACTATTTAGAATACTGCAGAATAACTTCCCTAGACAACTGTTGACACAGATGCCGCGGTAGTTATTTGGGTCTGATTTGTTTCCACTTTTATATATGGGGGAGATTAGTCCTTGGCACCAGATATCGGGAAAACAGCCTGAACGTAATATGATGTTGAATAATTTGAGTACCGCACCCTGCATCTCCATATTGCTGAACTTGAGCATTTCATTTTTGATGTTGTCTGGGCCACAGGCTTTCTTTAGGTGGAGAGATTTTGTTTTTGTGGCCAGTTCTTTCCATGTGATTGGGGAGTCTAGAGGGTTTTGGTTGTCTTTAATTGTTGCTTCTAATGTGTGGAGTTTTTCTGTGACCTGATGTTGACTTGGGTTTGTTTCGTTTATTGGGATGTCTTTGTAGAGGTTTTCAAAATGTGTTCTCCAGATGTCGCCATCTTGGATTGGTAATGCTTGCAATTGTGTTGTACTCAGGTTATTCCACATTTCCCAGAATTGTTTTGGATTGGTGGAGTTTTCAATTTCTTCGAGTATTTTGTGGGTATAGTTTTGTGTTTTGTTCCTAATGGTGTGTTTATATCTTTTGAGGGTTTCATTGTATCTAGTACGTAGGTCCGGATTGTTTGGTTGGCAATGCTTTTGGTTTGATATTTTTCTCAGGTCTTTTCTGGCATTTTTGCATTCGTGGTCAAACCATTTCTTATTTTTATTTTGTCTTTTGTGACGCTTCCTCTTCTGTTTCACAAGGTCGGCTTTTACAGCTGCCTCATGGAAGATCATATTTATATCCTCTATGGCCATGTTTACACCATCTCTGGTGATCTCGTATGGGTTTTCTTTAAATTTTGATATTTTACTTGTGAGATCAGGTGACTTTAGTGCTGTGATGAATTTTTCTCCACTGTCTGGGGCCCATCTGTACGTCTGGTTTATTTTATGGAGCTTACTGGGTTCCTTTTTTGTGTCTGTAGTTTGGGCAGAAAGTTTAAGGTACATATTTATTTGGTTATGGTCTGAGAGGGGGGATTGCTGCCTGACAGTGAATGAGTTGATATCGCAGGGGTCCAGGTCAGTGATTGTATAGTCCACCACACTAGACCCAAGCGTTGAGGAGTATGTGAGTCTCCCTAGGGAGTCCCCTCTGAACCTACCGTTAACTATGTACAGGCCTAAGGCTCGGCAGAGTTGCACTACCTCCCTACCGCTTTTATTTATTTCACGATCAAGGTTGTTCCGATTTGCGATGGCTGGTGTGACATCTAAAGGGGTCTGGCCAAACACATGGTTGTTTCCCTGTGGGTCTATGAAGTCAGGTTCACAACCAGTCCTTGCATTTAGGTCCCCACATATTATCACCTTTCCTTGGGCCTGGAAATGGCTGATTTCCATGTGGAGAGTATCAAATAACTCCTCTTCGAAATATGGCGATTCTATTGGAGGTATGCAGATCGCACATAAGTAAACATCTTTTTTTGCTATTCCTATATTTTTATCTAGTTTCAGCCATACGTGTGATTTTCCCTGTTTTACCGGTGAGATGTGTTTGTCCAGTTCTCCCTTAGACCACACCAATATTCCCCCGGAGGTTCTGCCCTTGCGTGTTTTAGTGTTCTTTACTGAGGGCACAATGATTTCATGGTACATTGGAGGACAGTGGGTCGGCACGTCTTTTTGGCACCATGTTTCTGTTAACACAATTATATCAATGTCTTTTATAGCTTTTAGGAATTCAGGGTCTGTACTCTTCATCCCAAAGGTTGAGGAGCGGAGGCCCTGGATATTCCAGCAGCTTATGTGGAAAGAACGCATTTATATAGTTCAAAAAACGAAATAAAATGGACCTATTTTGTGGGATGAGTGTGGAAACACTATTTTCTATAATGCTAAATGGTGATTTAGTATAAATTTCATGAGGCATGCACATATATCTATCTAATAATAGTAATAATACTGATAAGATAACAATAATGATAATGATAAATAACAATATTAATAATTTCTCCGGCTTTCTATCAGGCTGTTCAGCATCATCATGATCTTTCTCAGTTCTTGGTCTACAGTCTGTGGTCTAGAGGGGGGTCTTGGGTCAGGTATAAAAGCACGGTTCTGTTGTTGGTTTTGTATAGGAGGGTGGGGGACATTGGTGGTCCTGTTTGGGCTCCCAATGGTAGAGGGGGTGGGAGGGCTGCGTCTTTTGGCAGTGTTTATGAGGTTTCTTGCGAAGACCCACATCCGCTGTTTGAGTAGATGTATTTCGTCATAGAGGTCCCTTGTGTTGATGTTTGGATGATGGGCCAGGGAGACGTTGGGGAGGACAGAACATCTCGTGTCGATCTCCCTGTTGGCGTTGTGGATTATATAGGCTGGGGTGTCCTTTCTGGGCAGTAGTGTGGAGATCACGATCTGCGCCTCGGGGAATTCCCTGCTGGCCTTTTCCGCCATCCTGCTCACCGCCCTAGCAGTGCCTTCCTGCAGGGTGCGTAGGTCGTTCGTGCCTGTGTGGATCACAATCCATTTGGGGCTTCCAAGGGATTCTTTGTTCAGGATCTTCATTGCTTGGTCTGTGTTGCTGCACCATTTTTTCAGGACTTGATGGTCTGGGAACAGCCTCTGGGGGTCCAGAAACTTTCCGTTGGAGTCGGTCAGCAGGACCGTCTGAGGGGCTGGTTTTTCAGACTGGGTAACAGTAGTCTGGGTAGGACTCGTCTGGTGGCTGGTTGTTGGCTGGGTTTCTGGGATATGTTGTGTGGCAGGAGCGGGGTTTGGGGCTTTCGGTGTGTCCTCGTTTGGGGGGGTATCTGTCGGTTTTTGTGTTCCTGTGTGTGAGGACTGGGTAGTAGTAGTCTGGGCATGACTCGACTGAGGGCTGGTTGGAGCGGGGTTTGTGGCTTTCGGTGTGTCTTCGTGTGGGGTGGCATCCGGCGGGTTCTGTGTCCTTGTGTGTGTTGCTTTTGTGTCCTCAGGTTTTTGGACCTTAAGAGGTTTGTGTTGCCTGCTGAGCCTTTCTACGGTCTCCTTTGTTTTGTTTAGTTGAGTACGGAGTTCTTTGATCTCATTTCTTTGCTCCTCTATGGTCTTTCTCAGCTTGTGGATGGTGGACTCGTGTTCCGTTTTTAGCTGTTTGAATTCCTCCTTCAAATTCTTGGCCAGTGTTTCTCTGTATTCGTTGAAATCAAGTTCTAGTTTGGCCAGATTCTCTTTCATCATTTTGTTTTCGTTGAGAGGTGTGGGGGGGTGGAGATGGTCAGGGAGGTGTGTGTCTCTGCTGGACTCTCTTCTTCTTCCTCCGCTTGGCTCTCATCATCCTCTGTTCGACTCTCTTTTGCCTCCTGTCCATTGGTCCTATTTGTGTCTGCCTTAGTTTTCAACTGGGGGAATTCCTTTTCGAAGGAGTCCAGATTTTCTACATTCCCCTGTATCATGATCTTTCCTTTTTTGTTGTAGTAGCTTATGGTTAGCAGGGGGTCATCTTTATCTAGATTTCCACCTTTACATATTTTCAGTCTGCCTCCACTGCCAATACCTTCGCTGGAGACGTATCCGTAGTATTTTTGTAAAGTCTCCTTCCATGAGGGAACGGGATCGGTGTAGAATATGAGGTTGTTCTTCGTCTTAATCCCTTTGTGTGTGGTATAGTCAACGTAGAGGACCTCTGGGTTACTTTTTAGTGTTATGTCCTTGTGTTTTTCCTTTGCTTTATTTTTTGTGCATTGCTCAGGATATTTCATTTCCCTGCTCATTGTAGTCGTTTGTTTTTGTCTCAGATAGATAACTTTTTTTCTCTTTTTTGTGTCGTGTTCCACCTTATCCCACTTTTAGGTCCAAAATTGAGAGTTTTTCAGGGGTTCATCTTTGATATAGCTGCTCTTAAAAGTTTCTCTCTCTCTCTCTCACAGGTTCCTGGTTCGGGTTGTTTATCGTTTCTCTCGGGTTTCTATTCCTTTTTTCTCGCGGGTTTGTTGTTCTTTTTCTAGGTTAATTAAATTTAGGTAGATTTAGGTAAAGCTTTTTTCCTCCGGACCCGGAGTTTTCCTCTCTCTCCTCGCGTCGGTCTCAGGCTGTTTCTGCCCTGGTCCCAGCCCCTCGGCTCGGCTGTGCAGTCCCGGCCCGGTGTTTGTCCGAGTTTCTCCGACCCCGGAGTTTCTCGGGTTTCAGGCCCCGGGCTTGCTCGCTCTCTGGGCTTCTGCCCTGGTCCCGGCCCGGTGTTTGTCCGAGTTTCTCCGACCCCGGAGTTTCTCGGGTTTCAGGCCCCGGGCTTGCTCGCTCTCCGGGCTTCTGCCCTGGTCCCAGCCCCTCGGATCGGCTGTGCTGTCCTGGCCCGGTGTTTGTCCGAGTTTCTCCGACCCCGGAGTTACTCGGGTTTCAGGCCCCGGGTTTTCCTGACTCACCAGGCTGTTTCTGCCCTGGTCCCAGCCCCTCGGATCGGCTGTGCTGTCCCGGCCCGGTGTTTGTCCGAGTTTCTCCGACCCCGGAGTTTCTCGGGTTTCAGGCCCCGGGCTTGCTCTCTCTCCGGGCTTCTGCCCTGGTCCCAGCCCCTCGGCTCGGCTGTGCAGTCCCAGCCCAGCCCGGTGTTTGTCCGAGTTTCTCCGACCCCGGAGTTTCTCGGGTTTCAGGCCCCGGGCTTGCTCGCTCTCCAGGCCCGACAGTCCCGACCCGATCCGGCACCCCTACCTCTCCACTCGCCTCTTTGACTCTCCCACCAGTTTGTGTTTCTCTCTCTCTCTGTGAATATCAGTGGGTGCTGTCTCTCTGAGTGTGAATATCAGTGGGTGCTGTCTCTCTCTGAATAGCAGTGGGTGCTGTCTCCCTCTCTGTGAATATCAGTGGGTGCTGTCTCTCCCGTTATTAATATCAGTAGGTGCTGTCTCTTTCTGTGTCAATATCAGTGGGTGCTGCCTCTCTGTGTGTATATCAGTGATGCTGTGTCTCTGTCTCTCTCTGATTATCAGTGGGTGCTGTCTCTCTTTCTCTGAATATCAGTGGGTGCTGTCTCTCTCTCTATGAATATCAGTGGGTGCTGTCTCTCACTGTGTGAATATCAGTGGGTGCTGTCTCTCTGAATGTATATCAGTGGGTGCTGTCTCTCTCTCTCTGTAAATATTAGTGGGTGCTGTCCCTCTGTGTGAATATCAGTGGGCGCTGTCTCTCTGTGAATATCAGTGTGTGCTGTCTCTCTCTCTGTGAATATCAGTGGGTGCTGTCTCTCTGTGTGTGAATATCAGTGGGTGCTGTCTCTCTCTCTGTGAATATCAGTGGGTGCTGTCTCTCTCTCTGTGAATATTACTGGGTGCTGTCTCTCTGTGTGTGAACATCAGTGGGTGCTGGCTCTCTGTTTGTGAATATCAGTGGGTCTGTCTCCCAGTGTGAATATCAATGGGTGCTGTCTCTCTCTCTGTGTGAATATCAGTGGGTCTGTCTCTCTCTCCCTGTTAATATCAGTGGGTGCTGTCTCTCTCTGTGTGAATATCAGTGGGTGCTGTCTCCCTCTCTGTGTGAATATCAGTGGGTGTTGTCTCTGACTCTCTCTGAATATCAGTTGGTGCTGTCTCTCTCTGAATATCAGTGGGTGCTGTTTCTCTGTGTGTGAATATCAGTGAATGCTGTTTCTCTGTGTATGAATATCAGTGGGTGCTGCCTCTCTGTGTGAATATCAGTGGGTGCTGTGTGTCTCTCTCTCTGATGATCAGTGGGTGCTGTCTCTCATTCTCTGAATATCAGTGGGTGCTGTCCTTCTGGGTGAATATCAGTGGGTGCTGTC
The DNA here is from genome assembly GCF_052327205.1 of Somniosus microcephalus. Classification (NCBI taxonomy): domain Eukaryota; kingdom Metazoa; phylum Chordata; class Chondrichthyes; order Squaliformes; family Somniosidae; genus Somniosus; species Somniosus microcephalus. The sequence goes on along the minus strand of NC_140999.1, from coordinate 72,048,851 downwards.
TCTCTCTCTGAATATCAGTGGGTGCTGTCTCTGCGTGTGAATATCAGTGGGTGCTGTCCTTCTGTGTGAATATCAGTGGGTGCTGTCTCTCTCTCTGTGAATATCAGTGGGTGCTGTCTCTCTGTGAATATCAGTGGGTGCTGTCTCTCTCTCTGTGAATATCAGTGGGTGCTGTCCTTCTGTGTGAATATCAGTGGGTGCTGTCTGTCTCTCTCTGAATATCAGTGGGTGCTGTCTCTCGCTCTCTCTGAATATCAGTGGGTGCTGTCTCTCTCTCTGTGTGAATATCAGTGGGTCCTTCTCCCTCTGTGTGTATATCAGTGGGTGCTGTCGCTCTGTGTGAATATCAGTGGGTGCTGTCTCCCTCTGTGTGTATATCAGTGGGTCCTTCTCTCTCTGTGTGAATATCAGTGGGTGCTGTCGCTCTGTGTGAATATCAGTGGGTGCTGTCTCCCTTTCTCTGAATACCAGTGGGTGCTGTCTCTCTCTCTATGAATAGCACTGGGTGCTGTCTCTCACTGTGTGAATATCAGTGGGTGCTGTCTCTCTCTGTGTGAATATCAGTTGTTGCTGTCTCTCTCTCTCTGTGAATATCAATGGGTGCTGTCTCTGTGTGTGTGTATATCAGTGGCCTCTGTCTCTGTGTGGATATCAGTGGGTGCTGTCTCTGTGTGTGTGAATATCAGTGGGTGCTGTCTCTCTCTCTATGAATATTACTGGGTGCTGTCTATCTGAGTGTGAATATCAGTGGGTGCTGTCTCTCGCTCTCTCTGAACATCAGAAGGTGCTGTCTCTCTCTGAATATCAGTGGGTGCTTTCTCTCTGTGTGTGAATATCAGTGGGTGCTGTTTCTCTCTGAGAATGTCAGTGGATGCTGTCCCTCTGTGTGAATATCAGTGGGTGCTGTCTCTCGCTCTCTCTGAACATCAGAAGGTGCTGTCTCTCTCTGAATATCAGTGGGTGCTGTCTCTCTGCGTGTGAATATCAGTGGGTGCTGTCTCTCTGTGTGAATGTCAGTGGGTGCTGTCTCTCTCTGTGTGAATATCAGTGGGTGCTGTCTCTCTCTTTGTGAATATCAGTGGGTGCTGTCTCTCTGTATGTGAATATCAGTGGGTGCTGTCTCTCTCTGAATATCAGTGGTGCTGTATCTCTGTGTGAATATCAGTGGGTGCTGTCTCTCTCTCTGTGAATATCAGTGGGTGCTGCCTCTCTCTGAATATCAGTGGGTGCTTTCTCTCTGTGTGTGAATATCAGTGGGTGCAGTCTCTCTCTGAATATCAGTGGGTGCTGTCCCTCTCTGAATATCAGTGGGTGCTGTCCCTCTCTGTGTGAATGTCAGTGGGTGCTGTCCCTCTGTGTGAATATCAGTGGGTGCTGTCCGTCTGTGTGAATAACAGTGGGTGCTGTCTCTCTGTGTGTGAATATCAGTGGGTGCGTCTCTCACTGTGTGAATATCAGTGGGTGCTGTCTCTCTCTCTGTGAATATCAGTGGGTGCTGTCTCTCTGTGAATATCAGTGGGTGCTGTCTCTCTCTCTGTGAATATCAGTGGGTGCTGTCCTTCTGTGTGAATATCAGTGGGTGCTGTCTGTCTCTCTCTGAATATCAGTGGGTGCTGTCTCTCGCTCTCTCTGAATATCAGTGGGTGCTGTCTCTCTCTGTGTGAATATCAGTGGGTCCTTCTCCCTCTGTGTGTATATCAGTGGGTGCTGTCGCTCTGTGTGAATATCAGTGGGTGCTGTCTCCCTCTGTGTGTATATCAGTGGGTCCTTCTCTCTCTGTGTGAATATCAGTGGGTGCTGTCGCTCTGTGTGAATATCAGTGGGTGCTGTCTCCCTTTCTCTGAATACCAGTGGGTGCTGTCTCTCTCTCTATGAATAGCACTGGGTGCTGTCTCTCACTGTGTGAATATCAGTGGGTGCTGTCTCTCTCTGTGTGAATATCAGTTGTTGCTGTCTCTCTCTCTCTGTGAATATCAATGGGTGCTGTCTCTGTGTGTGTGTATATCAGTGGCCTCTGTCTCTGTGTGGATATCAGTGGGTGCTGTCTCTGTGTGTGTGAATATCAGTGGGTGCTGTCTCTCTCTCTATGAATATTACTGGGTGCTGTCTATCTGAGTGTGAATATCAGTGGGTGCTGTCTCTCGCTCTCTCTGAACATCAGAAGGTGCTGTCTCTCTCTGAATATCAGTGGGTGCTTTCTCTCTGTGTGTGAATATCAGTGGGTGCTGTTTCTCTCTGAGAATGTCAGTGGATGCTGTCCCTCTGTGTGAATATCAGTGGGTGCTGTCTCTCGCTCTCTCTGAACATCAGAAGGTGCTGTCTCTCTCTGAATATCAGTGGGTGCTGTCTCTCTGCGTGTGAATATCAGTGGGTGCTGTCTCTCTGTGTGAATGTCAGTGGGTGCTGTCTCTCTCTGTGTGAATATCAGTGGGTGCTGTCTCTCTCTTTGTGAATATCAGTGGGTGCTGTCTCTCTGTATGTGAATATCAGTGGGTGCTGTCTCTCTCTGAATATCAGTGGTGCTGTATCTCTGTGTGAATATCAGTGGGTGCTGTCTCTCTCTCTGTGAATATCAGTGGGTGCTGCCTCTCTCTGAATATCAGTGGGTGCTTTCTCTCTGTGTGTGAATATCAGTGGGTGCAGTCTCTCTCTGAATATCAGTGGGTGCTGTCCCTCTCTGAATATCAGTGGGTGCTGTCCCTCTCTGTGTGAATGTCAGTGGGTGCTGTCCCTCTGTGTGAATATCAGTGGGTGCTGTCCGTCTGTGTGAATAACAGTGGGTGCTGTCTCTCTGTGTGTGAATATCAGTGGGTGCGTCTCTCACTGTGTGAATATCAGTGGGTGCGTCTCTCACTGTGTGAATATCAGTGGGTGCTGTCTCTCTCTGTGTGAATATCAGTGGGTGCTGTCTCTCTGTGAATATCAGTGGGTGCTGTCTCTCGCTCTCTCTGAATATCAGTGGGTGCTGTCTCTCTCTGAATATCAGTGGCTGCTGTCTCTCTGTGTGAATATCAGTGAGTGCTGTCTCTCTCTGAATATCGGTGGGTGCTGACTGTGTGTGAGTATCAGTGGGTGCTGCCTCTCTCATTATGAATATCAGTAGGTGCTGTCTCTCTGTGAATATTAGTAGGTGCTGTCTTTCTGTATGACTATCAGTGGGTCTGTCTCTCTCTGTGTGAATAGCAGTGGGTGCTGTCTCTCTCTCTCTGTGAATATCAGTGGGTGCTGTCTCTCTCTGTGTGAGTATCAGTGGGTGCTGTATCTCTCTGTGTGAACATCAGTGGGTGCTGTCTCTCTCTCCCTGTTAATATCAGTGGGTGCTGTCTCTCTGTGTGTGAATATCAGTGGGTGCTGTCTCTCTGTGTGTGAATATCAGTTGGTGCTGTCTCTCTGTGAATATCAGTGGGTGCTGTCTCTCTGTGTGTGAATATCAGTGGGTGCTGTCTCTCTGTGTGAATATCATGGGTGCTGTCTCTCTCTCTGTGAATATCAATGGGTGCTGTCTCTCTGTGAATGTCAGTGGGTGCTGTCTCTCTCTGTGTGAATATCAGTGGGTGCTGTCTCTCTCTGTCTCCGTGAATTTGATTGGGTGCTGTCTCTCTGTGTGAATATCAGTGGGTGCTGTCTCTCTCTCTCTGAATATCAGTGGGTGCTGTCTCTGTGTGTGTGAATATCAGTGGGTGCTGTCTCTCTCTATCTGAATATCAGCGGCTGCTGTCTCTGTGTGTGTGAATATCACTGGGTGCTGTTGTGTATGTAATATGTGTGCTACTTTGAACCTATGGACAGGACTGCACTACTTGTTGGGCGTAGTGATACGCAGTACCACTCCTGGCCATAGGGGTATAAATAGTACTGTGGGTACTGAACCCCTCAGTTCCCGCCTGTGGGCATGAAGTAAAGACCTATGTGCAGTCCCTACCTCCAACCAGTAAAGGCCTGTTTGAGTTATACGTTTAAGTCTTTGTGTTAATTGTTCAATACAATACACATACTTAACACTGGCGACGAGTCAGGCTCTTACCCTGCGGCAGTTATTCCAGGCGGCTTCGTCCAAAGACAGGACGTTGAAGAGAGGTTTCAATCCTCAACACCCCACTCAAAACTGAAGGGCAGCAGAAATCCTGACAGCTTCCAGCGACTGGAAGATACAGGCATTAGGACCCTGAAGCCTCCATCAGCTTGTGAACCGGAGTAAAGACAGGACTGGGGAAGAGAGAGAGGTAGGGCGATAGCGATCGGCAGATAAGGGCCGGGCCGATTTGAAGTGAGGGGCGCAGCCGGGCCAGCGATCGGGACCAAAGATAAGAGCCGCACTCGGACTGAAAGGCGCGGCGGCTGCAGAAGCTCAAGGTGCGAGAGCCGCGGTGCACAGCGCGGGCTATCGATCGCGGCGAAGATAAGGGCCGCACTCGAGGGCTGAAGGGAGACGGCGTCGGGGGACGGGTGAAGACCGCCAAGCGCGGGAAAACCGCCATTTTGTGGGCGGAGGATGACGGCAAGAGCGGGAAGCCGCCATCTTTGATAACAAGTAAAGAAAATAAAATCTGAGAAATTGCAAATCTACAATGCCTAAACACGGGAATATTAGTACCTTTGATAGTGACCTCGAAGATTGGGCCATATATGTTGAAAGAGTAAAAAATTATTGTAAGGCCAATAAAATTCGTGACCAAGATAAAGCTCTAACATTATTAAATTTAATGGGTGCGAAGACGTACGGGCAATTGAAACACCTGTTATCACCAGATGAACCGGCGGATAAGACGTTCGATGAGATTGTTACTGTCCTGAAAGATCATCTAAACCCCACGCCGCTGATGCTAGCGGAACGATTTAAATTTTACGACAGAAGGCAGCTACAGCATGAAAGCAATGCTGAATATTTGCTGGAATTGCGTAAATTAGCGAAATATTGCCAGTTTGGAACGGGATTGACAGATGCACTACGAGACAAATTTGTGTGTGGTTTATTTAAACAGGATACACAAAAGCGACTGCTCGAGGAGAATGAGCTGACGCTTGAGAAGGCGGTCACTATGGCAGCAGCACACGAAGCCGCAGCGAGAGGCACGGCAGTAATGCAGCTACGGTCACCGGAGCTCAGTGCACACAAATTGGGTGTGAGTTCTGGCAAATGTTATCGTTGTGGAAAGACAACGCATGATCAGAACCAGTGTTGGTTTAAAAACCAAGAATGTAGAACTTGTGGTAGGCTTGGACATATAGCTAGAGTATGCAGGTCAGGGAAGAAGACCAGCAACAAGAAGTCACCGCAAGGAAAATACGCAAAGGTACACAAGGTGACCGAACAGGAGTCCGATTCAGACGCTAGCAGTAATGAACTGGCTAGCTTAAGCTGTAATGAACTGGCTAGCTTAAGAGTACTCAACGCTGGTAAGGGTGCAGACCTCCAGACAATTTGGGTCACTCTTCAGATAGAAGGAGTCCAAGTAAAACTGGAATTGGACACTGGATCGGCATTGACGGTCATAAATAAGAAAGATTACGGAAAGTTATTCCAACATATTCCCCTACAGGATACGGGGATTATATTGAAAACATACACGGGGCAAAGAGTGTACCCCATCGGGAAAATAGAGGTTGCAGTGGCCCACAAGGGCGAAGACAGTCAAATAATGGACTTATATGTGATATCTGAAGGAGGTCCTCCACTACTAGGACGGGAGTGGATTAGGAAAATGAATATGGACTGGCATTTCCTACAAACAATAACGAGTGAGAACTCGGTGAAGATAGTCGGCCCAGACTCTGGAACGGATGATGGTAAGCCCAACTCAGGTGCAAAAGACAAAGTTTCAGCACAGAATTCCACTGAGCAACAACAACATAGTTTAACTGTGGATTCTGAGTCTGGCAAGTCTACTGATGTGCCCATTTCTGAGGGACACCGGGCTCGAACTCAACTCCATTTCAAACTACAACAGCAATTAGAACAAATGCTTCGCCGTTTTGAGCAAGAGTTGAATGCAACGAAAGAGTTCTTTGATATAGAGTTGGAGAATCTGGAAAGACAACAGAAGCAGCTGATGGAGAAAATGGAGCAGGAGCACACAAAACGTCTGATGTCAGAGGAGTTAACGGTCAGCCAACTCCTGCATATGCTGAAGGACAGGACTCTGAAATGGGAAAAACTTGAACATGAACTTCAATATTCAAACGAAAGGGGTTCGGAGCTCTCAAAGGTTATTGGAAGAGCTGAGGTGGCAACACAGACTGAGATGACTGCAACAGAGCAGCCCTTGGATGCCAAAAGTACGCTGACTCACGTCAACGTAGAACAACAGACCGCTGAAACAGCTGCTCCGGTAGAGGGATTGCATAGTCCGATCAATCAATCTCCAAAGGAAGTTGAAGTATTAAAATCACAAATGAGGTCACTAGTAAACGACTTGCTGAAAGCCCAGAAAAAGCTGGATGCAGAGGTACACATGAAGAAGTCTCTTCAGGAAAGATGTCTGGATTTGGAACAAGAGCTGGCTAACGTCCAGCTAGGTATGGAGGAGCACCAAAAGTCTACGGAACATCGGGAGAAGCTGGCTCTACGACGGAAACAGGAGGAAGAGAAGGAGGAACTGCGCATGCAGCTGGCAGCTGACAATGGAGCCCAGAGAGTCTCCAAGAAGCAGAAAAGGAACAGTAAAAACAGAAGATGACCCATCTGAACCATTATCACCTCTACCAGATCACACACGTGGTCCCTCCGAACGGAGCCAATTAAATTCGGAAGTTCAAACTGTTAAATCCATGGAAGGACTATTGAATGAGTCACTCTAGCAACGTGAACCGACTACACCACAGAGATTGAATCTGTGAACTGTTTTCCGCAGAGACTGAATCTGTGATCTGTTTTTGACATGAAGTTATATATGTATATATGTTATTACGTTATGTTAAATGGGGAGATGACTGTAAAGCTAGGAAGGGAGGAATGTTGTGTATGTAATATGTGTGCTACTTTGAACCTATGGACAGGACTGCACTACTTGTTGGGCGTAGTGATACGCAGTACCACTCCTGGCCATAGGGGTATAAATAGTACTGTGGGTACTGATCCCCCTCAGTTCCCGCCTGTGGGCATGAAGTAAAGACCTATGTGCAGTCCCTACCTCCAACCAGTAAAGGCCTGTTTGAGTTATACGTTTAAGTCTTTGTGTTAATTGTTCAATACAATACACATACTTAACAGGTGCTGTCTCTCTCTCTCTGAATATCAGTAGGTGCTGTCTCTCTCTCAATATCAGTGGGTGCTATCTCTCTCTCCCTGAATATCAGTGGGTGCTATCTCTCACTGCGTGAGTATCAGTGGATGCTATCTCTCTCTCTGTGAATATCAGTGGGTGCTGTCTCTCCCTCTGTGAATATCAGTGGGTGCTGTCTCTCTGTGTGTGAATATCAGTGGCTGCGTCTCTCACTGTGTGAATATCAGTGGGTGCTGTCTCTATCTGTGAATATCAGTGGGTGCTGTATCTCTCTCTGTGTGACTATCAGTGGGTGCTGTCTCTCGCTCTCTCTGAATATCAGTGGGTGCTGTCTCTCTCTGAATATCAGTGGGTGCTGTCTCTCTGTGTGAATATAATTGGGTGCTGTCTCTCTCCCTGTGTGATTATCAGTGGGTGCTGTCTCTCTCTGTGAATATCAGTGGGCGCTGTCTCTCTCTCTGTGTGAATATCAGTGGGTGCTGTCTCTCTGTGTGAATATCAGTGGGTGCTGTCTCTCTCTCTGTGAATATCAGTGGGTGCTGTCTCTCTGTGTGTGAATATCAGTGGGTGCCATATTGCCAAAGCTTACATAACAAAAAGTACAGTTTTCCAACATTCTGTAGGTGTCAAACAATTTTGACCTTCGTTGGGTACATACAATATTAGTTTAAACAATATTAATTTAAACAGTCGTTGAACATCGTTGGGTACATTCAGTATTAATTTTAAACAGTCCTCAGGTTGTGACATGTTGTTACATATTTGGCACCAAGGTATGGTCTGTCTCCTTCTCCCAGGACTAATCTTAATTTTGACAGGTCATCCAATTCTTTGAAATCTGGGGTTGTTTGGCTGAGCTTGTCAAATAATATGTTTCTTGTTGTGTTGAATTTTTCGCATTTTAGGAGGAAATGCATCTCTGTCTCAACCTCGCCGGCCAGACATTGATCACATATTCTATTCTCTCTAGGCTGCCAGGATTTCTTGTATCTTCTTTTATCAATTGCCAGTGGGTGGTCGGTGGGTGCTGTCTCTCTGTGTGAATATCAGTGGGTGCTGTCTCTCTCTCCCTGTTAATATCAGTGGGTGCTGTCTCTCTGTGTGTGAATATCAGTGGGTGCTGTCTCTGTGTGTGAATATCAGTGGCTGCTGTCTCTCCGTGTGTGAATATCAGTATGTGCTGTCTCTCTGTGTGAATATCAGTGGGAGCTGTCTCTGTGTGCGAATGTCAGTGGGTGCTGTCTCTGTGTGAATATCAGTTGGTGCTGTCTCTCTCTCTGTGAATATCAGTGGGTGCTGTCTCTCTCTGTGTGAATATCAGTGGGTGCTGTGTCTCTCTCTCTGATTATCAGTGGGTGCTGTCTCTCTGTGTGGGTATATCAGTGGGTGCTGTCTCTCTCTGTGAATATCATTGGGTGCTGTCTCTCTCTGTGTGAATATCAGTGGGTGTTGTCTCTGTGTGAATATCAGTGGGTGCTGTCTCTCTGTGTGTGTATATCAGTGGGTGCTGTCTCTCTCTCTGTGAATATCAGTGGGTGCTGTCATTCTCTCTCTGTGAATATCAGTTGATGCTGGCCCTGTGTGTGTGAATATCAGTGGGTGCTGTCATTCTCTTTGTGTGAATATCAGTGTGTGCTGTATCTCTCTCTGTGAAAATCAGTGGGTGTTGTATCTCTGTGAATATCAATGGGTGCTGTCTCTCTGTGTGTGAATATCAGTGGGTCTGTCTCTCTCTGTGTGAATATCAGTGGCTGCTGTCTCTCTCTTTGAATATCAGTGGGTGCTGTCTCTCTCTCTGTGTGAATATCAGTGGGTGCTGTCTCTCTGTGTGAATATCAGTGGGTGCTGTCTCTCTCTCTGTGAATATCAGTGGGTGCTGTCTCAATGTGTGTGAATATCAGTGGGTGCCATATTGCCAAAGCTTACATAACAAAAAGTACAGTTTTCCAACATTCTGTAGGTGTCAATCAATTTTGACCTTCGTTGGGTACATACAATATTAGTTTAAACAATATTAATTTAAACAGTCGTTGAACATCGTTGGGTACATTCAGTATTAATTTTAAACAGTCCTCAGGTTGTGACATGTTGTTACATATTTGGCACCAAGGTATGGTCTGTCTCCTTCTCCCAGGACTAATCTTAATTTTGACAGGTCATCCAATTCTTTGAAATCTGGGGTTGTTTGGCTGAGCTTGTCAAATAATATGTTTCTTGTTGTGTTGAATTTTTCGCATTTTAGGAGGAAATGCATCTCTGTCTCAACCTCGCCGGCCAGACATTGATCACATATTCTATTCTCTCTAGGCTGCCAGGATTTCTTGTATCTTCCTTTTTCAATTGCCAGTTGGTGGTTGGTGGGTGCTGTCTCTCTGTGTGAATATCAGTGGGTGCTGTCTCTCTCTCCCTGTTAATATCAGTGGGTGCTGTCTCTCTGTGTGTGAATATCAGTGGGTGCTGTCTCTGTGTGTGAATATCAGTGGCTGCTGTCTCTCTGTGTGTGAATATCAGTATGTGCTGTCTCTCTGTGTGAATATCAGTGGGAGCTGTCTCTCTGTGTGCGAATATCAGTGGGTGCTGTCCCTCTGTGTGTGAATATCAGTGGGTGCTGTCTCTGTGTGAATATCAGTTGGTGCTGTCTCTCTCTCTGTGAATATCAGTGGGTGCTGTCTCTCTCTCTGTGAATGTCAGTGGGTGCTGTCTCTCTCTGTGTGAATATCAGTGGGTGCTGTGTCTCTCTCTCTGATTATCAGTGGGTGCTGTCTCTGTGTGTGAATATCAGTGGCTGCTGTCTCTCTGTGTGTGAATATCAGTATGTGCTGTCTCTCTGTGTGAATATCAGTGGGAGCTGTCTCTCTGTGTGCGAATATCAGTGGGTGCTGTCCCGCTGTGTGTGAATTCCAGTGGGTGCTGTCTCTCTGTGTGTGAATATCAGTGGGTGCTGTCTCTCTGTGTGTGAATATCAGTGGGTGCTGTCTCGGTGTGAATATCAGTTGGTGCTGTCTCTCTCTCTGTGAATATCAGTGGGTGCTGTCTCTCTCTCTGTGAATGTCAGTGGGTGCTGTGTCTCTCTGATTATCAGTGGGTGCTGTCTCTGTGTGTGAATATCAGTGGCTGCTGTCTCTCTGTGTGTGAATATCAGTATGTGCTGTCTCTCTGTGTGAATATCAGTGGCTGCTGTCTCTCTGTGTGTGAATATCAGTATGTGCTGTCTCTCTGTGTGAATATCAGTGGGAGCTGTCTCTCTGTGTGTGAATATCAGTATGTGCTGTCTCTCTGTGTGTGAATATCAGTATGTGCTGTCTCTCTGTGTGTGAATATCAGTATGTGCTGTCTCTCTGTGCGAATATCAGTGGGTGCTGTCTCTCTGTGTGCGAATATCAGTGGGTGCTGTCCCTCTGTGTGTGAATTCCAGTGGGTGCTGTCTCTCTGTGTGTGAATATCAGTGGGTGCTGTCTCTGTGTGAATATCAGTTGGTGCTGTCTCTCTCTCTTTGAATATCAGTGGGTGCTGTCTCTCTCTCTGTGAATGTCAGTGGGTGCTGTCTCTCTGTGTGAATATCAGTGGGTGCTGTCTCTCTGTGAATATCAGTGGGTGCTGTCTCTCTCTCTGTGAATATCAGTGGGTGCTGTCTCTCTGTGTGAATATCAGTGGGTGCTGTCTCTCTCTGTGAATATCAGTGGGTGCTGTCTCTCTCTAACTAAACTAAAATGGCAGGGGGTTGGGAACCTGAGCAGGGAGACAGAGGAAAGGGAAACAGGGATAAAAGCAAAAGATAGGAAGGAGAAAAACTAAAGGGGCAGTCAGAGAAATCAATGGTTTAAATCAAACGTGGCCACAGTAAATAATAATTCTAATAGGTCTAAGAGCGTTAAAAAAACAAGCCTGAAGGCTTTGTGTCTTAATGCGAGGAGCATTTGTAATAAGGTGGACGAATTGGCTGCGCAAATAGAGGTAAACGAATATGATTTGGTTGGGATTACGGAAACATGGCTCAAGGATGGCCAAGACTGGGAACTCAACATCCAGGGGTATTCGATATTCAGGAAAGATAGGCATAAAGGAAAGGGAGGTGGGGTAGCATTGCTGGTTAAAGAAGGGATTAATACAATTGTAATGAAGGATATTAGCTCTGATGATGTGGAATCTGTATGGGTAGAATTGAGAAATACTAAGGGGAAAAAAACATTAGTGGGAGTGGTATATAGACCTCCCAACAGTAAGGCGGAGGTTGGGGATGGCATTAAAAGGGAAATTAAAGAAGCGTGCAATAAGGGCACAGCAGTCATCATGGGTGACTTTAATCTACATATAGATTGGGCCAACCAAATTAGTAACAATACTGTGGAGGAGGAATTCCTGGAGTGTTTACGGGATGGTTTCCTGGACCAATATGTCGAGGAACCAACCAGAGATCAGGCCATCTTAGACTGGGTATTATGTAACGACAAAGGATTAATTCCCAATCTTGTTGTACGAGGCCCCTTGGGTCTGAGCGATCATAATATGATCGAATTCTTCATTAAGATGGAGAATGAAGTAGTTGACTCAGAGACTAGGGTCCTCAATTTAAATAAAGGAAACTACGATGGTCTGAGGAGCGAGTTGGGTAGGATTGATTGGGGAATGGCACTCAAAGGGTTGACGGTGGATAGGCAATGGCAAAAATTCAAAGACCGAATGGATGAGCTACAGAATTTGTTCATCCCAGTTTGGCATAAAAATAAAACAAAAAAGGTGACTCAACCGTGGCTAACAAGGGAAATTAGGGATAGCATAAGATCCAAGGAGACGACATATAAATTGGCCAGAAAAAGCAATAATCCTGAGGATTGGGAGCAGTTTAGGATTCAACAAAGGAGGACAAAGGGATTAATTAAGAAAGGGAAAATGGAATATGAGAGTAAGCTAGCAGGGAACATAAAAACTGACTGTAAAAGCTTTTATAGATATGTGAAGAGAAAAAGATTGGTGAAGTCAGGCGTAGGTCCCTTACAGTCAGAATCAGGGGAATTTATAATGGGAAACAGAGAAATGGCAGACCAACTAAATTCATACTTTGGTTCTGTCTTCACAAAGGAGGACACAAATAACCTCCCAGAGATGCCGGGGAACATAGGGCCTGATGAAAGGGTGGAACTGAAAGAAATCAGTATTTGTAGGGAAATGGTGTTAGGAAAATTGATGGGACTAAAGGCCGATAAATCCCCAGGGCCTGATAATCTACATCCCAGGGTACTTAAGGAAGTGGCCCTAGAAATAGTAGATGCATTGCTGGTCATCTTCCAGAACTCGATAGACTCTGGAACAGTACCCATGGATTGGAGGGTAGCTAATGTTACCCCACTATTCAAAAAAAGGTGGTCGAGCAAAAGCGGGGAATTATAGACCGGTAAGCCTGACATCGGTAGTGGGGAAAATGCTAGAATCTATTATAAAAGATGTAATAGCAGAGCACTTGGTAAGCAGTGACAGGATCGGACAAAGTCAACACGGATTTACAAAAGGTAAATCATGCTTGACTAATCTACTGGAATTTTTTGAGGATGTAACTGGTAAAATAGATAGATAAGGGAGAACCAGTGGATGTGGTGTATTTGGACTTTCAGAAGGCTTTCAATAAGGTCCCACATAAGATATTAGCGTGCAAAATTAAGGCACATGGGATTGGGGGCAAGGTATTGACTTGGATAGAGAACTGGTTGGCGGACAGAAAGCAAAGAGTTGGAATAAACGGGTCGTTTTCCGAGTGGCAGGCAGTGACTAGTGGGGTACCGCAAGGATCGGTCCTAGGACCCCAGCTGTTCACAGTATATATTAATGATCTGGACGAGGGAATTGGATGTAATATCTCCAAATTTGCAGACGACACAAAGCTGGGTGGGAGGGTAAGCTGTGAGGAGGATGTCGTGAAACTCCAGTACGATTTGGACAGATTGGGTGATTGGGCAGAAACATGGCAAATGCACTATAATGTGGATAAATGTGAGGTTATCCACTTTGGTGGCAAAAACAGGAAGGCAGATTATTATTTGAATGGCAATAGATTGGGAGAAGGGGAAGTGCAAAGAGACCTGGGTGTTCTTGTGCACCAGTCGCTGAAGGTAAGCATGCAGGTGCAGCAGGCGGTTAAGAAGGCAAATGGTATGTTGGCCTTCGTAGCAAGAGGGTTCGAGTACAGGAACAAGGATGTCTTGCTACAGTTGTACAGGGCCTTGGTGAGACCGCACCTTGAGGACCGTGTGCAGTTTTGGTCACCTTACCTGAGGAAGGACGTTCTTGCCATGGAAGGAGTGCAGCGAAGATTCACCAGGCTGATACCTGGGATGGCAGGAATGACGTATGAGGAGAGATTGTGTCGATTGGGCTTATACTCACTGGAGTTTAGAAGATTGAGAGGGGATCTCATCGAAACTTATAACATTCTGTCAGGCTTGGACAGACTAGATGCAGGAAGGATGTTTCTGATGGCCGGGGAGTCCAGAACCAGGGGTCATAGTCTAAGGATAAGGGGTAAGCCATTTAGGGCTGAAATGAGGAGGAATTTCTTCACCCAGAGAGTGGTAAACCTGTGGAATTCTCCGCCACAGAGGGCGGTGGAGGTCAGTAATTAAATATATTCAAAAAAGAGTTGGATATATTTCTTAAGGCTAAAGGGATCAAGGGATATGGGGAGAAGGCAGGGACAGGTTACTGAATTTGGATGATCAGCCATGATCTCATTGAATGGCGGAGCAGGCTCGAAGGGCCGAATGGCCTACTCCTGCTCCTATCTTCTATGTTTCTATGTTTCTCTGTGAATATCAGTGGGTTCTGTCTCTTTCTCTCTGTGAATATCAGTGGGTGCTGTCTCTCTCTCTGTGAATATCAGTGGGTGCTGTGTCTCTCTCTCTGATTATCAGTGGGTGCTGTCTCTCTGTGTGGGTATATCAGTGGGTGCTGTCTCTCTCTGTGAATATCATTGGGTGCTGTCTCTCTCTGTGTGAATATCAGTGGGTGTTGTCTCTGTGTGAATATCAGTGGGTGCTGTCTCTCTGTGTGTGTATATCAGTGGGTGCTGTCTCTCTCTCTGTGAATATCAGTGGGTGCTGTCATTCTCTCTCTGTGAATATCAGTTGATGCTGGCCCTGTGTGTGTGAATATCAGTGGGTGCTGTCATTCTCTTTGTGTGAATATCAGTGTGTGCTGTATCTCTCTCTGTGAAAATCAGTGGGTGTTGTATCTCTGTGAATCTCAATGGGTGCTGTCTCTCTGTGTGTGAATATCAGTGGGTCTGTCTCTCTCTGTGTGAATATCAGTGGGTGCTGTCTCTCTCTTTGAATATCAGTGGGTGCTGTCTCTCTCTCTGTGTGAATATCAGTGGGTGCTGTCTCTCTGTGTGAATATCAGTGGGTGCTGTCTCTCTCTCTGTGAATATCAGTGGGTGCTGTCTCAATGTGTGTGAATATCAGTGGGTGCCATATTGCCAAAGCTTACATAACAAAAAGTACAGTTTTCCAACATTCTGTAGGTGTCAATCAATTTTGACCTTCGTTGGGTACATACAATATTAGTTTAAACAATATTAATTTAAACAGTCGTTGAACATCGTTGGGTACATTCAGTATTAATTTTAAACAGTCCTCAGGTTGTGACATGTTGTTACATATTTGGCACCAAGGTATGGTCTGTCTCCTTCTCCCAGGACTAATCTTAATTTTGACAGGTCATCCAATTCTTTGAAATCTGGGGTTGTTTGGCTGAGCTTGTCAAATAATATGTTTCTTGTTGTGTTGAATTTTTCGCATTTTAGGAGGAAATGCATCTCTGTCTCAACCTCGCCGGCCAGACATTGATCACATATTCTATTCTCTCTAGGCTGCCAGGATTTCTTGTATCTTCCTTTTTCAATTGCCAGTTGGTGGTTGGTGGGTGCTGTCTCTCTGTGTGAATATCAGTGGGTGCTGTCTCTCTCTCCCTGTTAATATCAGTGGGTGCTGTCTCTCTGTGTGTGAATATCAGTGGGTGCTGTCTCTGTGTGTGAATATCAGTGGCTGCTGTCTCTCTGTGTGTGAATATCAGTGGGTGCTGTCTCTGTGTGTGAATATCAGTGGCTGCTGTCTCTCTGTGTGTGAATATCAGTATGTGCTGTCTCTCTGTGTGAATATCAGTGGGAGCTGTCTCTGTGTGCGAATATCAGTGGGTGCTGTCCCTCTGTGTGTGAATATCAGTGGGTGCTGTCTCTCGGTGTGAATATCAGTTGGTGCTGTCTCTCTGTGAATATCAGTGGGTGCTGTCTCTCTCTCTGTGAATGTCAGTGGGTGCTGTGTCTCTCTGATTATCAGTGGGTGCTGTCTCTGTGTGTGAATATCAGTGGCTGCTGTCTCTCTCTGTGTGAATATCAGTGGGAGCTGTCTCTCTCTGTGTGAATATCAGTGGGAGCTGTCTCTCTCTGTGTGAATATCAGTATGTGCTGTCTCTCTGTGCGAATATCAGTGGGTGCTGTCCCTCTGTGTGTGAATTCCAGTGGGTGCTGTCTCTCTGTGTGTGAATATCAGTGGGTGCTGTCTCTGTGTGAATATCAGTTGGTGCTGTCTCTCTCTCTTTGAATATCAGTGGGTGCTGTCTCTCTCTCTGTGAATGTCAGTGGGTGCTGTCTCTCTGTGTGAATATCAGTGGGTGCTGTCTCTCTCTCTGTGAATATCAGTGGGTGCTGTCTCTCTGTGAATATCAGTGGGTGCTGTCTCTCTGTGTGAATATCAGTGGGTGCTGTCTCTGTGAATATCAGTGGGTGCTGTCTCTCTCTAACTAAACTAAAATGGCAGGGGGTTGGGAACCTGAGCAGGGAGACAGAGGAAAGGGAAACAGGGATAAAAGCAAAAGATAGGAAGGAGAAAAACTAAAGTGGCAGTCAGAGAAATCAATGGTTTAAATCAAACGTGGCCACAGTAAATAATAATTCTAATAGGTCTAAGAGCGTTAAAAAAACAAGCCTGAAGGCTTTGTGTCTTAATGCGAGGAGCATTTGTAATAAGGTGGACGAATTGGCTGCGCAAATAGAGGTAAACGAATATGATTTGGTTGGGATTACGGAAACATGGCTCAAGGATGGCCAAGACTGGGAACTCAACATCCAGGGGTATTCGATATTCAGGAAAGATAGGCATAAAGGAAAGGGAGGTGGGGTAGCATTGCTGGTTAAAGAAGGGATTAATACAATTGTAATGAAGGATATTAGCTCTGATGATGTGGAATCTGTATGGGTAGAATTGAGAAATACTAAGGGGAAAAAAACATTAGTGGGAGTGGTATATAGACCTCCCAACAGTAAGGCGGAGGTTGGGGATGGCATTAAAAGGGAAATTAAAGAAGCGTGCAATAAGGGCACAGCAGTCATCATGGGTGACTTTAATCTACATATAGATTGGGCCAACCAAATTAGTAACAATACTGTGGAGGAGGAATTCCTGGAGTGTTTACGGGATGGTTTCCTGGACCAATATGTCGAGGAACCAACCAGAGATCAGGCCATCTTAGACTGGGTATTATGTAACGACAAAGGATTAATTCCCAATCTTGTTGTACGAGGCCCCTTGGGTCTGAGCGATCATAATATGATCGAATTCTTCATTAAGATGGAGAATGAAGTAGTTGACTCAGAGACTAGGGTCCTCAATTTAAATAAAGGAAACTACGATGGTCTGAGGAGCGAGTTGGGTAGGATTGATTGGGGAATGGCACTCAAAGGGTTGACGGTGGATAGGCAATGGCAAAAATTCAAAGACCGAATGGATGAGCTACAGAATTTGTTCATCCCAGTTTGGCATAAAAATAAAACAAAAAAGGTGACTCAACCGTGGCTAACAAGGGAAATTAGGGATAGCATAAGATCCAAGGAGACGACATATAAATTGGCCAGAAAAAGCAATAATCCTGAGGATTGGGAGCAGTTTAGGATTCAACAAAGGAGGACAAAGGGATTAATTAAGAAAGGGAAAATGGAATATGAGAGTAAGCTAGCAGGGAACATAAAAACTGACTGTAAAAGCTTTTATAGATATGTGAAGAGAAAAAGATTGGTGAAGTCAGGCGTAGGTCCCTTACAGTCAGAATCAGGGGAATTTATAATGGGAAACAGAGAAATGGCAGACCAACTAAATTCATACTTTGGTTCTGTCTTCACAAAGGAGGACACAAATAACCTCCCAGAGATGCCGGGGAACATAGGGCCTGATGAAAGGGTGGAACTGAAAGAAATCAGTATTTGTAGGGAAATGGTGTTAGGAAAATTGATGGGACTAAAGGCCGATAAATCCCCAGGGCCTGATAATCTACATCCCAGGGTACTTAAGGAAGTGGCCCTAGAAATAGTAGATGCATTGCTGGTCATCTTCCAGAACTCGATAGACTCTGGAACAGTACCCATGGATTGGAGGGTAGCTAATGTTACCCCACTATTCAAAAAAAGGTGGTCGAGCAAAAGCGGGGAATTATAGACCGGTAAGCCTGACATCGGTAGTGGGGAAAATGCTAGAATCTATTATAAAAGATGTAATAGCAGAGCACTTGGTAAGCAGTGACAGGATCGGACAAAGTCAACACGGATTTACAAAAGGTAAATCATGCTTGACTAATCTACTGGAATTTTTTGAGGATGTAACTGGTAAAATAGATAGATAAGGGAGAACCAGTGGATGTGGTGTATTTGGACTTTCAGAAGGCTTTCAATAAGGTCCCACATAAGATATTAGCGTGCAAAATTAAGGCACATGGGATTGGGGGCAAGGTATTGACTTGGATAGAGAACTGGTTGGCGGACAGAAAGCAAAGAGTTGGAATAAACGGGTCGTTTTCCGAGTGGCAGGCAGTGACTAGTGGGGTACCGCAAGGATCGGTCCTAGGACCCCAGCTGTTCACAGTATATATTAATGATCTGGACGAGGGAATTGGATGTAATATCTCCAAATTTGCAGACGACACAAAGCTGGGTGGGAGGGTAAGCTGTGAGGAGGATGTCGTGAAACTCCAGTACGATTTGGACAGATTGGGTGATTGGGCAGAAACATGGCAAATGCACTATAATGTGGATAAATGTGAGGTTATCCACTTTGGTGGCAAAAACAGGAAGGCAGATTATTATTTGAATGGCAATAGATTGGGAGAAGGGGAAGTGCAAAGAGACCTGGGTGTTCTTGTGCACCAGTCGCTGAAGGTAAGCATGCAGGTGCAGCAGGCGGTTAAGAAGGCAAATGGTATGTTGGCCTTCGTAGCAAGAGGGTTCGAGTACAGGAACAAGGATGTCTTGCTACAGTTGTACAGGGCCTTGGTGAGACCGCACCTTGAGGACCGTGTGCAGTTTTGGTCACCTTACCTGAGGAAGGACGTTCTTGCCATGGAAGGAGTGCAGCGAAGATTCACCAGGCTGATACCTGGGATGGCAGGAATGACGTATGAGGAGAGATTGTGTCGATTGGGCTTATACTCACTGGAGTTTAGAAGATTGAGAGGGGATCTCATCGAAACTTATAACATTCTGTCAGGCTTGGACAGACTAGATGCAGGAAGGATGTTTCTGATGGCCGGGGAGTCCAGAACCAGGGGTCATAGTCTAAGGATAAGGGGTAAGCCATTTAGGGCTGAAATGAGGAGGAATTTCTTCACCCAGAGAGTGGTAAACCTGTGGAATTCTCCGCCACAGAGGGCGGTGGAGGTCAGTAATTAAATATATTCAAAAAAGAGTTGGATATATTTCTTAAGGCTAAAGGGATCAAGGGATATGGGGAGAAGGCAGGGACAGGTTACTGAATTTGGATGATCAGCCATGATCTCATTGAATGGCGGAGCAGGCTCGAAGGGCCGAATGGCCTACTCCTGCTCCTATCTTCTATGTTTCTCTGTGAATATCAGTGGGTTCTGTCTCTTTCTCTCTGTGAATATCAGTGGGTGCTGTCTCTCTCTGTGTGAATATCAGTGGGTGCTGTGTCTCTCTCTCTGATTATCAGTGGGTGCTGTCTCTCTGTGTGGGTATATCAGTGGGTGCTGTCTCTCTCTGTGAATATCATTGGGTGCTGTCTCTCTCTGTGTGAATATCAGTGGGTGTTGTCTCTGTGTGAATATCAGTGGGTGCTGTCTCTCTGTGTGTGTATATCAGTGGGTGCTGTCTCTCTCTCTGTGAATATCAGTGGGTGCTGTCATTCTCTCTCTGTGAATATCAGTTGATGCTGGCCCTGTGTGTGTGAATATCAGTGGGTGCTGTCATTCTCTTTGTGTGAATATCAGTGTGTGCTGTATCTCTCTCTGTGAAAATCAGTGGGTGTTGTATCTCTGTGAATATCAATGGGTGCTGTCTCTCTGTGTGTGAATATCAGTGGGTCTGTCTCTCTCTGTGTGAATATCAGTGGCTGCTGTCTCTCTCTTTGAATATCAGTGGGTGCTGTCTCTCTCTCTGTGTGAATATCAGTGGGTGCTGTCTCTCTGTGTGAATATCAGTGGGTGCTGTCTCTCTCTCTGTTAATATCAGTGGGTGCTGTCTCAATGTGTGTGAATATCAGTGGGTGCCATATTGCCAAAGCTTACATAACAAAAAGTACAGTTTTCCAACATTCTGTAGGTGTCAATCAATTTTGACCTTCGTTGGGTACATACAATATTAGTTTAAACAATATTAATTTAAACAGTCGTTGAACATCGTTGGGTACATTCAGTATTAATTTTAAACAGTCCTCAGGTTGTGACATGTTGTTACATATTTGGCACCAAGGCATGGTCTGTCTCCTTCTCCCAGGACTAATCTTAATTTTGACAGGTCATCCAATTCTTTGAAATCTGGGGTTGTTTGGCTGAGCTTGTCAAATAATATGTTTCTTGTTGTGTTGAATTTTTCGCATTTTAGGAGGAAATGCATCTCTGTCTCAACCTCGCCGGCCAGACATTGATCACATATTCTATTCTCTCTAGGCTGCCAGGATTTCTTGTATCTTCCTTTTTCAATTGCCAGTTGGTGGTTGGTGGGTGCTGTCTCTCTGTGTGAATATCAGTGGGTGCTGTCTCTCTCTCCCTGTTAATATCAGTGGGTGCTGTCTCTCTGTGTGTGAATATCAGTGGGTGCTGTCTCTGTGTGTGAATATCAGTGGCTGCTGTCTCTCTGTGTGTGAATATCAGTATGTGCTGTCTCTCTGTGTGAATATCAGTGGGAGCTGTCTCTCTGTGTGCGAATATCAGTGGGTGCTGTCCCTCTGTGTGTGAATATCAGTGGGTGCTGTCTCTGTGTGAATATCAGTTGGTGCTGTCTCTCTCTCTGTGAATATCAGTGGGTGCTGTCTCTCTCTCTGTGAATGTCAGTGGGTGCTGTCTCTCTCTGTGTGAATATCAGTGGGTGCTGTGTCTCTCTCTCTGATTATCAGTGGGTGCTGTCTCTGTGTGTGAATATCAGTGGCTGCTGTCTCTCTGTGTGTGAATATCAGTATGTGCTGTCTCTCTGTGTGAATATCAGTGGGAGCTGTCTCTCTGTGTGCGAATATCAGTGGGTGCTGTCCCGCTGTGTGTGAATTCCAGTGGGTGCTGTCTCTCTGTGTGTGAATATCAGTGGGTGCTGTCTCTGTGTGAATATCAGATGGTGCTGTCTCTCTCTCTCTGTGAATATCAGTGGGTGCTGTGTCTCTCTCTCTGTGAATGTCAGTGGGTGCTGTCTCTCTCTGTGTGAATATCAGTGGGTGCTGTCTCTCTCTCTGTGAATATCAGTGGGTGCTGTCTCTCTCTGTGTGAATATCAGTGGGTGCTGTCTCTCTGTGTGAATATCAGTGGGTGCTGTCTCTCTCTGTGTGAATATCAGTGGGTGCTGTCTCTCTCTGTGAATATCAGTGGGTGCTGTCTCTCTCTAACTAAACTAAAATGGCAGGGGGTTGGGAACCTGAGCAGGGAGACAGAGGAAAGGGAAACAGGGATAAAAGCAAAAGATAGGAAGGAGAAAAACTAAAGTGGCAGTCAGAGAAATCAATGGTTTAAATCAAACGTGGCCACAGTAAATAATAATTCTAATAGGTCTAAGAGCGTTAAAAAAACAAGCCTGAAGGCTTTGTGTCTTAATGCGAGGAGCATTTGTAATAAGGTGGACGAATTGGCTGCGCAAATAGAGGTAAACGAATATGATTTGGTTGGGATTACGAAAACATGGCTCAAGGATGGCCAAGATTGGGAACTCAACATCCAGGGGTATTCGATATTCAGGAAAGATAGGCAAAAAGGAAAGGGAGGTGGGGTAGCATTGCTGGTTAAAGAAGGGATTAATACAATTGTAATGAAGGATATTAGCTCTGATGATGTGGAATCTGTATGGGTAGAATTGAGAAATACTAAGGGGAAAAAAACATTAGTGGGAGTGGTATATAGACCTCCCAACAGTAAGGCGGAGGTTGGGGATGGCATTAAAAGGGAAATTAAAGAAGCGTGCAATAAGGGCACAGCAGTCATCATGGGTGACTTTAATCTACATATAGATTGGGCCAACCAAATTAGTAACAATACTGTGGAGGAGGAATTCCTGGAGTGTTTACGGGATGGTTTCCTGGACCAATATGTCGAGGAACCAACCAGAGATCAGGCCATCTTAGACTGGGTATTATGTAACGACAAAGGATTAATTCCCAATCTTGTTGTACGAGGCCCCTTGGGTCTGAGCGATCATAATATGATCGAATTCTTCATTAAGATGGAGAATGAAGTAGTTGACTCAGAGACTAGGGTCCTCAATTTAAATAAAGGAAACTACGATGGTCTGAGGAGCGAGTTGGGTAGGATTGATTGGGGAATGGCACTCAAAGGGTTGACGGTGGATAGGCAATGGCAAAAATTCAAAGACCGAATGGATGAGCTACAGAATTTGTTCATCCCAGTTTGGCATAAAAATAAAACAAAAAAGGTGACTCAACCGTGGCTAACAAGGGAAATTAGGGATAGCATAAGATCCAAGGAGACGACATATAAATTGGCCAGAAAAAGCAATAATCCTGAGGATTGGGAGCAGTTTAGGATTCAACAAAGGAGGACAAAGGGATTAATTAAGAAAGGGAAAATGGAATATGAGAGTAAGCTAGCAGGGAACATAAAAACTGACTGTAAAAGCTTTTATAGATATGTGAAGAGAAAAAGATTGGTGAAGTCAGGCGTAGGTCCCTTACAGTCAGAATCAGGGGAATTTATAATGGGAAACAGAGAAATGGCAGACCAACTAAATTCATACTTTGGTTCTGTCTTCACAAAGGAGGACACAAATAACCTCCCAGAGATGCCGGGGAACATAGGGCCTGATGAAAGGGTGGAACTGAAAGAAATCAGTATTTGTAGGGAAATGGTGTTAGGAAAATTGATGGGACTAAAGGCCGATAAATCCCCAGGGCCTGATAATCTACATCCCAGGGTACTTAAGGAAGTGGCCCTAGAAATAGTAGGTGCATTGCTGGTCATCGTCCAGAACTCGATAGACTCTGGAACAGTACCCATGGATTGGAGGGTAGCTAATGTCACCCCACTATTCAAAAAAGGTG
This sequence comes from Somniosus microcephalus, assembly GCF_052327205.1. Taxonomy (NCBI): domain Eukaryota; kingdom Metazoa; phylum Chordata; class Chondrichthyes; order Squaliformes; family Somniosidae; genus Somniosus; species Somniosus microcephalus. The sequence continues at coordinate 72,026,107 of NC_140999.1, read as the reverse complement.
GTCGAGCAAAAGCGGGGAATTATAGACCGGTAAGCCTGACATCGGTAGTGGGGAAAATGCTAGAATCTATTATAAAAGATGTAATAGCAGAGCACTTGGTAAGCAGTGACAGGATCGGACAAAGTCAACATGGATTTACAAAAGGTAAATCATGCTTGACTAATCTACTGGAATGTTTTGAGGATGTAACTGGTAAAATAGATAGATAAGGGAGAACCAGTGGATGTGGTGTATTTGGACTTTCAGAAGGCTTTCGATAAGGTCCCACATAAGATATTAGCGTGCAAAATTAAGGCACATGGGATTGGGGGCAAGGTATTGACTTGGATAGAGAACTGGTTGGCGGACAGAAAGCAAAGAGTTGGAATAAACGGGTCGTTTTCCGAGTGGCAGGCAGTGGCTAGTGGGGTACCGCAAGGATCGGTCCTAGGACCCCAGCTGTTCACAATATATATTAATGATCTGGACGAGGGAATTGGACGTAATATCTCCAAATTTGCAGACGACACAAAGCTGGGTGGGAGGGTAAGCTGTGAGGAGGATGTCGTGAAACTCCAGTACGATTTGGACAGATTGGGTGATTGGGCAGAAACATGGCAAATGCACTATAATGTGGATAAATGTGAGGTTATCCACTTTGGTGGCAAAAACAGGAAGGCAGATTATTATTTGAATGGCAATAGATTGGGAGAAGGGGAAGTGCAAAGAGACCTGGGTGTTCTTGTGCACCAGTCGCTGAAGGTAAGCATGCAGGTGCAGCAGGCGGTTAAGAAGGCAAATGGTATGTTGGCCTTTGTAGCAAGAGGGTTCGAGTACAGGAACAAGGATGTCTTGCTACAGTTGTACAGGGCCTTGGTGAGACCGCACCTTGAGGACCGTGTGCAGTTTTGGTCACCTTACCTGAGGAAGGACGTTCTTGCCATGGAAGGAGTGCAGCGAAGATTCACCAGGCTGATACCTGGGATGGCAGGAATGACGTATGAGGAGAGATTGTGTCGATTGGGCTTATACTCACTGGAGTTTAGAAGATTGAGAGGGGATCTCATCGAAACTTATAACATTCTGTCAGGCCTGGACAGACTAGATGCAGGAAGGATGTTTATGATGGCCGGGGAGTCCAGAACCAGGGGTCATAGTCTAAGGATAAGGGGTAAGCCATTTAGGGCTGAAATGAGGAGGAATTTCTTCACCCAGAGAGTGGTAAACCTGTGGAATTCTCCGCCACAGAGGGCGGTGGAGGCCAGTAATTAAATATATTCAAAAAAGAGTTGGATATATTTCTTAAGGCTAAAGGGATCAAGGGATATGGGGAGAAGGCAGGGACAGGTTACTGAATTTGGATGATCAGCCATGATCTCATTGAATGGCGGAGCAGGCTCGAAGGGCCGAATGGCCTACTCCTGCTCCTATCTTCTATGTTTCTATGTTTCTCTGTGAATATCAGTGGGTTCTGTCTCTCTCTCTGTGAATATCAGTGGGTGCTGTCTCTCTCTGTGTGAATATCAGTGGGTGCTGTGTCTCTCTCTCTGATTATCAGTGGGTGCTGTCTCTCTGTGTGGGTATATCAGTGGGTGCTGTCTCTGTGAATATCATTGGGTGCTGTCTCTCTCTGTGTGAATATCAGTGGGTGTTGTCTCTGTGTGAATATCAGTGGGTGCTGTCTCTCTGTGTGTGTATATCAGTGGGTGCTGTCTCTCTCTCTGTGAATATCAGTGGGTGCTGTCATTCTCTCTCTGTGAATATCAGTTGATGCTGGCCCTGTGTGTGTGAATATCAGTGGGTGCTGTGTGTCTCTCTCTCTGATGATCAGTGGGTGCTGTCTCTCATTCTCTGAATATCAGTGGGTGCTGTCCTTCTGGGTGAATATCAGTGGGTGCTGTCTCTCTCTATGTGAATAGCAGTGGGTGCTGTCTCTCTCTCTGAATATCAGTGGGTGCTGTCTCTCTGCGTGTGAATATCAGTGGGTGCTGTCCTTCTGTGTGAATATCAGTGGGTGCTGTCTCTCTCTCTGTGAATATCAGTGGGTGCTGTCTCTCTGTGAACATCAGTGGGTGCTGTCTCTCTCTCTGTGAATATCAGTGGGTGCTGACCTTCTGTGTGAATATCAGTGGGTGCTGTCTCTGTCTCTGTGAATATCAGTGGGTGCTGACCTTCTGTGTGAATATCAGTGGGTGCTGTCTCTCTCTCTGTGAATATCAGTGGGTGCTGTCTCTCTGTGTGTGAATATCAGTGTGTGCTGTATCTCTCTCTGTGAAAATCAGTGGGTGTTGTATCTCTGTGAATATCAATGGGTGCTGTCTCTCTGTGTGTGAATATCAGTGGGTCTGTCTCTCTCTGTGTGAATATCAGTGGCTGCTGTCTCTCTCTTTGAATATCAGTGGGTGCTGTCTCTCTCTCTGTGTGAATATCAGTGGGTGCTGTCTCTCTGTGTGAATATCAGTGGGTGCTGTCTCTCTCTCTGTGAATATCAGTGGGTGCTGTCTCAATGTGTGTGAATATCAGTGGGTGCCATATTGCCAAAGCTTACATAACAAAAAGTACAGTTTTCCAACATTCTGTAGGTGTCAATCAATTTTGACCTTCGTTGGGTACATACAATATTAGTTTAAACAATATTAATTTAAACAGTCGTTGAACATCGTTGGGTACATTCAGTATTAATTTTAAACAGTCCTCAGGTTGTGACATGTTGTTACATATTTGGCACCAAGGTATGGTCTGTCTCCTTCTCCCAGGACTAATCTTAATTTTGACAGGTCATCCAATTCTTTGAAATCTGGGGTTGTTTGGCTGAGCTTGTCAAATAATATGTTTCTTGTTGTGTTGAATTTTTCGCATTTTAGGAGGAAATGCATCTCTGTCTCAACCTCGCCGGCCAGACATTGATCACATATTCTATTCTCTCTAGGCTGCCAGGATTTCTTGTATCTTCCTTTTTCAATTGCCAGTTGGTGGTTGGTGGGTGCTGTCTCTCTGTGTGAATATCAGTGGGTGCTGTCTCTCTCTCCCTGTTAATATCAGTGGGTGCTGTCTCTCTGTGTGTGAATATCAGTGGGTGCTGTCTCTGTGTGTGAATATCAGTGGCTGCTGTCTCTCTGTGTGTGAATATCAGTATGTGCTGTCTCTCTGTGTGAATATCAGTGGGAGCTGTCTCTCTGTGTGCGAATATCAGTGGGTGCTGTCCCTCTGTGTGTGAATATCAGTGGGTGCTGTCTCTGTGTGAATATCAGTTGGTGCTGTCTCTCTCTCTGTGAATATCAGTGGGTGCTGTCTCTCTCTCTGTGAATGTCAGTGGGTGCTGTCTCTCTCTGTGTGAATATCAGTGGGTGCTGTGTCTCTCTCTCTGATTATCAGTGGGTGCTGTCTCTGTGTGTGAATATCAGTGGCTGCTGTCTCTCTGTGTGTGAATATCAGTATGTGCTGTCTCTCTGTGTGAATATCAGTGGGAGCTGTCTCTCTGTGTGCGAATATCAGTGGGTGCTGTCCCGCTGTGTGTGAATTCCAGTGGGTGCTGTCTCTCTGTGTGTGAATATCAGTGGGTGCTGTCTCTGTGTGAATATCAGATGGTGCTGTCTCTCTCTCTCTGTGAATATCAGTGGGTGCTGTCTCTCTCTCTGTGAATATCAGTGGGTGCTGTCTCTCTCTGTGTGAATATCAGTGGGTGCTGTCTCTCTGTGTGAATATCAGTGGGTGCTGTCTCTCTCTGTGTGAATATCAGTGGGTGCTGTCTCTCTCTGTGAATATCAGTGGGTGCTGTCTCTCTCTAACTAAACTAAAATGGCAGGGGGTTGGGAACCTGAGCAGGGAGACAGAGGAAAGGGAAACAGGGATAAAAGCAAAAGATAGGAAGGAGAAAAACTAAAGTGGCAGTCAGAGAAATCAATGGTTTAAATCAAACGTGGCCACAGTAAATAATAATTCTAATAGGTCTAAGAGCGTTAAAAAAACAAGCCTGAAGGCTTTGTGTCTTAATGCGAGGAGCATTTGTAATAAGGTGGACGAATTGGCTGCGCAAATAGAGGTAAACGAATATGATTTGGTTGGAATTACGAAAACATGGCTCAAGGATGGCCAAGATTGGGAACTCAACATCCAGGGGTATTCGATATTCAGGAAAGATAGGCAAAAAGGAAAGGGAGGTGGGGTAGCATTGCTGGTTAAAGAAGGGATTAATACAATTGTAATGAAGGATATTAGCTCTGATGATGTGGAATCTGTATGGGTAGAATTGAGAAATACTAAGGGGAAAAAAACATTAGTGGGAGTGGTATATAGACCTCCCAACAGTAAGGCGGAGGTTGGGGATGGCATTAAAAGGGAAATTAAAGAAGCGTGCAATAAGGGCACAGCAGTCATCATGGGTGACTTTAATCTACATATAGATTGGGCCAACCAAATTAGTAACAATACTGTGGAGGAGGAATTCCTGGAGTGTTTACGGGATGGTTTCCTGGGCCAATATGTCGAGGAACCAACCAGAGATCAGGCCATCTTAGACTGGGTATTATGTAACGACAAAGGATTAATTCCCAATCTTGTTGTACGAGGCCCCTTGGGTCTGAGCGATCATAATATGATCGAATTCTTCATTAAGATGGAGAATGAAGTAGTTGACTCAGAGACTAGGGTCCTCAATTTAAATAAAGGAAACTACGATGGTCTGAGGAGCGAGTTGGGTAGGATTGATTGGGGAATGGCACTCAAAGGGTTGACGGTGGATAGGCAATGGCAAAAATTCAAAGACCGAATGGATGAGCTACAGAATTTGTTCATCCCAGTTTGGCATAAAAATAAAACAAAAAAGGTGACTCAACCGTGGCTAACAAGGGAAATTAGGGATAGCATAAGATCCAAGGAGACGACATATAAATTGGCCAGAAAAAGCAATAATCCTGAGGATTGGGAGCAGTTTAGGATTCAACAAAGGAGGACAAAGGGATTAATTAAGAAAGGGAAAATGGAATATGAGAGTAAGCTAGCAGGGAACATAAAAACTGACTGTAAAAGCTTTTATAGATATGTGAAGAGAAAAAGATTGGTGAAGTCAGGCGTAGGTCCCTTACAGTCAGAATCAGGGGAATTTATAATGGGAAACAGAGAAATGGCAGACCAACTAAATTCATACTTTGGTTCTGTCTTCACAAAGGAGGACACAAATAACCTCCCAGAGATGCCGGGGAACATAGGGCCTGATGAAAGGGTGGAACTGAAAGAAATCAGTATTTGTAGGGAAATGGTGTTAGTAAAATTGATGGGACTAAAGGCCGATAAATCCCCAGGGCCTGATAATCTACATCCCAGGGTGCTTAAGGAAGTGGCCCTAGAAATAGTAGATGCATTGCTGGTCATCTTCCAGAACTCGATAGACTCTGGAACAGTACCCATGGATTGGAGGGTAGCTAATGTTACCCCACTATTCAAAAAAAGGTGGTCGAGCAAAAGCGGGGAATTATAGACCGGTAAGCCTGACATCGGTAGTGGGGAAAATGCTAGAATCTATTATAAAAGATGTAATAGCAGAGCACTTGGTAAGCAGTGACAGGATCGGACAAAGTCAACACGGATTTACAAAAGGTAAATCATGCTTGACTAATCTACTGGAATTTTTTGAGGATGCAACTGGTAAAATAGATAGATAAGGGAGAACCAGTGGATGTGGTGTATTTGGACTTTCAGAAGGCTTTCAATAAGGTCCCACATAAGATATTAGCGTGCAAAATTAAGGCACATGGGATTGGGGGCAAGGTATTGACTTGGATAGAGAACTGGTTGGCGGACAGAAAGCAAAGAGTTGGAATAAACGGGTCGTTTTCCGAGTGGCAGGCAGTGACTAGTGGGGTACCGCAAGGATCGGTCCTAGGACCCCAGCTGTTCACAGTATATATTAATGATCTGGACGAGGGAATTGGATGTAATATCTCCAAATTTGCAGACGACACAAAGCTGGGTGGGAGGGTAAGCTGTGAGGAGGATGTCGTGAAACTCCAGTACGATTTGGACAGATTGGGTGATTGGGCAGAAACATGGCAAATGCACTATAATGTGGATAAATGTGAGGTTATCCACTTTGGTGGCAAAAACAGGAAGGCAGATTATTATTTGAATGGCAATAGATTGGGAGAAGGGGAAGTGCAAAGAGACCTGGGTGTTCTTGTGCACCAGTCGCTGAAGGTAAGCATGCAGGTGCAGCAGGCGGTTAAGAAGGCAAATGGTATGTTGGCCTTCGTAGCAAGAGGGTTCGAGTACAGGAACAAGGATGTCTTGCTACAGTTGTACAGGGCCTTGGTGAGACCGCACCTTGAGGACCGTGTGCAGTTTTGGTCACCTTACCTGAGGAAGGACGTTCTTGCCATGGAAGGAGTGCAGCGAAGATTCACCAGGCTGATACCTGGGATGGCAGGAATGACGTATGAGGAGAGATTGTGTCGATTGGGCTTATACTCACTGGAGTTTAGAAGATTGAGAGGGGATCGCATCGAAACTTATAACATTCTGTCAGGCTTGGACAGACTAGATGCAGGAAGGATGTTTCTGATGGCCGGGGAGTCCAGAACCAGGGGTCATAGTCTAAGGATAAGGGGTAAGCCATTTAGGGCTGAAATGAGGAGGAATTTCTTCACCCAGAGAGTGGTAAACCTGTGGAATTCTCCGCCACAGAGGGCGGTGGAGGTCAGTAATTAAATATATTCAAAAAAGAGTTGGATATATTTCTTAAGGCTAAAGGGATCAAGGGATATGGGGAGAAGGCAGGGACAGGTTACTGAATTTGGATGATCAGCCATGATCTCATTGAATGGCGGAGCAGGCTCGAAGGGCCGAATGGCCTACTCCTGCTCCTATCTTCTATGTTTCTATGTTTCTCTGTGAATATCAGTGGGTTCTGTCTCTTTCTCTCTGTGAATATCAGTGGGTGCTGTCTCTCTCTGTGTGAATATCAGTGGGTGCTGTGTCTCTCTCTCTCTGATTATCAGTGGGTGCTGTCTCTCTGTGTGGGTATATCAGTGGGTGCTGTCTCTCTCTGTGAATATCATTGGGTGCTGTCTCTCTCTGTGTGAATATCAGTGGGTGTTGTCTCTGTGTGAATATCAGTGGGTGCTGTCTCTCTGTGTGTGTATATCAGTGGGTGCTGTCTCTCTCTCTGTGAATATCAGTGGGTGCTGTCATTCTCTCTCTGTGAATATCAGTTGATGCTGGCCCTGTGTGTGTGAATATCAGTGGGTGCTGTCATTCTCTTTGTGTGAATATCAGTGTGTGCTGTATCTCTCTCTGTGAAAATCAGTGGGTGTTGTATCTCTGTGAATATCAATGGGTGCTGTCTCTCTGTGTGTGAATATCAGTGGGTCTGTCTCTCTCTGTGTGAATATCAGTGGCTGCTGTCTCTCTCTTTGAATATCAGTGGGTGCTGTCTCTCTCTCTGTGTGAATATCAGTGGGTGCTGTCTCTCTGTGTGAATATCAGTGGGTGCTGTCTCTCTCTCTGTGAATATCAGTGGGTGCTGTCTCAATGTGTGTGAATATCAGTGGGTGCCATATTGCCAAAGCTTACATAACAAAAAGTACAGTTTTCCAACATTCTGTAGGTGTCAATCAATTTTGACCTTCGTTGGGTACATACAATATTAGTTTAAACAATATTAATTTAAACAGTCGTTGAACATCGTTGGGTACATTCAGTATTAATTTTAAACAGTCCTCAGGTTGTGACATGTTGTTACATATTTGGCACCAAGGTATGGTCTGTCTCCTTCTCCCAGGACTAATCTTAATTTTGACAGGTCATCCAATTCTTTGAAATCTGGGGTTGTTTGGCTGAGCTTGTCAAATAATATGTTTCTTGTTGTGTTGAATTTTTCGCATTTTAGGAGGAAATGCATCTCTGTCTCAACCTCGCCGGCCAGACATTGATCACATATTCTATTCTCTCTAGGCTGCCAGGATTTCTTGTATCTTCCTTTTTCAATTGCCAGTTGGTGGTTGGTGGGTGCTGTCTCTCTGTGTGAATATCAGTGGGTGCTGTCTCTCTCTCCCTGTTAATATCAGTGGGTGCTGTCTCTCTGTGTGTGAATATCAGTGGGTGCTGTCTCTGTGTGTGAATATCAGTGGCTGCTGTCTCTCTGTGTGTGAATATCAGTATGTGCTGTCTCTCTGTGTGAATATCAGTGGGAGCTGTCTCTCTGTGTGCGAATATCAGTGGGTGCTGTCCCTCTGTGTGTGAATATCAGTGGGTGCTGTCTCTGTGTGAATATCAGTTGGTGCTGTCTCTCTCTCTGTGAATATCAGTGGGTGCTGTCTCTCTCTCTGTGAATGTCAGTGGGTGCTGTCTCTCTCTGTGTGAATATCAGTGGGTGCTGTGTCTCTCTCTCTGATTATCAGTGGGTGCTGTCTCTGTGTGTGAATATCAGTGGCTGCTGTCTCTCTGTGTGTGAATATCAGTATGTGCTGTCTCTCTGTGTGAATATCAGTGGGAGCTGTCTCTCTGTGTGCGAATATCAGTGGGTGCTGTCCCGCTGTGTGTGAATTCCAGTGGGTGCTGTCTCTCTGTGTGTGAATATCAGTGGGTGCTGTCTCTGTGTGAATATCAGATGGTGCTGTCTCTCTCTCTCTGTGAATATCAGTGGGTGCTGTCTCTCTCTCTGTGAATATCAGTGGGTGCTGTCTCTCTCTGTGTGAATATCAGTGGGTGCTGTCTCTCTGTGTGAATATCAGTGGGTGCTGTCTCTCTCTGTGTGAATATCAGTGGGTGCTGTCTCTCTCTGTGAATATCAGTGGGTGCTGTCTCTCTCTAACTAAACTAAAATGGCAGGGGGTTGGGAACCTGAGCAGGGAGACAGAGGAAAGGGAAACAGGGATAAAAGCAAAAGATAGGAAGGAGAAAAACTAAAGTGGCAGTCAGAGAAATCAATGGTTTAAATCAAACGTGGCCACAGTAAATAATAATTCTAATAGGTCTAAGAGCGTTAAAAAAACAAGCCTGAAGGCTTTGTGTCTTAATGCGAGGAGCATTTGTAATAAGGTGGACGAATTGGCTGCGCAAATAGAGGTAAACGAATATGATTTGGTTGGAATTACGAAAACATGGCTCAAGGATGGCCAAGATTGGGAACTCAACATCCAGGGGTATTCGATATTCAGGAAAGATAGGCAAAAAGGAAAGGGAGGTGGGGTAGCATTGCTGGTTAAAGAAGGGATTAATACAATTGTAATGAAGGATATTAGCTCTGATGATGTGGAATCTGTATGGGTAGAATTGAGAAATACTAAGGGGAAAAAAACATTAGTGGGAGTGGTATATAGACCTCCCAACAGTAAGGCGGAGGTTGGGGATGGCATTAAAAGGGAAATTAAAGAAGCGTGCAATAAGGGCACAGCAGTCATCATGGGTGACTTTAATCTACATATAGATTGGGCCAACCAAATTAGTAACAATACTGTGGAGGAGGAATTCCTGGAGTGTTTACGGGATGGTTTCCTGGACCAATATGTCGAGGAACCAACCAGAGATCAGGCCATCTTAGACTGGGTATTATGTAACGACAAAGGATTAATTCCCAATCTTGTTGTACGAGGCCCCTTGGGTCTGAGCGATCATAATATGATCGAATTCTTCATTAAGATGGAGAATGAAGTAGTTGACTCAGAGACTAGGGTCCTCAATTTAAATAAAGGAAACTACGATGGTCTGAGGAGCGAGTTGGGTAGGATTGATTGGGGAATGGCACTCAAAGGGTTGACGGTGGATAGGCAATGGCAAAAATTCAAAGACCGAATGGATGAGCTACAGAATTTGTTCATCCCAGTTTGGCATAAAAATAAAACAAAAAAGGTGACTCAACCGTGGCTAACAAGGGAAATTAGGGATAGCATAAGATCCAAGGAGACGACATATAAATTGGCCAGAAAAAGCAATAATCCTGAGGATTGGGAGCAGTTTAGGATTCAACAAAGGAGGACAAAGGGATTAATTAAGAAAGGGAAAATGGAATATGAGAGTAAGCTTGCAGGGAACATAAAAACTGACTGTAAAAGCTTTTATAGATATGTGAAGAGAAAAAGATTGGTGAAGTCAGGCGTAGGTCCCTTACAGTCAGAATCAGGGGAATTTATAATGGGAAACAGAGAAATGGCAGACCAACTAAATTCATACTTTGGTTCTGTCTTCACAAAGGAGGACACAAATAACCTCCCAGAGATGCCGGGGAACATAGGGCCTGATGAAAGGGTGGAACTGAAAGAAATCAGTATTTGTAGGGAAATGGTGTTAGGAAAATTGATGGGACTAAAGGCCGATAAATCCCCAGGGCCTGATAATCTACATCCCAGGGTACTTAAGGAAGTGGCCCTAGAAATAGTAGGTGCATTGCTGGTCATCGTCCAGAACTTGATAGACTCTGGAACAGTACCCATGGATTGGAGGGTAGCTAATGTTACCCCACTATTCAAAAAAGGTGGTCGAGCAAAAGCGGGGAATTATAGGCCGGTAAGCCTGACATCGGTAGTGGGGAAAATGCTAGAATCTATTATAAAAGATGTAATAGCAGAGCACTTGGTAAGCAGTGACAGGATCGGACAAAGTCAACATGGATTTACAAAAGGTAAATCATGCTTGACTAATCTACTGGAATGTTTTGAGGATGTAACTGGTAAAATAGATAGATAAGGGAGAACCAGTGGATGTGGTGTATTTGGACTTTCAGAAGGCTTTCGATAAGGTCCCACATAAGATATTAGCGTGCAAAATTAAGGCACATGGGATTGGGGGCAAGGTATTGACTTGGATAGAGAACTGGTTGGCGGACAGAAAGCAAAGAGTTGGAATAAACGGGTCGTTTTCCGAGTGGCAGGCAGTGGCTAGTGGGGTACCGCAAGGATCGGTCCTAGGACCCCAGCTGTTCACAATATATATTAATGATCTGGACGAGGGAATTGGACGTAATATCTCCAAATTTGCAGACGACACAAAGCTGGGTGGGAGGGTAAGCTGTGAGGAGGATGTCGTGAAACTCCAGTACGATTTGGACAGATTGGGTGATTGGGCAGAAACATGGCAAATGCACTATAATGTGGATAAATGTGAGGTTATCCACTTTGGTGGCAAAAACAGGAAGGCAGATTATTATTTGAATGGCAATAGATTGGGAGAAGGGGAAGTGCAAAGAGACCTGGGTGTTCTTGTGCACCAGTCGCTGAAGGTAAGCATGCAGGTGCAGCAGGCGGTTAAGAAGGCAAATGGTATGTTGGCCTTTGTAGCAAGAGGGTTCGAGTACAGGAACAAGGATGTCTTGCTACAGTTGTACAGGGCCTTGGTGAGACCGCACCTTGAGGACCGTGTGCAGTTTTGGTCACCTTACCTGAGGAAGGACGTTCTTGCCATGGAAGGAGTGCAGCGAAGATTCACCAGGCTGATACCTGGGATGGCAGGAATGACGTATGAGGAGAGATTGTGTCGATTGGGCTTATACTCACTGGAGTTTAGAAGATTGAGAGGGGATCTCATCGAAACTTATAACATTCTGTCAGGCCTGGACAGACTAGATGCAGGAAGGATGTTTATGATGGCCGGGGAGTCCAGAACCAGGGGTCATAGTCTAAGGATAAGGGGTAAGCCATTTAGGGCTGAAATGAGGAGGAATTTCTTCACCCAGAGAGTGGTAAACCTGTGGAATTCTCCGCCACAGAGGGCGGTGGAGGCCAGTAATTAAATATATTCAAAAAAGAGTTGGATATATTTCTTAAGGCTAAAGGGATCAAGGGATATGGGGAGAAGGCAGGGACAGGTTACTGAATTTGGATGATCAGCCATGATCTCATTGAATGGCGGAGCAGGCTCGAAGGGCCGAATGGCCTACTCCTGCTCCTATCTTCTATGTTTCTATGTTTCTCTGTGAATATCAGTGGGTTCTGTCTCTCTCTCTGTGAATATCAGTGGGTGCTGTCTCTCTCTGTGTGAATATCAGTGGGTGCTGTGTCTCTCTCTCTGATTATCAGTGGGTGCTGTCTCTCTGTGTGGGTATATCAGTGGGTGCTGTCTCTCTCTGTGAATATCATTGGGTGCTGTCTCTCTCTCTGTGAATATCAGTGGGTGCTGTCATTCTCTCTCTGTGAATATCAGTTGATGCTGGCCCTGTGTGTGTGAATATCAGTGGGTGTTGTCTCTGTGTGAATATCAGTGGGTGCTGTCTCTCTGTGTGTGTATATCAGTGGGTGCTGTCTCTCTCTCTGTGAATATCAGTGGGTGCTGTCATTCTCTCTCTGTGAATATCAGTTGATGCTGGCCCTGTGTGTGTGAATATCAGTGGGTGCTGTGTGTCTCTCTCTCTGATGATCAGTGGGTGCTGTCTCTCATTCTCTGAATATCAGTGGGTGCTGTCCTTCTGGGTGAATATCAGTGGGTGCTGTCTCTCTCTATGTGAATAGCAGTGGGTGCTGTCTCTCTCTCTGAATATCAGTGGGTGCTGTCTCTCTGCGTGTGAATATCAGTGGGTGCTGTCTCTCTCTCTGTGAATATCAGTGGGTGCTGTCTCTCTGTGAATATCAGTGGGTGCTGTCTCTCTCTCTGTGAATATCAGTGGGTGCTGACCTTCTGTGTGAATATCAGTGGGTGCTGTCTCTGTCTCTGTGAATATCAGTGGGTGCTGTCTCTCTGTGAATATCAGTGGGTGCTGTCCTTCTGTGTGAATATCAGTGGGTGCTGTCTGTCTCTCTCTGAATATCAGTGGGTGCTGTCTCTCGCTCTCTCTGAATATCAGTGGGTGCTGTCTCTCTCTGTGTGAATATCAGTGGGTCCTTCTCCCTCTGTGTGTATATCAGTGGGTGCTGTCGCTCTGTGTGAATATCATTGGGTGCTGTCTCTCTTTCTCTGAATACCAGTGGGTGCTGTCTCTCTCTCTATGAATATCACTGGGTGCTGTCTCTCACTGTGTGAATATCAGTGGGTGCTGTCTCTCTCTGTGTGAATATCAGTTGTTGCTGTCTCTCTCTCTCTGTGAATATCAATGGGTGCTGTCTCTGTGTGTGTGTATATCAGTGGCCTCTGTCTCTGTGTGGATATCAGTGGGTGCTGCCTCTCTCTCTATGAATATCACGGGGTGCTGTCTATCTGAGTGTGAATATCAGTGGGTGCTGTCTCTCGCTCTCTCTGAACATCAGAAGGTGCTGTCTCTCTCTGAATATCAGTGGGTGCTTTCTCTGTGTGTGTGAATATCAGTGGGTGCTGTTTCTCTCTGTGAATGTCAGTGGATGCTGTCCCTCTGTGTGAATATCAGTGGGTGCTGTCTCTATGTGTGAATGTCAGTGGGTGCTGTCTCTCTCTGTGTGAATATCAGTGGGTGCTGTCTCTCTCTCTGTGAATATCAGTGGGTGCTGTCTCTCTGTGTGTGAATATCAGTGGGTGCTGTCTCTCTCTGAATATCAGTGGTGCTGTATCTCTGTGTGAATATCAGTGGGTGCTGTCTCTCTCTCTGTGTGAATATCAGTGGGTGCTGTCTCTCTGTGAATATCAGTGGGTGCTGTCTCTGTGAATATCTGTGGGTGCTGTCTCTCTCTGTGAATAGCATTGAATGCTGTCTCTCTCTGTGAATATCAGTGGGTGCTGTCTCTCTCTCTGTGAATATCAGTGGGTGCTGCCTCTCTCTGAATATCAGTGGGTGCTTTCTCTCTGTGTGTGAATATCAGTGGGTGCGGTCTCTCTCTGAATATCAGTGGGTGCTGTCTCTCTCTGAATATCAGTGGGTGCTGTCTCTCTCTGTGTGAATGTCAGTGGGTGCTGTCCCTCTGTGTGAATATCAGTGGGTGCTGTCCCTCTGTGTGAATAACAGTGGGTGCTGTCTCTCTGTGTGTGAATATCAGTGGGTGCGTCTCTCACTGTGTGAATATCAGTGGGCGCTGTCTCTCTCTCTGAATACCAGTGGGTGCTGTCTCTCTCTCTGTGAATATCAGTGGGTGCTGTCTCTCTCTCTATGAATATCAGTGGATGCTGTCACTCTCTCTGTGAATATCAGTGGGTGCTGTCTCTCTCTCTGTGTGAGTATCAGTGGGTGCTGTCTCTCGCTCTGTGAATATCAGTGGGTGCTGTCTCTCTCTGTTTGAATATCAGTGGGAGCTGTATCTCTCAGTGAGAATATCAGTGGGTGCTGTGTCTCTCTCTCTGACTATCAGTGGGTGCTGTCTCTCTTTCTCTGAATATCAGTTGTTGCTGTCTCTCTGTGAATATCAGTGGGTGCTGTTTCTCTGTTGAATATCAGTGGGTGCTTTCTCTCTCTGAATATCAGTGGGTGCTTACTCTCTCTGTGTGATTATCAGTGGGTGCTGTCTCACTCTGTGTGTGAATATCAGTGGGAGCTCTCTCTCTCTCAGTGTGAATATCACTGGGTGCTGTCTCTCTCTGTGTGACTATCAGTGGGTGCTGTCTCTCTCTCTGTGAATATCAGTGGGTGCTGTCTCTCTGTGAATATCAGTGGGTGCTGTCTCTCTCTGTGTGAATATCAGTGGGTGCTGTCTCTCTGTGAATATCAGTGGGTGCTGTCTCCCTCTCTGTGAATATCAGTGGGTGATGTCTCTCTCTCTGTGAATATCAGTGGGTGCTTTTTCTCTCTGTGTGAATATCAGTGGGTGCTGCCTCTCTGTGTGTATATCAGTGATGCTGTGTCTCTGTCTCTCTCTGATTATCAGTGGGTGCTGTCTCTCTTTCTCTGAATATCAGTGGGTGCTGTCTCTCTCTCTATGAATATCAGTGGGTGCTGTCTCTCACTGTGTGAATATCAGTGGGTGCTGTCTCTCTGAATGTATATCAGTGGGTGCTGTCTCTCTCTGTAAATATTAGTGGGTGCTGTCCCTCTGTGTGAATATCAGTGGGCGCTGTCTCTCTGTGAATATCAGTGTGTGCTGTCTCTCTCTCTGTGAATATCAGTGGGTGCTGTCTCTCTGTGTGTGAATATCAGTGGGTGCTGTCTCTCTCTCTGTGAATATTACTGGGTGCTGTCTCTCTGTGTGTGAACATCAGTGGGTGCTGGCTCTCTGTTTGTGAATATCAGTGGGTCTGTCTCCCAGTGTGAATATCAATGGGTGCTGTCTCTCTCTCTCTGTGAATATCAGTGGGTCTGTCTCTCTCTCCCTGTTAATATCAGTGGGTGCTGTCTCTCTCTGTGTGAATATCAGTGGGTGCTGTCTCCCTCTCTGTGTGAATATCAGTGGGTGCTGTCTCTGACTCTCTCTGAATATCAGTTGGTGCTGTCTCTCTCTGAATATCAGTGGGTGCTGTTTCTCTGTGTGTGAATATCAGTGAATGCTGTTTCTCTGTGTATGACTATCAGTGGGTGCTGCCTCTCTGTGTGAATATCAGTGGGTGCTGTGTGTCTCTCTCTCTGATGATCAGTGGGTGCTGTCTCTCATTCTCTGAATATCAGTGGGTGCTGTCCTTCTGGGTGAATATCAGTGGGTGCTGTCTCTCTCTCTGAATATCAGTGGGTGCTGTCTCTGCGTGTGAATATCAGTGGGTGCTGTCCTTCTGTGTGAATATCAGTGGGTGCTGTCTCTCTCTCTGTGAATATCAGTGGGTGCTGTCTCTGCGTGTGAATATCAGTGGGTGCTGTCTCTCTGTGAATATCAGTGGGTGCTGTCTCTCTCTCTGTGAATATCAGTGGGTGCTGTCCTTCTGTGTGAATATCAGTGGGTGCTGTCTCTGTCTCTGTGAATATCAGTGGGTGCTGTCTCTCTCTCTGTGAATATCAGTGGGTGCTGTCCTTCTGTGTGAATATCAGTGGGTGCTGTCTGTCTCTCTCTGAATATCAGTGGGTGCTGTCTCTCGCTCTCTCTGAATATCAGTGGGTGCTGTCTCTCTCTCTGTGTGTATATCAGTGGGTCCTTCTCTCTCTGTGTGAATATCAGTGGGTGCTGTCTCCCTTTCTCTGAATACCAGTGGGTGCTGTCTCTCTCTCTATGAATATCACTGGGTGCTGTCTCTCACTGTGTGAATATCAGTGGGTGCTGTCTCTCTCTGTGTGAATATTAGTTGTTGCTGTCTCTCTCTCTCTGTGAATATCAATGGGTGCTGTCTCTGTGTGTGTGTATATCAGTGGCCTCTGTCTCTGTGTGGATATCAGTGGGTGCTGTCTCTGTGTGTGTGAATATCAGTGGGTGCTGTCTCTCTCTCTATGAATATTACTGGGTGCTGTCTATCTGAGTGTGAATATCAGTGGGTGCTGTCTCTCGCTCTCTCTGAACATCAGAAGGTGCTGTCTCTCTCTGAATATCAGTGGGTGCTTTCTCTCTGTGTGTGAATATCAGTGGGTGCTGTTTCTCTCTGAGAATGTCAGTGGATGCTGTCCCTCTGTGTGAATATCAGTGGGTGCTGTCTCTCTGCGTGTGAATATCAGTGGGTGCTGTCTCTCTGTGTGAATGTCAGTGGGTGCTGTCTCTCTCTGTGTGAATATCAGTGGGTGCTGTCTCTCTCTCTGTGAATATCAGTGGGTGCTGTCTCTCTGTATGTGAATATCAGTGGGTGCTGTCTGTCTCTGTGTGAATATCAGTGGGTGCTGTGTCTCTCTCTCTGATTATCAGTGGGTGCTGTCTCTGTGTGTGAATATCAGTATGTGCTGTCTCTCTGTGTGTGAATATCAGTATGTGCTGTCTCTCTGTGTGAATATCAGTGGCTGCTGTCTCTCTGTGTGTGAATATCAGTATGTGCTGTCTCTCTGTGTGAATATCAGTGGCTGCTGTCTCTCTGTGTGTGAATTCCAGTGGGTGCTGTCTCTCTGTGTGTGAATTCCAGTGGGTGCTGTCTCTCTGTGTGAATATCAGTGGGTGCTGTCTCTCTCTCTGTGAATGTCAGTGGGTGCTGTCTCTCTGTGTGAATATCAGTTGGTGCTGTCTCTCTCTCTTTGAATATCAGTGGGTGCTGTCTCTCTCTCTGTGAATGTCAGTGGGTGCTGTCTCTCTCTGTGTGAATATCAGTGGGTGCTGTCTCTCTCTCTGTGAATGTCAGTGGGTGCTGTCTCTCTGTGTGCGAATATCAGTGGGAGCTGTCTCTCTGTGTGCGAATATCAGTGGGAGCTGTCTCTCTGTGTGTGAATATCAGTATGTGCTGTCTCTCTGTGTGAATATCAGTGGGAGCTGTCTCTCTGTGTGTGAATATCAGTGGGTGCTGTCCCTCTGTGTGTGAATATCAGTATGTGCTGTCTCTCTGTGTGAATATCAGTGGGAGCTGTCTCTCTGTGTGCGAATATCAGTGGGAGCTGTCTCTCTGTGTGTGAATATCAGTATGTGCTGTCTCTCTGTGTGAATATCAGTGGGAGCTGTCTCTCTGTGTGTGAATATCAGTATGTGCTGTCTCTCTGTGTGAATATCAGTGGGAGCTGTCTCTCTGTGTGCGAATATCAGTGGGAGCTGTCTCTCTGTGTGTGAATATCAGTATGTGCTGTCTCTCTGTGTGAATATCAGTGGGAGCTGTCTCTCTGTGTGTGAATATCAGTATGTGCTGTCTCTCTGTGTGAATATCAGTGGGAGCTGTCTCTCTGTGTGTGAATATCAGTATGTGCTGTCTCTCTGTGTGAATATCAGTGGGAGCTGTCTCTCTGTGTGTGAATATCAGTGGGTGCTGTCCCTCTGTGTGTGAATATCAGTGGGTGCTGTCCCTCTGTGTGTGAATATCAGTGGGTGCTGTCTCTCTGTGTGTGAATATCAGTGGGTGCTGTCTCTCTCTGTGTGAATATCAGTTAAATTTAGTTCTAGTTAAGTTAGTTTAGTTTGTTTAGTTAAGTTTAAGTTTAGTTTAGTCTAGATTAAGTAAGGAAGGAAAAGACCACCAAAGGAAAAAAACCCAGAGGAAACTAGAAAAAAAAAGCCAAAAAAAAAAAAAAGAAATAAGGGAAAAAAAAAACAAACGGGGCCACAGCAGCAGCAGAAGCAAGGTGACTCGGCCGCATCGGGAACCGAGGCGCGAAGGCCGCACGGAGACGCAGCGGCAGCCGGAGCAAGGAGACTCGGGGAGGCCGCTTCGGGAAACGAGGCGAATCGGGGAGGCCGCACGGAGACGCAGCGGCAGCCGGAACGAGGTGACTCGGGGAGCCCGAGCGGCGAACGAGACACGGCCCGATCGGCGGCCGCAGTCCAGCACCCGAGCGACGGCCGCAGTCCAGCACCCGAGCGACGACCGCAGTCCAGCACCCGAACGGCGAACGAGGCACAACCCGAGCGGCGGCTGGGCTAGAAAGCCCGGGAAAGGCCCGAGGAGCCAGGCCCAGAGACCTCTGAGGAGAAGGGGAGCAACCAGAAGGCTTCCAGAAGCAAACCAAGACTGTGAGTACAGGGCCCAGGGAGGGAGACTGAAGCCAGGGAAAGGCCCGAGGAGCCAGGCCGAGACAGAGGCACAGAGGCCTCTGAGGGGGAGGGGAACAGCCCGAAGGCACCGGGAAACAGCGGCTCACAGACCCAGACCTGAGAAGGGTGAACCCAGAAGCCGAGGCCCAGGGACCACGGGGTCGGAGAGGGGGACCGGGAAAGCTCGCGAACAGGGAGAGGGAAACACCAAACCCGGGGCCCCAGAAAAGCTTATTCTAAGATCAACAATACTTTACCAAAAATGAGCGAATCAGAAGATCCACAACAGCCCCGCTTCCAGATTCCCCCCAACACTGCAAAAAAAGCTATAAAAGCGATCAAGCATGAGCAGATGAGAGAAAAACCAGAAACACTTTTTGCTGACTGTTACAACAATGGGACAAAAAGTAACCTCATTTTCTACTCAGATCAGCCAGTGGCTTGGATCACAGCAATAAAATCACACTATACCAATGTTAAGCTAGAAAATACCGCAAATGGGTCCATAATGAAAATTAACACACCAGGAGACAGTTCAACTACGACGGTCAACGCGTACAATACCGGGACAATATTAGTGCAAGGCAACCTCGACAAATTTGCAACGGCCTTCAGGACACTGAAAAAATTAACTAAGGGGGGAAGGAACAGCCCCAGAGTGGCCCGCACTCCCCCCAACATTGACAACTTACCAGGAGAAAATCTGCCTGGTCAGGAGGTGAACGAGCCACACAGTTCAAACCAGACACTAACCCCGGGGAACCACAGCCACACGATACAACTGATAAACCCCAGCATAACTACCAGGGAGGAAGCCACACATAGTCCCCCTACCATTCCCAGCTCACCAAGAGAAGAGCAGCATAGCCAGGAAGTGAGTGAGCCCTCCAGGGCCGACCAGCCTAGCCAGGAAGTGAGTGAGCCTACCAGGGCCGACCAGACACATACCCCGGGATCACACAGCCAGATACAACCAAAAGATAAATTTAATCAATTAGAGATAGAGATGGTTAAACTTAGAGAGGACTTCCTCAAAATGAATGACAATCAAAATCAGGAGAGGGAGAGACACAAGAGAGAGCTGAAGCTACTTGAGAACCAGGTGAATCTACTTAGGAATCAGGTGAAAGAGCTGCAGGAAAAAGAAGAGAGCCATAGAGGAGAGAAAACACCATTAGACCAGCAACCAGAGGCTAGAGATAAGACAAGACAGAGCCGGACGGAACGGCTGCACTCCCACACGGAACAAAAGCAACAGACACACAATACAAGGGGTGCCACACAGACCGACCAGCATACTGATTCGCAATCTTCCCCCACCACCGTGGAACCACAAGCGGGCCGCTCACAAGAGGTACGCACACACCAGACACCCCAGCCCAGCACACACACTATGAGTCCAAGCGAAAGCCACCAGACAGTAAACACAAACAAGGCTGACGTCGTAATACTCATAGACTCAAATGGGAAATTCCTATGGGAGAAAAAGCTATTCCCTAGAAGTAAAGTAGAAAAGATCTGGTGCCCAACAACAAACAGAGCCATGGGATGGCTGACCAAAGCCAGATTAGGCTCCCCCCAACACATAATAATACACACGGGCACAAATGACCTAAAGACCCAACAGAAAGAAGTAGCAACATCGCTCAGAGCAATGATTAGGAAAGCAAGCAGTACATTTCCAAACACTAGAATCACTGTTTCCACAATATTGCCGAGAACAGACTTCAACAACAACACAATTCATGAGATAAATGCCAGCATAGCAAGAGACTGCGAATCAAACCACAACGTACACCTGGCCCAACACCCCACCCTCGATGAGGAATGTCTTTACGACCACGTCCACATCCAAAGGCAAAGAATATCGATCCTTGCTAAAGCCCTGAAGGACGTCGCTTTTAACCGGGTCCATACCCAGACTCCAAGAGGACCCCCCCCCGACCACCAGAGATCAGCGGGGTACATATCAAGAACACTACAAGGACCACCAACACACCAACCGAGACCCGAGAGGATCCCCATGCAAAACAACAATGTCAGACCTGCACCACTCCTGTCCCACAGGGGAATAGGACTGCTCCCAGCCAGACAGAGGGAGAGATGCACAGGACGTACGCAATACCTCAGACAGAAACAATCCATTAAGAGACAATAAGCAGATGTGCAGCAGCATCTACTTCCGCCTTATGGATCAAGGACTAATTAATAGAAAGAACTGTAACCAAATTGTATTAACTTTTGTAGACAACTGATGTGATCTTTTTTTTCCCACACTTAGACACGACAAACACGTACCACTCTTTAACCTATCATAGTAAAAGATCAAACTTAACATGAAATCCTTATATATTTCGACCTGGAATATCCAAGGTCTACGCTCTTCACTGCGAGAAGTGAAAAGTAGGACCCCAGAGTTCATAGATGAAACTAAAGACCTAGATATTATCATTTTACAGGAAACTTGGTATAAAGGAAAAGGACACACTGGCTGTCCCCAAGGGTACACTGAGCTGGTGGTGCCCTCCAATAAATTACCAAGTGTAACCCAAGGCAGAGACTCCGGAGGCATACTGATCTGGTTTAAAACAGAACTTAAGAATTACATCAAATTTATAAAAAAGGGCGAAAACCATATGTGGCTCAAACTTGAGAGGGAGATTATCTCAAACACCCAAGATGTTTACATTTGCGCACTTTATATCCCTCCAATCGATTCCCCGTACTTTAAAGAGGACACCTTCTCCAACATGGAGGGGGAAATTATCCAATACCAGGCCCAGGGGAACGTGTTGATCTGTGGGGACCTCAATTCAAGAACGGGCGAAGAACCAGACTTCACCAATAATCAGGGAAACAATTATGTTTTCGGGAATAACCACTTTGACATCCCTTCCCTTCCATACAGGCATAACTGCGACAAGCAGTCAAATACCAACGGAAAACAGCTACTACAGCTCTGTCGAAACCTGGGTCTGTACATTGTCAATGGTAGGTTCATAGGAGACCTCCTAGGAAGATCGACCTATTGCTCACCTCTTGGCTGCAGCACAGTAGACTATATGATTACAGACTTAGACCCATCCTCTTTCAGAGCATTCACAGTCAAACCACAAACAACACTGTCAGATCACAGTCAAATTACTATGTTCCTCAAAAAGACAGAAACAAACAACATAGAAACACAACCCAGTAAACTGTACAACACCAAAAAATCGTACAGATGGGCCAAAAACGACACGGAAAAATACCAGAAAACAATTAGCAATGCATCAACTCAAGCTCTCTTAGACACCTTTCTGGATAACATATACACTCACAATAAAGAAGGCGTAAACCGGGCAGTTAGTAAACTAAACAATATTTTTGATAATTTGGCAACAAATGCAAACTTGAAAGCTCGCAAGAACAAACCCAAAACAAAAAACTATGAAAAATGGTTTGACCGAGATTGCCATAACATGAGGAAAAAACTTAGAAAAATATCAAACCAAAAACACAGACATCCAGAAAACGAGGAACTACGCCTTACTTATTGTCAGACACTAACACAATACAGAAACACACTCAGAACCAAAAAAGAGCAATATATTAAGAATACACTCAGCTCCATGGAGGAATCCATTGATTCCAATTGTTTCTGGGAAAACTTGAAAACACTACACAAAAAACAACACGACGATTTGGCCATTCAAAATGGGGACACATGGGTAAACCACTTTGAAAAATTATACCAGAAAAAAACACTAAGACCAGAGCAACACCAAATATGCAAAAAACTGGAAAAGCTAGAAATGGCCATAAAAGATAACCAAAACCCGCTGGACGCCATAATAACAGAAAAAGAACTTCTTGAAAAACTCAAGGACCTGCGACCAGGAAAAGCCTGCGGGACAGATGGCATACTAAACGAGATGATTAAACACACAGACAACAAAATGAAACTGGCTATCCTAAAACTCTTCAACTTGGTTCTGAGTGTCGGTTATTTCCCTGATATCTGGAACAAAGGACTCATAACGCCCATATACAAAAGTGGGGACAAAATCGACCCAAACAACTATCGAGGCATCTGTGTAAACAGTAACCTGGGGAAGGTATTCTGTAGCATCATAAACAAAAGACTTATAAACTTCCTTGAGGAGCACAATGTCTTGAGTAAAAGCCAAATTGGATTCCTGCCAAACTATAGAACATCCGATCATATCTTCACCCTACAGACCCTAATTGACAAACACGTTCACAATAACAAAAGCAAAATCTACGCATGCTTTGTAGATTTCCAGAAGGCTTTCGACTCCATCTGGCATGACGGTTTATTCCTGAAACTTATCGAAAGTGGGGTAGGAGGGAAAACATATGATGTAATTAAATCAATGTATACAAACAACAAATGTGCAGTTAAAATTGGAGACAAACAAACAAAATACTTCCCACAGGGGCGGGGGGTGACGCAGGGCTCGCCAATCTCACCGACACTCTTTAATATTTACATAAATGGATTGGCAAAACTACTTGAACAATCTACAGCACCCGGCCTCACCCTATATGAATCCAAGGTTAAATTCCTCCTCTATGCAGACGACCTGGTTCTGCTGTCACCTACTAAAGAGGGGCTACAGCAAAACCTGGACCTGCTGGAGTCGTACTGCCAGACTTGGGCCCTGACAATAAATCCCCAAAAAACCAAAGTCCTTGTGTTCCAGCAAAGATCCAAACATCAGGGACCCAAAATAAATTTCACAGTAGGAACAACCAAAATTGAACAAACCACTAACTACACATACTTGGGCTTAAAAATCAGTTCTACGGGAAACTTCAAACTGGCTGTGAATGAACTGAAAGAGAAAGCAAGAAGGGCTTTCTATGCCATCAAAAAATCAATCCAAATAGAAATCCCAATTAGCATTTGGCTCAAAATTTTCAAATCAGTAATTGAACCAATTGCACTCTATGGC
Source organism: Somniosus microcephalus (assembly GCF_052327205.1). Taxonomy (NCBI): domain Eukaryota; kingdom Metazoa; phylum Chordata; class Chondrichthyes; order Squaliformes; family Somniosidae; genus Somniosus; species Somniosus microcephalus. Next base: position 72,002,838 of record NC_140999.1, on the reverse strand, counting down.
AGTGAGGTATGGGGACCGCTAACTCAACAAGAATTTGCAAAATGGGACAAACACCCAATTGAGATCCTACATGCAGAATTCTGTAAAAGTATCCTCCGGACTCAAAGGAAAACAGTAAACAATGCATGCAGGGCGGAACTAGGCCAATATCCATTAATAATCACTATCCAAAAAAGAGCCACCAAATTTTGGAATCACCTACAAATGAGCAATCCCCAATGCTATCACTACGACGCCCTGAAATGCCAAGAGCTGACCATAAAGAAGAATACCCTCAGTCAATTAGTCCTGGGACTCAGTGAAGTAACTACTAACAATACTAACAATAACCAGCCCCAGGACAGTGACAGGGTAACACAAAGAATTCGACCCAACACAATCGTCGCTAAGCAAAAGGAAAAATATCTGACATATTGGGCAGAAACAACAAAAACCCAAAGCAAACTCAATTGCTACTTGGCCCTAAACAGACAATACAACATAGCTGATTACCTGACCATGGTAAAGGATAACAAACTGAGAAGAACCTTGACAAGGTACAGACTTAGCGAACATAGCCTAGCGATCGAAAAAGGCAGACACAGGCAGACCAGGCTGCCAAGAGAGGACAGGATATGCTCTCACTGCAGTCAGGGAGTGGTGGAGACAGAGATGCACTTCCTCACAGCTTGTGGAAAATATCAGGGCATCAGGGAGAATTTCTACCAAAAATTCTCACAAATATGCCCTGATTTCAGAAATCTGAATGACAACCAAAAACTCCCATTCCTACTGGGAGAGGAGAGAAGCTGTATAACACTGGCGGCGCACTATGTTACAGCTTGCCATGAACAGAGGGACAACCAGTAAACTAAGAAAAAATATATATAGACAATGCGAATGTATGTTTATACACTCAGGGATATACCTGTTTATACACTGTATGAATAGAACTGCGTTTATGTGCTAAACCATAAATGTATTTTGATGCTTTGGCAACATAAGATGTGACTTATCATGCCAATAAAGCGATTTAAATTGTAAAAATTGTAAAAATTGGTGCTGTCTCTCTCTCTTTGAATATCAGTGGGTGCTGTCTCTCTCTCTGTGAATGTCAGTGGGTGCTGTCTCTCTGTGTGAATATCAGTGGGTGCTGTCTCTCTCTCTGTGAATATCAGTGGGTGCTGTCTCTCTCTCTGTGAATATCAGTGGGTGCTGTCTCTCTGTGTGAATATCAGTGGGTGCTGTCTCTCTCTGTGAATATCAGTGGGTGCTGTCTCTCTCTAACTGAACTAAAATGGCAGGGGGTTGGGAACCTGAGCAGGGAGACAGAGGAAAGGGAAACAGGGATAAAAGCAAAAGATAGGAAGGAGAAAAACTAAAGTGGCAGTCAGAGAAATCAATGGTTTAAATCAAACGTGGCCACAGTAAATAATAATTCTAATAGGTCTAAGAGCGTTAAAAAAACAAGCCTGAAGGCTTTGTGTCTTAATGCGAGGAGCATTTGTAATAAGGTGGACGAATTGGCTGCGCAAATAGAGGTAAACGAATATGATTTGGTTGGGATTATGGAAACATGGCTCAAGGATGGCCAAGACTGGGAACTCAACATCCAGGGGTATTCGATATTCAGGAAAGATAGGCATAAAGGAAAGGGAGGTGGGGTAGCATTGCTGGTTAAAGAAGGGATTAATACAATTGTAATGAAGGATATTAGCTCTGATGATGTGGAATCTGTATGGGTAGAATTGAGAAATACTAAGGGGAAAAAAACATTAGTGGGAGTGGTATATAGACCTCCCAACAGTAAGGCGGAGGTTGGGGATGGCATTAAAAGGGAAATTAAAGAAGCGTGCAATAAGGGCACAGCAGTCATCATGGGTGACTTTAATCTACATATAGATTGGGCCAACCAAATTAGTAACAATACTGTGGAGGAGGAATTCCTGGAGTGTTTACGGGATGGTTTCCTGGGCCAATATGTCGAGGAACCAACCAGAGATCAGGCCATCTTAGACTGGGTATTATGTAACGACAAAGGATTAATTCCCAATCTTGTTGTACGAGGCCCCTTGGGTCTGAGCGATCATAATATGATCGAATTCTTCATTAAGATGGAGAATGAAGTAGTTGACTCAGAGACTAGGGTCCTCAATTTAAATAAAGGAAACTACGATGGTCTGAGGAGCGAGTTGGGTAGGATTGATTGGGGAATGGCACTCAAAGGGTTGACGGTGGATAGGCAATGGCAAAAATTCAAAGACCGAATGGATGAGCTACAGAATTTGTTCATCCCAGTTTGGCATAAAAATAAAACAAAAAAGGTGACTCAACCGTGGCTAACAAGGGAAATTAGGGATAGCATAAGATCCAAGGAGACGACATATAAATTGGCCAGAAAAAGCAATAATCCTGAGGATTGGGAGCAGTTTAGGATTCAACAAAGGAGGACAAAGGGATTAATTAAGAAAGGGAAAATGGAATATGAGAGTAAGCTAGCAGGGAACATAAAAACTGACTGTAAAAGCTTTTATAGATATGTGAAGAGAAAAAGATTGGTGAAGTCAGGCGTAGGTCCCTTACAGTCAGAATCAGGGGAATTTATAATGGGAAACAGAGAAATGGCAGACCAACTAAATTCATACTTTGGTTCTGTCTTCACAAAGGAGGACACAAATAACCTCCCAGAGATGCCGGGGAACATAGGGCCTGATGAAAGGGTGGAACTGAAAGAAATCAGTATTTGTAGGGAAATGGTGTTAGGAAAATTGATGGGACTAAAGGCCGATAAATCCCCAGGGCCTGATAATCTACATCCCAGGGTACTTAAGGAAGTGGCCCTAGAAATAGTAGATGCATTGCTGGTCATCTTCCAGAACTCGATAGACTCTGGAACAGTACCCATGGATTGGAGGGTAGCTAATGTTACCCCACTATTCAAAAAAGGTGGTCGAGCAAAAGCGGGGAATTATAGACCGGTAAGCCTGACATCGGTAGTGGGGAAAATGCTAGAATCTATTATAAAAGATGTAATAGCAGAGCACTTGGTAAGCAGTGACAGGATCGGACAAAGTCAACACGGATTTACAAAAGGTAAATCATGCTTGACTAATCTACTGGAATTTTTTGAGGATGTAACTGGTAAAATAGATAGATAAGGGAGAACCAGTGGATGTGGTGTATTTGGACTTTCAGAAGGCTTTCGATAAGGTCCCACATAAGATATTAGCGTGCAAAATTAAGGCACATGGGATTGGGGGCAAGGTATTGACTTGGATAGAGAACTGGTTGGCGGACAGAAAGCAAAGAGTTGGAATAAACGGGTCGTTTTCCGAGTGGCAGGCAGTGACTAGTGGGGTACCGCAAGGATCGGTCCTAGGACCCCAGCTGTTCACAGTATATATTAATGATCTGGACGAGGGAATTGGATGTAATATCTCCAAATTTGCAGACGACACAAAGCTGGGTGGGAGGGTAAGCTGTGAGGAGGATGTCGTGAAACTCCAGTACGATTTGGACAGATTGGGTGATTGGGCAGAAACATGGCAAATGCACTATAATGTGGATAAATGTGAGGTTATCCACTTTGGTGGCAAAAACAGGAAGGCAGATTATTATTTGAATGGCAATAGATTGGGAGAAGGGGAAGTGCAAAGAGACCTGGGTGTTCTTGTGCACCAGTCGCTGAAGGTAAGCATGCAGGTGCAGCAGGCGTTTAAGAAGGCAAATGGTATGTTGGCCTTCGTAGCAAGAGGGTTCGAGTACAGGAACAAGGATGTCTTGCTACAGTTGTACAGGGCCTTGGTGAGACCGCACCTTGAGGACCGTGTGCAGTTTTGGTCACCTTACCTGAGGAAGGACGTTCTTGCCATGGAAGGAGTGCAGCGAAGATTCACCAGGCTGATACCTGGGATGGCAGGAATGACGTATGAGGAGAGATTGTGTCGATTGGGCTTATACTCACTGGAGTTTAGAAGATTGAGAGGGGATCTCATCGAAACTTATAACATTCTGTCAGGCTTGGACAGACTAGATGCAGGAAGGATGTTTCTGATGGCCGGGGAGTCCAGAACCAGGGGTCATAGTCTAAGGATAAGGGGTAAGCCATTTAGGGCTGAAATGAGGAGGAATTTCTTCACCCAGAGAGTGGTAAACCTGTGGAATTCTCCGCCACAGAGGGCGGTGGAGGTCTGTAATTAAATATATTCAAAAAAGAGTTGGATATATTTCTTAAGGCTAAAGGGATCAAGGGATATGGGGAGAAGGCAGGGACAGGTTACTGAATTTGGATGATCAGCCATGATCTCATTGAATGGCGGAGCAGGCTCGAAGGGCCGAATGGCCTACTCCTGCTCCTATCTTCTATGTTTCTATGTTTCTCTGTGAATATCAGTGGGTTCTGTCTCTCTCTCTCTGTGAATATCAGTGGGTGCTGTCTTTCTCTGTGTGAATATCAGTGGGTGCTGTGTCTCTCTCTCTGATTATCAGTGGGTGCTGTCTCTCTGTGTGGGTATATCAGTGGGTGCTGTCTCTCTCTGTGAATATCATTGGGTGCTGTCTCTCTCTGTGTGAATATCAGTGGGTGTTGTCTCTGTGTGAATATCAGTGGGTGCTGTCTCTCTGTGTGTGTATATCAGTGGGTGCTGTCTCTCTCTCTGTGAATATCAGTGGGTGCTGTCATTCTCTCTGTGTGAATATCAGTTGATGCTGGCCCTGTGTGTGTGAATATCAGTGGGTGCTGTCATTCTCTTTGTGTGAATATCAGTGTGTGCTGTATCTCTCTCTGTGAAAATCAGTGGGTGTTGTATCTCTGTGAATCTCAATGGGTGCTGTCTCTCTGTGTGTGAATATCAGTGGGTCTGTCTCTCTCTGTGTGAATATCAGTGGGTGCTGTCTCTCTCTTTGAATATCAGTGGGTGCTGTCTCTCTCTCTGTGTGAATATCAGTGGGTGCTGTCTCTCTGTGTGAATATCAGTGGGTGCTGTCTCTCTCTCTGTGAATATCAGTGGGTGCTGTCTCAATGTGTGTGAATATCAGTGGGTGCCATATTGCCAAAGCTTACATAACAAAAAGTACAGTTTTCCAACATTCTGTAGGTGTCAATCAATTTTGACCTTCGTTGGGTACATACAATATTAGTTTAAACAATATTAATTTAAACAGTCGTTGAACATCGTTGGGTACATTCAGTATTAATTTTAAACAGTCCTCAGGTTGTGACATGTTGTTACATATTTGGCACCAAGGTATGGTCTGTCTCCTTCTCCCAGGACTAATCTTAATTTTGACAGGTCATCCAATTCTTTGAAATCTGGGGTTGTTTGGCTGAGCTTGTCAAATAATATGTTTCTTGTTGTGTTGAATTTTTCGCATTTTAGGAGGAAATGCATCTCTGTCTCAACCTCGCCGGCCAGACATTGATCACATATTCTATTCTCTCTAGGCTGCCAGGATTTCTTGTATCTTCCTTTTTCAATTGCCAGTTGGTGGTTGGTGGGTGCTGTCTCTCTGTGTGAATATCAGTGGGTGCTGTCTCTCTCTCCCTGTTAATATCAGTGGGTGCTGTCTCTCTGTGTGTGAATATCAGTGGGTGCTGTCTCTGTGTGTGAATATCAGTGGCTGCTGTCTCTCTGTGTGTGAATATCAGTATGTGCTGTCTCTCTGTGTGAATATCAGTGGGAGCTGTCTCTCTGTGTGCGAATATCAGTGGGTGCTGTCCCTCTGTGTGTGAATATCAGTGGGTGCTGTCTCTGTGTGAATATCAGTTGGTGCTGTCTCTCTCTCTGTGAATATCAGTGGGTGCTGTCTCTCTCTCTGTGAATGTCAGTGGGTGCTGTCTCTCTCTGTGTGAATATCAGTGGGTGCTGTGTCTCTCTCTCTGATTATCAGTGGGTGCTGTCTCTGTGTGTGAATATCAGTGGCTGCTGTCTCTCTGTGTGTGAATATCAGTATGTGCTGTCTCTCTGTGTGAATATCAGTGGGAGCTGTCTCTCTGTGTGCGAATATCAGTGGGTGCTGTCCCGCTGTGTGTGAATTCCAGTGGGTGCTGTCTCTCTGTGTGTGAATATCAGTGGGTGCTGTCTCTGTGTGAATATCAGATGGTGCTGTCTCTCTCTCTGTGAATATCAGTGGGTGCTGTGTCTCTCTCTCTGTGAATGTCAGTGGGTGCTGTCTCTCTCTGTGTGAATATCAGTGGGTGCTGTCTCTCTCTCTGTGAATATCAGTGGGTGCTGTCTCTCTCTGTGTGAATATCAGTGGGTGCTGTCTCTCTGTGTGAATATCAGTGGGTGCTGTCTCTCTCTGTGTGAATATCAGTGGGTGCTGTCTCTCTCTTTGAATATCAGTGGGTGCTGTCTCTCTCTAACTAAACTAAAATGGCAGGGGGTTGGGAACCTGAGCAGGGAGACAGAGGAAAGGGAAACAGGGATAAAAGCAAAAGATAGGAAGGAGAAAAACTAAAGTGGCAGTCAGAGAAATCAATGGTTTAAATCAAACGTGGCCACAGTAAATAATAATTCTAATAGGTCTAAGAGCGTTAAAAAAACAAGCCTGAAGGCTTTGTGTCTTAATGCGAGGAGCATTTGTAATAAGGTGGACGAATTGGCTGCGCAAATAGAGGTAAACGAATATGATTTGGTTGGGATTACGAAAACATGGCTCAAGGATGGCCAAGATTGGGAACTCAACATCCAGGGGTATTCGATATTCAGGAAAGATAGGCAAAAAGGAAAGGGAGGTGGGGTAGCATTGCTGGTTAAAGAAGGGATTAATACAATTGTAATGAAGGATATTAGCTCTGATGATGTGGAATCTGTATGGGTAGAATTGAGAAATACTAAGGGGAAAAAAACATTAGTGGGAGTGGTATATAGACCTCCCAACAGTAAGGCGGAGGTTGGGGATGGCATTAAAAGGGAAATTAAAGAAGCGTGCAATAAGGGCACAGCAGTCATCATGGGTGACTTTAATCTACATATAGATTGGGCCAACCAAATTAGTAACAATACTGTGGAGGAGGAATTCCTGGAGTGTTTACGGGATGGTTTCCTGGACCAATATGTCGAGGAACCAACCAGAGATCAGGCCATCTTAGACTGGGTATTATGTAACGACAAAGGATTAATTCCCAATCTTGTTGTACGAGGCCCCTTGGGTCTGAGCGATCATAATATGATCGAATTCTTCATTAAGATGGAGAATGAAGTAGTTGACTCAGAGACTAGGGTCCTCAATTTAAATAAAGGAAACTACGATGGTCTGAGGAGCGAGTTGGGTAGGATTGATTGGGGAATGGCACTCAAAGGGTTGACGGTGGATAGGCAATGGCAAAAATTCAAAGACCGAATGGATGAGCTACAGAATTTGTTCATCCCAGTTTGGCATAAAAATAAAACAAAAAAGGTGACTCAACCGTGGCTAACAAGGGAAATTAGGGATAGCATAAGATCCAAGGAGACGACATATAAATTGGCCAGAAAAAGCAATAATCCTGAGGATTGGGAGCAGTTTAGGATTCAACAAAGGAGGACAAAGGGATTAATTAAGAAAGGGAAAATGGAATATGAGAGTAAGCTAGCAGGGAACATAAAAACTGACTGTAAAAGCTTTTATAGATATGTGAAGAGAAAAAGATTGGTGAAGTCAGGCGTAGGTCCCTTACAGTCAGAATCAGGGGAATTTATAATGGGAAACAGAGAAATGGCAGACCAACTAAATTCATACTTTGGTTCTGTCTTCACAAAGGAGGACACAAATAACCTCCCAGAGATGCCGGGGAACATAGGGCCTGATGAAAGGGTGGAACTGAAAGAAATCAGTATTTGTAGGGAAATGGTGTTAGGAAAATTGATGGGACTAAAGGCCGATAAATCCCCAGGGCCTGATAATCTACATCCCAGGGTACTTAAGGAAGTGGCCCTAGAAATAGTAGATGCATTGCTGGTCATCTTCCAGAACTCGATAGACTCTGGAACAGTACCCATGGATTGGAGGGTAGCTAATGTTACCCCACTATTCAAAAAAGGTGGTCGAGCAAAAGCGGGGAATTATAGACCGGTAAGCCTGACATCGGTAGTGGGGAAAATGCTAGAATCTATTATAAAAGATGTAATAGCAGAGCACTTGGTAAGCAGTGACAGGATCGGACAAAGTCAACATGGATTTACAAAAGGTAAATCATGCTTGACTAATCTACTGGAATTTTTTGAGGATGTAACTGGTAAAATAGATAGATAAGGGAGAACCAGTGGATGTGGTGTATTTGGACTTTCAGAAGGCTTTCGATAAGGTCCCACATAAGATATTAGCGTGCAAAATTAAGGCACATGGGATTGGGGGCAAGGTATTGACTTGGATAGAGAACTGGTTGGCGGACAGAAAGCAAAGAGTTGGAATAAACGGGTCGTTTTCCGAGTGGCAGGCAGTGGCTAGTGGGGTAACGCAAGGATCGGTCCTAGGACCCCAGCTGTTCACAATATATATTAATGATCTGGACGAGGGAATTGGACGTAATATCTCCAAATTTGCAGACGACACAAAGCTGGGTGGGAGGGTAAGCTGTGAGGAGGATGTCGTGAAACTCCAGTACGATTTGGACAGATTGGGTGATTGGGCAGAAACATGGCAAATGCACTATAATGTGGATAAATGTGAGGTTATCCACTTTGGTGGCAAAAACAGGAAGGCAGATTATTATTTGAATGGCAATAGATTGGGAGAAGGGGAAGTGCAAAGAGACCTGGGTGTTCTTGTGCACCAGTCGCTGAAGGTAAGCATGCAGGTGCAGCAGGCGGTTAAGAAGGCAAATGGTATGTTGGCCTTTGTAGCAAGAGGGTTCGAGTACAGGAACAAGGATGTCTTGCTACAGTTGTACAGGGCCTTGGTGAGACCGCACCTTGAGGACCGTGTGCAGTTTTGGTCACCTTACCTGAGGAAGGACGTTCTTGCCATGGAAGGAGTGCAGCGAAGATTCACCAGGCTGATACCTGGGATGGCAGGAATGACGTATGAGGAGAGATTGTGTCGATTGGGCTTATACTCACTGGAGTTTAGAAGATTGAGAGGGGATCTCATCGAAACTTATAACATTCTGTCAGGCCTGGACAGACTAGATGCAGGAAGGATGTTTATGATGGCCGGGGAGTCCAGAACCAGGGGTCATAGTCTAAGGATAAGGGGTAAGCCATTTAGGGCTGAAATGAGGAGGAATTTCTTCACCCAGAGAGTGGTAAACCTGTGGAATTCTCCGCCACAGAGGGCGGTGGAGGCCAGTAATTAAATATATTCAAAAAAGAGTTGGATATATTTCTTAAGGCTAAAGGGATCAAGGGATATGGGGAGAAGGCAGGGACAGGTTACTGAATTTGGATGATCAGCCATGATCTCATTGAATGGCGGAGCAGGCTCGAAGGGCCGAATGGCCTACTCCTGCTCCTATCTTCTATGTTTCTATGTTTCTCTGTGAGTATCAGTGGGTTCTGTCTCTCTCTCTCTGTGAATATCAGTGGGTGCTGTCTCTCTCTGTGTGAATATCAGTGGGTGCTGTGTCTCTCTCTCTGATTATCAGTGGGTGCTGTCTCTCTGTGTGGGTATATCAGTGGGTGCTGTCTCTCTCTGTGAATATCATTGGGTGCTGTCTCTCTCTGTGTGAATATCAGTGGGTGTTGTCTCTGTGTGAATATCAGTGGGTGCTGTCTCTCTGTGTGTGTATATCAGTGGGTGCTGTCTCTCTCTCTGTGAATATCAGTGGGTGCTGTCATTCTCTCTCTGTGAATATCAGTTGATGCTGGCCCTGTGTGTGTGAATATCAGTGGGTGCTGTGTGTCTCTCTCTCTGATGATCAGTGGGTGCTGTCTCTCATTCTCTGAATATCAGTGGGTGCTGTCCTTCTGGGTGAATATCAGTGGGTGCTGTCTCTCTCTATGTGAATAGCAGTGGGTGCTGTCTCTCTCTCTGAATATCAGTGGGTGCTGTCTCTCTGCGTGTGAATATCAGTGGGTGCTGTCCTTCTGTGTGAATATCAGTGGGTGCTGTCTCTCTCTCTGTAAATATCAGTGGGTGCTGTCTCTCTGTGAATATCAGTGGGTGCTGTCTCTCTCTCTGTGAATATCAGTGGGTGCTGACCTGTGTGAATATCAGTGGGTGCTGTCTCTGTCTCTGTGAATATCAGTGGGTGCTGTCTCTCTGTGAATATCAGTGGGTGCTGTCCTTCTGTGTGAATATCAGTGGGTGCTGTCTGTCTCTCTCTGAATATCAGTGGGTGCTGTCTCTCGCTCTCTCTGAATATCAGTGGGTGCTGTCTCTCGCTCTCTCTGAATATCAGTGGGTGCTGTCTCTCTCTGTGTGAATATCAGTGGGTCATTCTCCCTCTGTGTGTATATCAGTGGGTGCTGTCGCTCTGTGTGAATATCATTGGGTGCTGTCTCTCTTTCTCTGAATACCAGTGGGTGCTGTCTCTCTCTCTATGAATATCACTGGGTGCTGTCTCTCACTGTGTGAATATCAGTGGGTGCTGTCTCTCTCTGTGTGAATATCAGTTGTTGCTGTCTCTCTCTCTCTGTGAATATCAATGGGTGCTGTCTCTGTGTGTGTGTATATCAGTGGCCTCTGTCTCTGTGTGGATATCAGTGGGTGCTGCCTCTCTCTCTATGAATATCATGGGGTGCTGTCTATCTGAGTGTGAATATCAGTGGGTGCTGTCTCTCGCTCTCTCTGAACATCAGAAGGTGCTGTCTCTCTCTGAATATCAGTGGGTGCTTTCTCTGTGTGTGTGAATATCAGTGGGTGCTGTTTCTCTCTGTGAATGTCAGTGGATGCTGTCCCTCTGTGAATATCAGTGGGTGCTGTCTCTATGTGTGAATGTCAGTGGGTGCTGTCTCTCTCTGTGTGAATATCAGTGGGTGCTGTCTCTCTCTCTGTGAATATCAGTGGGTGCTGTCTCTCTGTGTGTGAATATCAGTGGGTGCTGTCTCTCTCTGAATATCAGTGGTGCTGTATCTCTGTGTGAATATCAGTGGGTGCTGTCTCTCTCTCTGTGTGAATATCAGTGGGTGCTGTCTCTCTGTGAATATCAGTGGGTGCTGTCTCTGTGAATATCTGTGGGTGCTGTCTCTCTCTCTCTGTGAATAGCATTGAATGCTGTCTCTCTCTCTCTGTGAATATCAGTGGGTGCTGTCTTCTGTGAATATCAGTGGGTGCTGCCTCTCTCTGAATATCAGTGGGTGCTTTCTCTCTGTGTGTGAATATCAGTGGGTGCGGTCTCTCTCTGAATATCAGTGGGTGCTGTCTCTCTCTGAATATCAGTGGGTGCTGTCTCTCTCTGTGTGAATGTCAGTGGGTGCTGTCCCTCTGTGTGAATATCAGTGGGTGCTGTCCCTCTGTGTGAATAACAGTGGGTGCTGTCTCTCTGTGTGTGAATATCAGTGGGTGCGTCTCTCACTGTGTGAATATCAGTGGGCGCTGTCTCTCTCTCTGAATACCAGTGGGTGCTGTCTCTCTCTCTGTGAATATCAGTGGGTGCTGTCTCTCTCTCTGTGAATATCAGTGGATGCTGTCACTCTCTCTGTGAATATCAGTGGGTGCTGTCTCTCTCTCTGTGTGAGTATCAGTGGGTGCTGTCTCTCGCTCTGTGAATATCAGTGGGTGCTGTCTCTCTCTGTTTGAATATCAGTGGGAGCTGTATCTCTCAGTGAGAATATCAGTGGGTGCTGTGTCTCTCTCTCTGACTATCAGTGGGTGCTGTCTCTCTTTCTCTGAATATCAGTTGTTGCTGTCTCTCTGTGAATATCAGTGGGTGCTGTTTCTCTGTTGAATATCAGTGGGTGCTTTCTCTCTCTGAATATCAGTGGGTGCTTACTCTCTCTGTGTGATTATCAGTGGGTGCTGTCTCACTCTGTGTGTGAATATCAGTGGGAGCTCTCTCTCTCAGTGTGAATATCACTGGGTGCTGTCTCTCTCTGTGTGACTATCAGTGGGTGCTGTCTCTCTCTCTGTGAATATCAGTGGGTGCTGTCTCTCTGTGAATATCAGTGGGTGCTGTCTCTCTCTGTGTGAATATCAGTGGGTGCTGTCTCTCTGTGAATATCAGTGGGTGCTGTCTCCCTCTCTGTGAATATCAGTGGGTGATGTCTCTCTGAATATCAGTGGGTGCTTTTTCTCTCTGTGTGAATATCAGTGGGTGCTGCCTCTCTGTGTGTATATCAGTGATGCTGTGTCTCTGTCTCTCTCTGATTATCAGTGGGTGCTGTCTCTCTTTCTCTGAATATCAGTGGGTGCTGTCTCTCTCTCTATGAATATCAGTGGGTGCTGTCTCTCACTGTGTGAATATCAGTGGGTGCTGTCTCTCTGAATGTATATCAGTGGGTGCTGTCTCTCTCTCTCTGTAAATATTAGTGGGTGCTGTCCCTCTGTGTGAATATCAGTGGGCGCTGTCTCTCTCTCTGTAAATATCAGTGGGTGCTGTCTCTCTGTGAATATCAGTGTGTGCTGTCTCTCTCTCTGTGAATATCAGTGGGTGCTGTCTCTCTGTGTGTGAATATCAGTGGGTGCTGTCTCTCTCTGTGAATATCAGTGGGTGCTGTCTCTCTCTCTGTGAATATTACTGGGTGCTGTCTCTCTGTGTGTGAACATCAGTGGGTGCTGGCTCTCTGTTTGTGAATATCAGTGGGTCTGTCTCCCAGTGTGAATATCAATGGGTGCTGTCTCTCTCTCTGTGTGAATATCAGTGGGTCTGTCTCTCTCTCCCTGTTAATATCAGTGGGTGCTGTCTCTCTCTGTGTGAATATCAGTGGGTGCTGTCTCCCTCTCTGTGTGAATATCAGTGGGTGCTGTCTCTGACTCTCTCTGAATATCAGTTGGTGCTGTCTCTCTCTGAATATCAGTGGGTGCTGTTTCTCTGTGTGTGAATATCAGTGAATGCTGTTTCTCTGTGTATGAATATCAGTGGGTGCTGCCTCTCTGTGTGAATATCAGTGGGTGCTGTGTGTCTCTCTCTCTGATGATCAGTGGGTGCTGTCTCTCATTCTCTGAATATCAGTGGGTGCTGTCCTTCTGGGTGAATATCAGTGGGTGCTGTCTCTCTCTCTGAATATCAGTGGGTGCTGTCCTTCTGTGTGAATATCAGTGGGTGCTGTCTCTCTCTCTGTGAATATCAGTGGGTGCTGTCTCTCTGTGAATATCAGTGGGTGCTGTCTCTCTCTCTGTGAATATCAGTGGGTGCTGTCCTTCTGTGTGAATATCAGTGGGTGCTGTCTGTCTCTCTCTGAATATCAGTGGGTGCTGTCTCTCTCTGTGTGAATATCAGTGGGTGCTGTCGCTCTGTGTGAATATCAGTGGGTGCTGTCTCCCTTTCTCTGAATACCAGTGGGTGCTGTCTCTCTCTCTATGAATATCACTGGGTGCTGTCTCTCACTGTGTGAATATCAGTGGGTGCTGTCTCTCTCTGTGTGAATATCAGTTGTTGCTGTCTCTCTCTCTCTGTGAATATCAATGGGTGCTGTCTCTGTGTGTGTGTATATCAGTGGCCTCTGTCTCTGTGTGGATATCAGTGGGTGCTGTCTCTGTGTGTGTGAATATCAGTGGGTGCTGTCTCTCTCTCTATGAATATTACTGGGTGCTGTCTATCTGAGTGTGAATATCAGTGGGTGCTGTCTCTCGCTCTCTCTGAACATCAGAAGGTGCTGTCTCTCTCTGAATATCAGTGGGTGCTTTCTCTCTGTGTGTGAATATCAGTGGGTGCTGTTTCTCTCTGAGAATGTCAGTGGATGCTGTCCCTCTGTGTGAATATCAGTGGGTGCTGTCTCTCTGCGTGTGAATATCAGTGGGTGCTGTCTCTCTGTGTGAATGTCAGTGGGTGCTGTCTCTCTCTGTGTGAATATCAGTGGGTGCTGTCTCTCTCTCTGTGAATATCAGTGGGTGCTGTCTCTCTGTATGTGAATATCAGTGGGTGCTGTCTCTCTCTGAATATCAGTGGTGCTGTATCTCTGTGTGAATATCAGTGGGTGCTGTATCTCTCTGAGAATGTCAGTGGATGCTGTCCCTCTGTGTGAATATCAGTGGGTGCTGTCTCTCTCTCTGTGAATATCAGTGGGTGCTGCCTCTCTCTGAATATCAGTGGGTGCTTTCTCTCTGTGTGTGAATATCAGTGGGTGCGGTCTCTCTCTGAATATCAGTGGGTGCTGTCCCTCTCTGAATATCAGTGGGTGCTGTCTCTCTCTGTGTGAATATCAGTGGGTGCTGTCCGTCTGTTTGAATAACAGTGGGTGCTGTCTCTCTGTGTGTGAATATCAGTGGGTGCTGTCTCTCTCTCTGTGAATATCAGTGGATGCTGTCGCTCTCTCTGTGAATATCAGTGGGTGCTGTCTCTCTCTCTGTGTGAGTATCAGTGGGTGCTGTCTCTCTCTCTGTGAATATCAGTGGGTGCTGTCTCTCTCTGTTTGAATATCAGTGGGAGCTGTATCTCTCAGTGAGAATATCAGTGGGTGCTGTGTCTCTCTCTCTGACTATCAGTGGGTGCTGTCTCTCTTTCTCTGAATATCAGTTGTTGCTGTCTCTCTGTGAATATCAGTGGGTGCTGTTTCTCTGTTGAATATCAGTGGGTGCTTTCTCTCTCTGAATATCAGTGGGTGCTTACTCTCTCTGTGTGATTATCAGTGGGTGCTGTCTCTCTCTGTGTGTGAATATCAGTGGGAGCTCTCTCTCTCTCAGTGTGAATATCACTGGGTGCTGTCTCTCTCTGTGTGACTATCAGTGGGTGCTGTCTCTCTCTCTGTGAATATCAGTGGGTGCTGTCTCTCTGTGAATATCAGTGGGTGCTGTCTCTCTCTGTGTGAATATCAGTGGGTGCTGTCTCTCTGTGAATATCAGTGGGTGCTGTCTCCCTCTCTGTGAATATCAGTGGGTGATGTCTCTCTCTCTGTGAATATCAGTGGGTGCTGTCTCTCTCTGTGTGAATATCATGGGGTGCTGTCTCTGTGTGTGAATATCAGTGGGTGCCGTCTCTCACAGTGTGAATATCAGTGGGTGCTGTCTCTCTCTGTGTGAATATCAGTGGGTGCTGTCTCTCTGTGAATATCAGTGGGTGCTGTCTCTCGCTCTCTCTGAATATCAGTGGGTGCTGTCTCTCTCTGAATATCAGTGGCTGCTGTCTCTCTGTGTGAATATCAGTGAGTGCTGTCTCTCTCTGAATATCGGTGGGTGCTGACTGTGTGTGAGTATCAGTGGGTGCTGCCTCTCTCATTATGAATATCAGTAGGTGCTGTCTCTCTGTGAATATTAGTAGGTGCTGTCTTTCTGTATGACTATCAGTGGGTCTGTCTCTCTCTGTGTGAATATCAGTGGGTGCTGTCTCTCTCTCTCTGTGAATATCAGTGGGTGCTGTCTCTCTCTGTGTGAGTATCAGTGGGTGCTGTATCTCTCTGTGTGAACATCAGTGGGTGCTGTCTCTCTGTGTGAATATCAGTGGGTGCTGTCTCTCTCTCCCTGTTAATATCAGTGGGTGCTGTCTCTCTGTGTGTGAATATCATGGGTGCTGTCTCTCTCTCTGTGAATATCAATGGGTGCTGTCTCTCTGTGAATGTCAGTGGGTGCTGTCTCTCTCTCTCTGAATATCAGTGGGTGCTGTCTCTGTGTGTGTGAATATCAGTGGGTGCTGTCTCTCTCTGTCTCCGTGAATTTGATTGGGTGCTGTCTCTCTGTGTGAATATCAGTGGGTGCTGTCTCTCTCTCTCTGAATATCAGTGGGTGCTGTCTCTGTGTGTGTGAATATCAGTGGGTGCTGTCTCTCTCTATCTGAATATCAGCGGCTGCTGTCTCTGTGTGTGTGAATATCACTGGGTGCTGTCTCTCTCTCTCTGAATATCAGTAGGTGCTGTCTCTCTCTGAATATCAGTGGGTGCTATCTCTCTCTCCCTGAATATCAGTGGGTGCTATCTCTCACTGCGTGAGTATCAGTGGATGCTATCTCTCTCTCTGTGAATATCAGTGGGTGCTGTCTCTCCCTCTGTGAATATCAGTGGGTGCTGTCTCTCTGTGTGTGAATATCAGTGGCTGCGTCTCTCACTGTGTGAATATCAGTGGGCGCTGTCTCTCTGTGAATATCAGTGTGTGCTGTCTCTCTCTCTGTGAATATCAGTGGGTGCTGTCTCTCTGTGTGTGAATATCAGTGGGTGCTGTCTCTCTCTCTGTGAATATCAGTGGGTGCTGTCTCTCTCTCTGTGAATATTACTGGGTGCTGTCTCTCTGTGTGTGAACATCAGTGGGTGCTGGCTCTCTGTTTGTGAATATCAGTGGGTCTGTCTCCCAGTGTGAATATCAATGGGTGCTGTCTCTGTCTCTGTGTGAATATCAGTGGGTCTGTCTCTCTCTCCCTGTTAATATCAGTGGGTGCTGTCTCTCTCTGTGTGAATATCAGTGGGTGCTGTCTCCCTCTCTGTGTGAATATCAGTGGGTGCTGTCTCTGACTCTCTCTGAATATCAGTTGGTGCTGTCTCTCTCTGAATATCAGTGGGTGCTGTTTCTCTGTGTGTGAATATCAGTGAATGCTGTTTCTCTGTGTATGAATATCAGTGGGTGCTGCCTCTCTGTGTGAATATCAGTGGGTGCTGTGTGTCTCTCTCTCTGATGATCAGTGGGTGCTGTCTCTCATTCTCTGAATATCAGTGGGTGCTGTCCTTCTGGGTGAATATCAGTGGGTGCTGTCTCTCTCTCTGAATATCAGTGGGTGCTGTCTCTGCGTGTGAATATCAGTGGGTGCTGTCTCTCTGTGTGTGAATATCAGTGGGTGCTGTCTCTCTCTGTGTGAATATCAGTGGGTGCTGTCCTTCTGTGTGAATATCAGTGGGTGCTGTCTCTCTCTCTGTGAATATCAGTGGGTGCTGTCTCTCTGTGAATATCAGTGGGTGCTGTCTCTCTCTCTGTGAATATCAGTGGGTGCTGTCCTTCTGTGTGAATATCAGTGGGTGCTGTCTCTGTCTCTGTGAATATCAGTGGGTGCTGTCTCTCTCTCTGTGAATATCAGTGGGTGCTGTCGCTCTGTGTGAATATCAGTGGGTGCTGTCTCCCTTTCTCTGAATACCAGTGGGTGCTGTCTCTCTCTCTATGAATATCACTGGGTGCTGTCTCTCACTGTGTGAATATCAGTGGGTGCTGTCTCTCTCTGTGTGAATATCAGTTGTTGCTGTCTCTCTCTCTCTGTGAATATCAATGGGTGCTGTCTCTGTGTGTGTGTATATCAGTGGCCTCTGTCTCTGTGTGGATATCAGTGGGTGCTGTCTCTGTGTGTGTGAATATCAGTGGGTGCTGTCTCTCTCTCTATGAATATTACTGGGTGCTGTCTATCTGAGTGTGAATATCAGTGGGTGCTGTCTCTCGCTCTCTCTGAACATCAGAAGGTGCTGTCTCTCTCTGAATATCAGTGGGTGCTGTTTCTCTCTGAGAATGTCAGTGGATGCTGTCCCTCTGTGTGAATGTCAGTGGGTGCTGTCTCTCTCTGTGTGAATATCAGTGGGTGCTGTCTCTCTCTCTGTGAATATCAGTGGGTGCTGTCTCTCTGTATGTGAATATCAGTGGGTGCTGTCTCTCTCTGAATATCAGTGGTGCTGTATCTCTGTGTGAATATCAGTGGGTGCTGTATCTCTCTGAGAATGTCAGTGGATGCTGTCCCTCTGTGTGAATATCAGTGGGTGCTGTCTCTCTGTGAATATCAGTGGGTGCTGCCTCTCTCTGAATATCAGTGGGTGCTTTCTCTCTGTGTGTGAATATCAGTGGGTGCGGTCTCTCTCTGAATATCAGTGGGTGCTGTGTCTCTCTGTGTGAATGTCAGTGGGTGCTGTCCCTCTGTGTGAATATCAGTGGGTGCTGTCCGTCTGTGTGAATATCAGTGGGTGCTGTCCGTCTGTGTGAATAACAGTGGGTGCTGTCTCTCTGTGTGTGAATATCAGTGGGTGCGTCTCTCACTGTGTGAATATCAGTGGGCGCTGTCTCTCTGTGAATATCAGTGGGTGCTGTCTCTCTCTCTGTGAATATCAGTGGATGCTGTCGCTCTCTCTGTGAATATCAGTGGGTGCTGTCTCTCTCTCTGTGTGAGTATCAGTGGGTGCTGTCTCTCTCTCTGTGAGTATCAGTGGGTGCTGTCTCTCGCTCTGTGAATATCAGTGGGTGCTGTCTCTCTCTGTTTGAATATCAGTGGGAGCTGTATCTCTCAGTGAGAATATCAGTGGGTGCTGTGTCTCTCTCTCTGACTATCAGTGGGTGCTGTCTCTCTTTCTCTGAATATCAGTTGTTGCTGTCTCTCTGTGAATATCAGTGGGTGCTGTTTCTCTGTTGAATATCAGTGGGTGCTTTCTCTCTCTGAATATCAGTGGGTGCTTACTCTCTCTGTGTGATTATCAGTGGGTGCTGTCTCTCTCTGTGTGATTATCAGTGGGTGCTGTCTCTCTCTGTGTGTGAATATCAGTGGGAGCTCTCTCTCTCTCAGTGTGAATATCACTGGGTGCTGTCTCTCTCTGTGTGACTATCACTGGGTGCTGTCTCTCTCTCTGTGAATATCAGTGGGTGCTGTCTCTCTCTGTGTGATTATCAGTGGGTGCTGTCTCTCTCTGTGTGTGAATATCAGTGGGAGCTCTCTCTCTCTCAGTGTGAATATCACTGGGTGCTGTCTCTCTCTGTGTGAATATCAGTGGGAGCTCTCTCTCTCTCAGTGTGAATATCACTGGGTGCTGTCTCTCTCTGTGTGACTATCAGTGGGTGCTGTCTCTCTCTCTGTGAATATCAGTGGGTGCTGTCTCTCTGTGAATATCAGTGGGTGCTGTCTCTCTCTGTGTGAATATCAGTGGGTGCTGTCTCTCTGTGAATATCAGTGGGTGCTGTCTCCCTCTCTGTGAATATCAGTGGGTGATGTCTCTCTCTCTGTGAATATCAGTGGGTGCTTTTTCTCTCTGTGTGAATATCAGTGGGTGCTGTCTCTCTCTCTGTGAATATCAGTGGGTGCTGTCTCCCTCTCTGTGAATATCAGTGGGTGATGTCTCTCTCTCTGTGAATATCAGTGGGTGCTTTTTCTCTCTGTGTGAATATCAGTGGGTGCTTTTTCTCTCTGTGTGAATATCATGGGGTGCTGTCTCTGTGTGTGAATATCAGTGGGTGCCGTCTCTCACAGTGTGAATATCAGTGGGTGCTGTCTCTCTCTGTGAATATCAGTGGGTTCTGTTTCTCTCTCTCTGTGTGACTATCAGTGGGTGCTGTCTCTCGCTCTCTCTGAATATCAGTGGGTGCTGTCTCTCTCTGAATATCAGTGGCTGCTGTCTCTCTGTGTGAATATCAGTGAGTGCTGTCTCTCTCTGAATATCGGTGGGTGCTGACTGTGTGTGAGTATCAGTGGGTGCTGCCTCTCTCATTATGAATATCAGTAGGTGCTGTCTCTTTGTGAATATTAGTAGGTGCTGTCTTTCTGTATGACTATCAGTGGGTCTGTCTCTCTCTGTGTGAATATCAGTGGGTGCTGTCTCTCTCTCTCTGTGAATATCAGTGGGTGCTGTCTCTCTCTGTGTGAGTATCAGTGGGTGCTGTATCTCTCTGTGTGAACATCAGTGGGTGCTGTCTCTCTGTGTGAATATCAGTGGGTGCTGTCTCTCTCTCCCTGTTAATATCAGTGGGTGCTGTCTCTCTGTGTGTGAATATCAGTGGGTGCTGTCTCTCTGTGTGTGAATATCAGTTGGTGCTGTCTCTCTGTGAATATCAGTGGGTGCTGTCTCTCTGTGTGTGAATATCAGTGGGTGCTGTCTCTCTGTGTGAATATCATGGGTGCTGTCTCTCTCTCTGTGAATATCAATGGGTGCTGTCTCTCTGTGAATGTCAGTGGGTGCTGTCTCTCTCTGTGTGAATATCAGTGGGTGCTGTCTCTCTCTGTCTCCGTGAATTTGATTGGGTGCTGTCTCTCTGTGTGAATATCAGTGGGTGCTGTCTCTCTCTCTCTGAATATCAGTGGGTGCTGTCTCTGTGTGTGTGAATATCAGTGGGTGCTGTCTCTCTCTATCTGAATATCAGCGGCTGCTGTCTCTGTGTGTGTGAATATCACTGGGTGCTGTCTCTCTCTCTCTGAATATCAGTAGGTGCTGTCTCTCTCTGAATATCAGTGGGTGCTATCTCTCTCTCCCTGAATATCAGTGGGTGCTATCTCTCACTGCGTGAGTATCAGTGGATGCTATCTCTCTCTCTGTGAATATCAGTGGGTGCTGTCTCTCCCTCTGTGAATATCAGTGGGTGCTGTCTCTCTGTGTGTGAATATCAGTGGCTGCGTCTCTCACTGTGTGAATATCAGTGGGTGCTGTCTCTATCTGTGAATATCAGTGGGTGCTGTATCTCTCTCTGTGTGACTATCAGTGGGTGCTGTCTCTCGCTCTCTCTGAATATCAGTGGGTGCTGTCTCTCTCTGAATATCAGTGGGTGCTGTCTCTCTGTGTGAATATAATTGGGTGCTGTCTCTCTCCCTGTGTGATTATCAGTGGGTGCTGTCTCTCTCTGTGAATATCAGTGGGCGCTGTCTCTCTCTCTGTGTGAATATCAGTGGGTGCTGTCTCTCTGTGTGAATATCAGTGGGTGCTGTCTCTCTCTCTGTGAATATCAGTGGGTGCTGTCTCTCTGTGTGTGAATATCAGTGGGTGCCATATTGCCAAAGCTTACATAACAAAAAGTACAGTTTTCCAACATTCTGTAGGTGTCAAACAATTTTGACCTTCGTTGGGTACATACAATATTAGTTTAAACAATATTAATTTAAACAGTCGTTGAACATCGTTGGGTATATTCAGTATTAATTTTAAACAGTCCTCAGGTTGTGACATGTTGTTACATATTTGGCACCAAGGTATGGTCTGTCTCCTTCTCCCAGGACTAATCTTAATTTTGACAGGTCATCCAATTCTTTGAA
Source organism: Somniosus microcephalus (assembly GCF_052327205.1). Classification (NCBI taxonomy): domain Eukaryota; kingdom Metazoa; phylum Chordata; class Chondrichthyes; order Squaliformes; family Somniosidae; genus Somniosus; species Somniosus microcephalus. The sequence goes on along the minus strand of NC_140999.1, from coordinate 71,981,939 downwards.
ATCTGGGGTTGTTTGGCTGAGCTTGTCAAATAATATGTTTCTTGTTGTGTTGAATTTTTCGCATTTTAGGAGGAAATGCATCTCTGTCTCAACCTCGCCGGCCAGACATTGATCACATATTCTATTCTCTCCAGGCTGCCAGGATTTATTGTATCTTCTTTTATCAATTGCCAGTGGGTGGTCGGTGGGTGCTGTCTCTCTGTGTGAATATCAGTGGGTGCTGTCTCTCTCTCCCTGTTAATATCAGTGGGTGCTGTCTCTCTGTGTGTGAATATCAGTATGTGCTGTCTCTCTGTGTGAATATCAGTGGGAGCTGTCTCTCTGTGTGCGAATGTCAGTGGGTGCTGTCTCTGTGTGAATATCAGTTGGTGCTGTCTCTCTCTCTGTGAATATCAGTGGGCGCTGTCTCTCTCTCTGTGAATGTCAGTGGGTGCTGTCTCTCTCTGTGTGAATATCAGTGGGTGCTCTGTCTCTCTCTCTGATTATCAGTGGGTGCTGTCTCTGTGTGTGTGAATATCAGTATGTGCTGTCTCTCTGTGTGTGAATATCAGTATGTGCTGTCTCTCTGTGTGTGAATATCAGTATGTGCTGTCTCTCTGTGTGAATATCAGTGGCTGCTGTCTCTCTGTGTGTGAATATCAGTATGTGCTGTCTCTCTGTGTGAATATCAGTGGGAGCTGTCTCTCTGTGTGCGAATATCAGTGGGTGCTGTCTCTCTGTGTGTGAATTCCAGTGGGTGCTGTCTCTCTGTGTGTGAATATCAGTGGGTGCTGTCTCTGTGTGAATATCAGTTGGTGCTGTCTCTCTCTCTTTGAATATCAGTGGGTGCTGTCTCTCTCTCTGTGAATGTCAGTGGGTGCTGTCTCTCTGTGTGAATATCAGTGGGTGCTGTCTCTCTCTCTGTGAATGTCAGTGGGTGCTGTCTCTCTGTGTGAATATCAGTTGGTGCTGTCTCTCTCTCTTTGAATATCAGTGGGTGCTGTCTCTCTCTCTGTGAATGTCAGTGGGTGCTGTCTCTCTGTGTGAATATCAGTGGGTGCTGTCTCTCTCTCTGTGAATATCAGTGGGAGCTGTCTCTCTGTGTGCGAATATCAATGGGTGCTGTCTCTCTGTGTGTGAATATCAGTATGTGCTGTCTCTCTGTGTGAATATCAGTGGGAGCTGTCTCTCTGTGTGTGAATTCCAGTGGGTGCTGTCTCTCTGTGTGTGAATATCAGTGGGTGCTGTCTCTCTCTGTGTGAATATCAGTTGGTGCTGTCTCTCTCTCTTTGAATATCAGTGGGTGCTGTCTCTCTCTGTGTGAATATCAGTTGGTGCTGTCTCTCTCTCTGTGAATGTCAGTGGGTGCTGTCTCTCTGTGTGAATATCAGTGGGTGCTGTCTCTCTCTCTGTGAATATCAGTGGGTGCTGTCTCTCTCTCTGTGAATATCAGTGGGTGCTGTCTCTCTGTGTGAATATCAGTGGGTGCTGTCTCTCTCTCTTTGAATATCAGTGGGTGCTGTCTCTCTCTCTGTGAATATCAGTGGGTGCTGTCTCTCTCTGTGAATATCAGTGGGTGCTGTCTCTCTGTGTGAATATCAGTGGGTGCTGTCTCTCTCTGTGAATATCAGTGGGTGCTGTCTCTCTCTAACTGAACTAAAATGGCAGGGGGTTGGGAACCTGAGCAGGGAGACAGAGGAAAGGGAAACAGGGATAAAAGCAAAAGATAGGAAGGAGAAAAACTAAAGTGGCAGTCAGAGAAATCAATGGTTTAAATCAAACGTGGCCACAGTAAATAATAATTCTAATAGGTCTAAGAGCGTTAAAAAAACAAGCCTGAAGGCTTTGTGTCTTAATGCGAGGAGCATTTGTAATAAGGTGGACGAATTGGCTGCGCAAATAGAGGTAAACGAATATGATTTGGTTGGGATTATGGAAACATGGCTCAAGGATGGCCAAGACTGGGAACTCAACATCCAGGGGTATTCGATATTCAGGAAAGATAGGCATAAAGGAAAGGGAGGTGGGGTAGCATTGCTGGTTAAAGAAGGGATTAATACAATTGTAATGAAGGATATTAGCTCTGATGATGTGGAATCTGTATGGGTAGAATTGAGAAATACTAAGGGGAAAAAAACATTAGTGGGAGTGGTATATAGACCTCCCAACAGTAAGGCGGAGGTTGGGGATGGCATTAAAAGGGAAATTAAAGAAGCGTGCAATAAGGGCACAGCAGTCATCATGGGTGACTTTAATCTACATATAGATTGGGCCAACCAAATTAGTAACAATACTGTGGAGGAGGAATTCCTGGAGTGTTTACGGGATGGTTTCCTGGGCCAATATGTCGAGGAACCAACCAGAGATCAGGCCATCTTAGACTGGGTATTATGTAACGACAAAGGATTAATTCCCAATCTTGTTGTACGAGGCCCCTTGGGTCTGAGCGATCATAATATGATCGAATTCTTCATTAAGATGGAGAATGAAGTAGTTGACTCAGAGACTAGGGTCCTCAATTTAAATAAAGGAAACTACGATGGTCTGAGGAGCGAGTTGGGTAGGATTGATTGGGGAATGGCACTCAAAGGGTTGACGGTGGATAGGCAATGGCAAAAATTCAAAGACCGAATGGATGAGCTACAGAATTTGTTCATCCCAGTTTGGCATAAAAATAAAACAAAAAAGGTGACTCAACCGTGGCTAACAAGGGAAATTAGGGATAGCATAAGATCCAAGGAGACGACATATAAATTGGCCAGAAAAAGCAATAATCCTGAGGATTGGGAGCAGTTTAGGATTCAACAAAGGAGGACAAAGGGATTAATTAAGAAAGGGAAAATGGAATATGAGAGTAAGCTAGCAGGGAACATAAAAACTGACTGTAAAAGCTTTTATAGATATGTGAAGAGAAAAAGATTGGTGAAGTCAGGCGTAGGTCCCTTACAGTCAGAATCAGGGGAATTTATAATGGGAAACAGAGAAATGGCAGACCAACTAAATTCATACTTTGGTTCTGTCTTCACAAAGGAGGACACAAATAACCTCCCAGAGATGCCGGGGAACATAGGGCATGATGAAAGGGTGGAACTGAAAGAAATCAGTATTTGTAGGGAAATGGTGTTAGGAAAATTGATGGGACTAAAGGCCGATAAATCCCCAGGGCCTGATAATCTACATCCCAGGGTACTTAAGGAAGTGGCCCTAGAAATAGTAGATGCATTGCTGGTCATCTTCCAGAACTCGATAGACTCTGGAACAGTACCCATGGATTGGAGGGTAGCTAATGTTACCCCACTATTCAAAAAAGGTGGTCGAGCAAAAGCGGGGAATTATAGACCGGTAAGCCTGACATCGGTAGTGGGGAAAATGCTAGAATCTATTATAAAAGATGTAATAGCAGAGCACTTGGTAAGCAGTGACAGGATCGGACAAAGTCAACACGGATTTACAAAAGGTAAATCATGCTTGACTAATCTACTGGAATTTTTTGAGGATGTAACTGGTAAAATAGATAGATAAGGGAGAACCAGTGGATGTGGTGTATTTGGACTTTCAGAAGGCTTTCGATAAGGTCCCACATAAGATATTAACGTGCAAAATTAAGGCACATGGGATTGGGGGCAAGGTATTGACTTGGATAGAGAACTGGTTGGCGGACAGAAAGCAAAGAGTTGGAATAAACGGGTCGTTTTCCGAGTGGCAGGCAGTGACTAGTGGGGTACCGCAAGGATCGGTCCTAGGACCCCAGCTGTTCACAGTATATATTAATGATCTGGACGAGGGAATTGGATGTAATATCTCCAAATTTGCAGACGACACAAAGCTGGGTGGGAGGGTAAGCTGTGAGGGGGATGTCGTGAAACTCCAGTACGATTTGGACAGATTGGGTGATTGGGCAGAAACATGGCAAATGCACTATAATGTGGATAAATGTGAGGTTATCCACTTTGGTGGCAAAAACAGGAAGGCAGATTATTATTTGAATGGCAATAGATTGGGAGAAGGGGAAGTGCAAAGAGACCTGGGTGTTCTTGTGCACCAGTCGCTGAAGGTAAGCATGCAGGTGCAGCAGGCGGTTAAGAAGGCAAATGGTATGTTGGCCTTCGTAGCAAGAGGGTTCGAGTACAGGAACAAGGATGTCTTGCTACAGTTGTACAGGGCCTTGGTGAGACCGCACCTTGAGGACCGTGTGCAGTTTTGGTCGCCTTACCTGAGGAAGGACGTTCTTGCCATGGAAGGAGTGCAGCGAAGATTCACCAGGCTGATACCTGGGATGGCAGGAATGACGTATGAGGAGAGATTGTGTCGATTGGGCTTATACTCACTGGAGTTTAGAAGATTGAGAGGGGATCTCATCGAAACTTATAACATTCTGTCAGGCTTGGACAGACTAGATGCAGGAAGGATGTTTCTGATGGCCGGGGAGTCCAGAACCAGGGGTCATAGTCTAAGGATAAGGGGTAAGCCATTTAGGGCTGAAATGAGGAGGAATTTCTTCACCCAGAGAGTGGTAAACCTGTGGAATTCTCCGCCACAGAGGGCGGTGGAGGTCAGTAATTAAATATATTCAAAAAAGAGTTGGATATATTTCTTAAGGCTAAAGGGATCAAGGGATATGGGGAGAAGGCAGGGACAGGTTACTGAATTTGGATGATCAGCCATGATCTCATTGAATGGCGGAGCAGGCTCGAAGGGCCGAATGGCCTACTCCTGCTCCTATCTTCTATGTTTCTATGTTTCTCTGTGAATATCAGTGGGTTCTGTCTCTCTCTCTCTGTGAATATCAGTGGGTGCTGTCTCTCTCTGTGTGAATATCAGTTGTTGCTGTCTCTCTCTCTCTGTGAATATCAATGAGTGCTGTCTCTGTGTGTGTGTATATCAGTGGCCTCTGTCTCTGTGTGGATATCAGTGGGTGCTGCCTCTCTCTCTATGAATATCACTGGGTGCTGTCTATCTGAGTGTGAATATGAGTGGGTGCTGTCTCTCGCTCTCTCTGAACATCAGAAGGTGCTGTCTCTCTCTGAATATCAGTGGGTGCTTTCTCTGTGTGTGTGAATATCAGTGGGTGCTGTTTCTCTCTGTGAATGTCAGTGGATGCTGTCCCTCTGTGTGAATATCAGTGGGTGCTGTCTCTATGTGTGAATGTCAGTGGGTGCTGTCTCTCTCTGTGTGAATATCAGTGGGTGCTGTCTCTCTCTGAATATCAGTGGTGCTGTATCTCTGTGTGAATATCAGTGGGTGCTGTCTCTCTCTCTGTGTGAATATCAGTGGGTGCTATCTCTGTGAATATCAGTGGGTGCTGTCTCTGTGAATATCTGTGGGTGCTGTCTCTCTCTCTCTGTGAATAGCATTGAATGCTGTCTCTCTCTCTCTGTGAATATCAGTGGGTGCTGTCTCTCTCTCTGTGAATATCAGTGGGTGCTGCCTCTCTCTGAATATCAGTGGGTGCTTTCTCTCTGTGTGTGAATATCAGTGGGTGCGGCCTCTCTCTGAATATCAGTGGGTGCTGTCTCTCTCTGAATATCAGTGGGTGCTGTCTCTCTCTGTGTGAATGTCAGTGGGTGCTGTCCCTCTGTGTGAATATCAGTGGGTGCTGTCCCTCTGTGTGAATAACAGTGGGTGCTGTCTCTCTGTGTGTGAATATCAGTGGGTGCGTCTCTCACTGTGTGAATATCAGTGGGCGCTGTCTCTCTCTGAATACCAGTGGGTGCTGTCTCTCTCTCTGTGAATATCAGTGGGTGCTGTCTCTCTCTCTGTGAATATCAGTGGGTGCTGTCACTCTCTCTGTGAATATCAGTGGGTGCTTTCTCTCTCTCTGTGTGAGTATCAGTGGGTGCTGTCTCTCGCTCTGTGAATATCAGTGGGTGCTGTCTCTCTCTGTTTGAATATCAGTGGGAGCTGTATCTCTCAGTGAGAATATCAGTGGGTGCTGTGTCTCTCTCTCTGACTATCAGTGGGTGCTGTCTCTCTTTCTCTGAATATCAGTTGTTGCTGTCTCTCTGTGAATATCAGTGGGTGCTGTTTCTCTGTTGAATATCAGTGGGTGCTTTCTCTCTCTGAATATCAGTGGGTGCTTACTCTCTCTGTGTGATTATCAGTGGGTGCTGTCTCTCTCTGTGTGTGAATATCAGTGGGAGCTCTCTCTCTCTCAGTGTGAATATCACTGGGTGCTGTCTCTCTCTGTGTGACTATCAGTGGGTGCTGTCTCTCTCTCTCTGAATATCAGTGGGTGCTGTCTCTCTGTGAATATCAGTGGGTGCTGTCTCTCTCTGTGTGAATATCAGTGGGTGCTGTCTCTCTGTGAATATCAGTGGGTGCTGTCTCTCTCTGTGTGAATATCAGTGGGTGCTGTCTCTCTGTGAATATCAGTGGGTGCTGTCTCCCTCTCTGTGAATATCAGTGGGTGATGTCTCTCTCTCTGTGAATATCAGTGGGTGCTTTTTCTCTCTGTGTGAATATCAGTGGGTGCTGTCTCCCTCTCTGTGAATATCAGTGGGTGATGTCTCTCTCTCTGTGAATATCAGTAGGTGCTGTCTCTTTCTGTGTCAATATCAGTGGGTGCTGCCTCTCTGTGTGTATATCAGTGATGCTGTGTCTCTGTCTCTCTCTGATTATCAGTGGGTGCTGTCTCTCTTTCTCTGAATATCAGTGGGTGCTGTCTCTCTCTCTATGAATATCAGTGGGTGCTGTCTCTCACTGTGTGAATATCAGTGGGTGCTGTCTCTCTGAATGTATATCAGTGGGTGCTGTCTCTCTCTCTCTGTAAATATTAGTGGGTGCTGTCCCTCTGTGTGAATATCAGTGGGCGCTGTCTCTCTGTGAATATCAGTGTGTGCTGTCTCTCTCTGTGAATATCAGTGGGTGCTGTCTCTCTCTCTGTGAATATCAGTGGGTGCTGTCTCTCTCTCTGTGAATATTACTGGGTGCTGTCTCTCTGTGTGTGAACATCAGTGGCTGCTGGCTCTCTGTTTGTGAATATCAGTGGGTCTGTCTCCCAGTGTGAATATCAATGGGTGCTGTCTCTCTCTCTCTGTGAATATCAGTGGGTCTGTCTCTCTCTCCCTGTTAATATCAGTGGGTGCTGTCTCTCTCTGTGTGAATATCAGTGGGTGCTGTCTCCCTCTCTGTGTGAATATCAGTGGGTGCTGTCTCTGACTCTCTCTGAATATCAGTTGGTGCTGTCTCTCTCTGAATATCAGTGGGTGCTGTTTCTCTGTGTGTGAATATCAGTGAATGCTGTTTCTCTGTGTATGAATATCAGTGGGAGCTGCCTCTCTGTGTGAATATCAGTGGGTGCTGTGTGTCTCTCTCTCTGATGATCAGTGGGTGCTGTCTCTCATTCTCTGAATATCAGTGGGTGCTGTCCTTCTGGGTGAATATCAGTGGGTGCTGTCTCTCTCTCTGAATATCAGTGGGTGCTGTCTCTGCGTGTGAATATCAGTGGGTGCTGTCCTTCTGTGTGAATATCAGTGGGTGCTGTCTCTCTCTCTGTGAATATCAGTGGGTGCTGTCTCTCTGTGAATATCAGTGGGTGCTGTCTCTCTCTCTGTGAATATCAGTGGGTGCTGTCCTTCTGTGTGAATATCAGTGGGTGCTGTCTCTGTCTCTGTGAATATCAGTGGGTGCTGTCTCTCTCTCTGTGAATATCAGTGGGTGCTGTCCTTCTGTGTGAATATCAGTGGGTGCTGTCTGTCTCTCTCTGAATATCAGTGGGTGCTGTCTCTCGCTCTCTCTGAATATCAGTGGGTGCTGTCTCTCTCTGTGTGAATATCAGTGGGTCCTTCTCTCTCTGTGTGAATATCAGTGGGTGCTGTCGCTCTGTGTGAATATCAGTGGGTGCTGTCTCCCTTTCTCTGAATATCAGTGGGTGCTGTCTCTCTCTCTATGAATATCACTGGGTGCTGTCTCTCACTGTGTGAATATCAGTGGGTGCTGTCTCTCTCTGCGTGAATATCAGTTGTTGCTGTCTCTCTCTCTCTGTGAATATCAATGGGTGCTGTCTCTGTGTGTGTGTATATCAGTGGCCTCTGTCTCTGTGTGGATATCAGTGGGTGCTGTCTCTGTGTGTGTGAATATCAGTGGGTGCTGTCTCTCTCTCTATGAATATTACTGGGTGCTGTCTATCTGAGTGTGAATATCAGTGGGTGCTGTCTCTCGCTCTCTCTGAACATCAGAAGGTGCTGTCTCTCTCTGAATATCAGTGGGTGCTTTCTCTCTGTGTGTGAATATCAGTGGGTGCTGTTTCTCTCTGAGAATGTCAGTGGATGCTGTCCCTCTGTGTGAATATCAGTGGGTGCTGTCTCTCTGTGTGTGAATATCAGTGGGTGCTGTCTCTCTGTGTGAATGTCAGTGGGTGCTGTCTCTCTCTGTGTGAATATCAGTGGGTGCTGTCTCTCTCTCTGTGAATATCAGTGGGTGCTGTCTCTCTGTATGTGAATATCAGTGGGTGCTGTCTCTCTCTGAATATCAGTGGTGCTGTATGTCTGTGTGAATATCAGTGGGTGCTGTATCTCTCTGAGAATGTCAGTGGATGCTGTCCCTCTGTGTGAATATCAGTGGGTGCTGTCTCTCTCTCTGTGAATATCAGTGGGTGCTGCCTCTCTCTGAATATCAGTGGGTGCTTTCTCTCTGTGTGTGAATATCAGTGGGTGCGGTCTCTCTCTGAATATCAGTGGGTGCTGTCCCTCTCTGAATATCAGTGGGTGCTGTCTCTCTCTGTGTGAATGTCAGTGGGTGCTGTCCCTCTGTGTGAATATCAGTGGGTGCTGTCCGTCTGTGTGAATAACAGTGGGTGCTGTCTCTCTGTGTGTGAATATCAGTGGGTGCGTCTCTCACTGTGTGAATATCAGTGGGCGCTGTCTCTCTCTCTGAATACCAATGGGTGCTGTCGCTCTCTCTGTGAATATCAGTGGGTGCTGTCTCTCTCTCTGTGAATATCAGTGGATGCTGTCGCTCTCTCTGTGAATATCAGTGGGTGCTGTCTCTCTCTCTGTGTGAGTATCAGTGGGTGCTGTCTCTCTCTCTGTGAATATCAGTGGGTGCTGTCTCTCTCTGTTTGAATATCAGTGGGAGCTGTATCTCTCAGTGAGAATATCAGTGGGTGCTGTGTCTCTCTCTCTGACTATCAGTGGGTGCTGTCTCTCTTTCTCTGAATATCAGTTGTTGCTGTCTCTCTGTGAATATCAGTGGGTGCTGTTTCTCTGTTGAATATCAGTGGGTGCTTTCTCTCTCTGAATATCAGTGGGTGCTTACTCTCTCTGTGTGATTATCAGTGGGTGCTGTCTCTCTCTGTGTGTGAATATCAGTGGGAGCTCTCTCTCTCTCAGTGTGAATATCACTGGGTGCTGTCTCTCTCTGTGTGACTATCAGTGGGTGCTGTCTCTCTCTCTGTGAATATCAGTGGGTGCTGTCTCTCTGTGAATATCAGTGGGTGCTGTCTCTCTCTGTGTGAATATCAGTGGGTGTTGTCTCTCTGTGAATATCAGTGGGTGCTGTCTCCCTCTCTGTGAATATCACTGGGTGCTGTCTCTCTCTGTGTGACTATCAGTGGGTGCTGTCTCTCTCTCTGTGAATATCAGTGGGTGCTGTCTCTCTGTGAATATCAGTGGGTGCTGTCTCCCTCTCTGTGAATATCAGTGGGTGCTTTTTCTCTCTGTGTGAATATCAGTGGGTGCTGTCTCTCTCTGTGTGAATATCATGGGGTGCTGTCTCTGTGTGTGAATATCAGTGGGTGCCGTCTCTCACAGTGTGAATATCAGTGGGTGCTGTCTCTCTCTGTGTGAATATCAGTGGGTGCTGTCTCTCTGTGAATATCAGTGGGTGCTGTCTCTCGCTCTCTCTGAATATCAGTGGGTGCTGTCTCTCTCTGAATATCAGTGGCTGCTGTCTCTCTGTGTGAATATCAGTGAGTGCTGTCTCTCTCTGAATATCGGTGGGTGCTGACTGTGTGTGAGTATCAGTGGGTGCTGCCTCTCTCATTATGAATATCAGTAGGTGCTGTCTCTCTGTGAATATTAGTAGGTGCTGTCTTTCTGTATGACTATCAGTGGGTCTGTCTCTCTCTGTGTGAATATCAGTGGGTGCTGTCTCTCTCTCTCTGTGAATATCAGTGGGTGCTGCCTCTCTCTGTGTGTGAATATCAGTGGGTGCTGTCTCTCTCTCAGTGTGAATATCACTGGGTGCTGTCTCTCTCTGTGTGACTATCAGTGGGTGCTGTCTCTCTCTCTGTGAATATCAGTGGGTGCTGTCTCTCTGTGAATATCAGTGGGTGCTGTCTCTCTCTCTGTGAATATCACTGTGTGCTGTCTCTCTCTGTGAATATCAGTGGGTGCTGTCTCTCTCTGTGTGAATATCAGTGGGTGCTGTCTCTCTGTGAATATCAGTGGGTGCTGTCTCTCTGTGAATATCAGTGGGTGCTGTCTCTCTCTGTGTGAATATCAGTGGGTGCTGTCTCCCTCTCTGTGAATATCAGTGGGTGATGTCTCTCTCTGTGTGAATATCATGGGGTGCTGTCTCTGTGTGTGAATATCAGTGGGTGCCGTCTCTCACAGTGTGAATATCAGTGGGTGCTGTCTCTCTCTGTGAATATCAGTGGGTTCTGTTTCTCTCTCTCTGTGTGACTATCAGTGGGTGCTGTCTCTCGCTCTCTCTGAATATCAGTGGGTGCTGTCTCTCTCTGAATATCAGTGGCTGCTGTCTCTCTGTGTGAATATCAGTGAGTGCTGTCTCTCTCTGAATATCGGTGGGTGCTGACTGTGTGTGAGTATCAGTGGGTGCTGCCTCTCTCATTATGAATATCAGTAGGTGCTGTCTCTCTGTGAATATTAGTAGGTGCTGTCTTTCTGTATGACTATCAGTGGGTCTGTCTCTCTCTGTGTGAATAGCAGTGGGTGCTGTCTCTCTCTCTCTGTGAATATCAGTGGGTGCTGTCTCTCTCTGTGTGAGTATCAGTGGGTGCTGTATCTCTCTGTGTGAACATCAGTGGGTGCTGTCTCTCTGTGTGAATATCAGTGGGTGCTGTCTCTCTCTCCCTGTTAATATCAGTGGGTGCTGTCTCTCTGTGTGTGAATATCAGTGGGTGCTGTCTCTCTGTGTGTGAATATCAGTTGGTGCTGTCTCTCTGTGAATATCAGTGGGTGCTGTCTCTCTGTGTGTGAATATCAGTGGGTGCTGTCTCTCTGTGTGAATATCATGGGTGCTGTCTCTCTCTCTGTGAATATCAATGGGTGCTGTCTCTCTGTGAATGTCAGTGGGTGCTGTCTCTCTCTGTGTGAATATCAGTGGGTGCTGTCTCTCTCTGTCTCCGTGAATTTGATTGGGTGCTGTCTCTCTGTGTGAATATCAGTGGGTGCTGTCTCTCTCTCTCTGAATATCAGTGGGTGCTGTCTCTCTCTATCTGAATATCAGCGGCTGCTGTCTCTGTGTGTGTGAATATCACTGGGTGCTGTCTCTCTCTCTCTGAATATCAGTAGGTGCTGTCTCTCTCTGAATATCAGTGGGTGCTATCTCTCTCTCCCTGAATATCAGTGGGTGATATCTCTCACTGCGTGAGTATCAGTGGATGCTATCTCTCTCTCTGTGAATATCAGTGGGTGCTGTCTCTCTGTGTGTGAATATCAGTGGCTGCGTCTCTCACTGTGTGAATATCAGTGGGTGCTGTCTCTATCTGTGAATATCAGTGGGTGCTGTATCTCTCTCTGTGTGACTATCAGTGGGTGCTGTCTCTCGCTCTCTCTGAATATCAGTGGGTGCTGTCTCTCTCTGAATATCAGTGGGTGCTGTCTCTCTGTGTGAATATAATTGGGTGCTGTCTCTCTCCCTGTGTGATTATCAGTGGGAAAATGGAATATGAGAGTAAGCTAGCAGGGAACATAAAAACTGACTGTAAAAGCTTTTATAGATATGTGAAGAGAAAAAGATTGGTGAAGTCAGGCGTAGGTCCCTTACAGTCAGAATCAGGGGAATTTATAATGGGAAACAGAGAAATGGCAGACCAACTAAATTCATACTTTGGTTCTGTCTTCACAAAGGAGGACACAAATAACCTCCCAGAGATGCCGGGGAACATAGGACCTGATGAAAGGGTGGAACTGAAAGAAATCAGTATTTGTAGGGAAATGGTGTTAGGAAAATTGATGGGACTAAAGGCCGATAAATCCCCAGGGCCTGATAATCTACATCCCAGGGTACTTAAGGAAGTGGCCCTAGAAATAGTAGATGCATTGCTGGTCATCTTCCAGAACTCGATAGACTCTGGAACAGTACCCATGGATTGGAGGGTAGCTAATGTTACCCCACTATTCAAAAAAGGTGGTCGAGCAAAAGCGGGGAATTATAGACCGGTAAGCCTGACATCGGTAGTGGGGAAAATGCTAGAATCTATTATAAAAGATGTAATAGCAGAGCACTTGGTAAGCAGTGACAGGATCGGACAAAGTCAACATGGATTTACAAAAGGTAAATCATGCTTGACTAATCTACTGGAATTTTTTGAGGATGTAACTGGTAAAATAGATAGATAAGGGAGAACCAGTGGATGTGGTGTATTTGGACTTTCAGAAGGCTTTCGATAAGGTCCCACATAAGATATTAGCGTGCAAAATTAAGGCACATGGGATTGGGGGCAAGGTATTGACTTGGATAGAGAACTGGTTGGCGGACAGAAAGCAAAGAGTTGGAATAAACGGGTCGTTTTCCGAGTGGCAGGCAGTGACTAGTGGGGTACCGCAAGGATCGGTCCTAGGACCCCAGCTGTTCACAATATATATTAATGACCTGGACGAGGGAATTGGACGTAATATCTCCAAATTTGCAGACGACACAAAGCTGGGTGGGAGGGTAAGCTGTGAGGAGGATGTCGTGAAACTCCAGTACGATTTGGACAGATTGGGTGATTGGGCAGAAACATGGCAAATGCACTATAATGTGGATAAATGTGAGGTTATCCACTTTGGTGGCAAAAACAGGAAGGCAGATTATTATTTGAATGGCAATAGATTGGGAGAAGGGGAAGTGCAAAGAGACCTGGGTGTTCTTGTGCACCAGCCGCTGAAGGTAAGCATGCAGGTGCAGCAGGCGGTTAAGAAGGCAAATGGTATGTTGGCCTTTGTAGCAAGAGGGTTCGAGTACAGGAACAAGGATGTCTTGCTACAGTTGTACAGGGCCTTGGTGAGACCGCACCTTGAGTACCGTGTGCAGTTTTGGTCGCCTTACCTGAGGAAGGACGTTCTTGCCATGGAAGGAGTGCAGCGAAGATTCACCAGGCTGATACCTGGGATGGCAGGAATGACGTATGAGGAGAGATTGTGTCGATTGGGCTTATACTCACTGGAGTTTAGAAGATTGAGAGGGGATCTCATCGAAACTTATAACATTCTGTCAGGCCTGGACAGACTAGATGCAGGAAGGATGTTTATGATGGCCGGGGAGTCCAGAACCAGGGGTCATAGTCTAAGGATAAGGGGTAAGCCATTTAGGACTGAAATGAGGAGGAATTTCTTCACCCAGAGAGTGGTGAACCTGTGGAATTCTCCGCCACAGAGGGCGGTGGAGGCCAGTAATTAAATATATTCAAAAAAGAGTTGGATATATTTCTTAAGGCTAAAGGGATCAAGGGATATGGGGAGAAGGCAGGGACAGGTTACTGAATTTGGATGATCAGCCATGATCTCATTGAATGGCGGAGCAGGCTCGAAGGGCCGAATGGCCTACTCCTGCTCCTATCTTCTATGTTTCTATGTTTCTCTGTGAATATCAGTGGGTGCTGTCTCTCTCTGTGAATATCAGTGGGTGCTGTCTCTCTCTGTGTGAATATCAGTGGGTGCTGTGTCTCTCTCTCTCTGATTATCAGTGGGTGCTGTCTCTCTGTGTGGGTATATCAGTGGGTGCTGTCTCTCTCTGTGAATATCATTGGGTGCTGTCTCTCTCTGTGTGAATATCAGTGGGTGTTGTCTCTGTGTGAATATCAGTGGGTGCTGTCTCTCTGTGTGTGTATATCAGTGGGTGCTGTCTCTCTCTCTGTGAATATAGTGGGTGCTGTCATTCTCTCTCTGTGAATATCAGTTGATGCTTGCCCTGTGTGTGTGAATATCAGTGGGTGCTGTCATTCTCTTTGTGTGAATATCAGTGTGTGCTGTATCTCTCTCTGTGAAAATCAGTGGGTGTTGTATCTCTGTGTGAATATCAATGGGTGCTGTCTCTCTGTGTGTGAATATCAGTGGGTCTGTCTCTCTCTGTGTGAATATCAGTGGGTGCTGTCTCTCTCTGTGAATATCAGTGGGTGCTGTCTCTCTCTCTGTGTGAATATCAGTGGGTGCTGTCTCTCTGTGTGAATATCAGCGGGTGCTGTCTCTCTCTCTGTGAATATCAGTGGGTGCTGTCTCTCTGTGTGTGAATATCAATGGGTGCCATATTGCCAAAGCTTACATAACAAAAAGTACAGTTTTCCAACATTCTGTAGGGGTCAAACAATTTTGACCTTCGTTGGGTACATACAATATTAGTTTAAACAATATTAATTTAAACAGTCGTTGAACATCGTTGGGTACATTCAGTATTAATTTTAAACAGTCCTCAGGTTGTGACATGTTGTTACATATTTGGCACCAAGGTATGGTCTGTCTCCTTCTCCCAGGACTAATCTTAATTTTGACAGGTCATCCAATTCTTTGAAATCTGGGGTTGTTTGGCTGAGCTTGTCAAATAATATGTTTCTTGTTGTGTTGAATTTTTCGCATTTTAGGAGGAAATGCATCTCTGTCTCAACCTCGCCGGCCAGACATTGATCACATATTCTATTCTCTCTTGGCTGCCAGGATTTCTTGTATCTTCCTTTTTCAATTGCCAGTTGGTGGTCGGTGGGTGCTGTCTCTCTGTGTGAATATCAGTGGGTGCTGTCTCTCTCTCCCTGTTAATATCAATGAGTGCTGTCTCTCTGTGTGTGAATATCAGTGGGAGCTGTCTCTGTGTGTGAATATCAGTGGCTGCTGTCTCTCTGTGTGAATATCAGTGGGAGCTGTCTCTCTCTGAATATCGGTGGGTGCTGACTGTGTGTGAGTATCAGTGGGTGCTGCCTCTCTCATTATGAATATCAGTAGGTGCTGTCTCTCTGTGAATATTAGTAGGTGCTGTCTTTCTGTATGACTATCAGTGGGTCTGTCTCTCTCTGTGTGAATAGCAGTGGGTGCTGTCTCTCTCTCTCTGTGAATATCAGTGGGTGCTGTCTCTCTCTGTGTGAGTATCAGTGGGTGCTGTATCTCTCTGTGTGAACATCAGTGGGTGCTGTCTCTCTGTGTGAATATCAGTGGGTGCTGTCTCTCTCTCCCTGTTAATATCAGTGGGTGCTGTCTCTCTGTGTGTGAATATCAGTGGGTGCTGTCTCTCTGTGTGTGAATATCAGTTGGTGCTGTCTCTCTGTGAATATCAGTGGGTGCTGTCTCTCTGTGTGTGAATATCAGTGGGTGCTGTCTCTCTGTGTGAATATCATGGGTGCTGTCTCTCTCTCTGTGAATATCAATGGGTGCTGTCTCTCTGTGAATGTCAGTGGGTGCTGTCTCTCTCTGTGTGAATATCAGTGGGTGCTGTCTCTCTCTGTCTCCGTGAATTTGATTGGGTGCTGTCTCTCTGTGTGAATATCAGTGGGTGCTGTCTCTCTCTCTCTGAATATCAGTGGGTGCTGTCTCTGTGTGTGTGAATATCAGTTGGTGCTGTCTCTCTCTATCTGAATATCAGCGGCTGCTGTCTCTGTGTGTGTGAATATCACTGGGTGCTGTCTCTCTCTCTCTGAATATCAGTAGGTGCTGTCTCTCTCTGAATATCAGTGGGTGCTATCTCTCTCTCCCTGAATATCAGTGGGTGATATCTCTCACTGCGTGAGTATCAGTGGATGCTATCTCTCTCTCTGTGAATATCAGTGGGTGCTGTCTCTCTGTGTGTGAATATCAGTGGCTGCGTCTCTCACTGTGTGAATATCAGTGGGTGCTGTCTCTATCTGTGAATATCAGTGGGTGCTGTATCTCTCTCTGTGTGACTATCAGTGGGTGCTGTCTCTCGCTCTCTCTGAATATCAGTGGGTGCTGTCTCTCTCTGAATATCAGTGGGTGCTGTCTCTCTGTGTGAATATAATTGGGTGCTGTCTCTCTCCCTGTGTGATTATCAGTGGGAAAATGGAATATGAGAGTAAGCTAGCAGGGAACATAAAAACTGACTGTAAAAGCTTTTATAGATATGTGAAGAGAAAAAGATTGGTGAAGTCAGGCGTAGGTCCCTTACAGTCAGAATCAGGGGAATTTATAATGGGAAACAGAGAAATGGCAGACCAACTAAATTCATACTTTGGTTCTGTCTTCACAAAGGAGGACACAAATAACCTCCCAGAGATGCCGGGGAACATAGGGCCTGATGAAAGGGTGGAACTGAAAGAAATCAGTATTTGTAGGGAAATGGTGTTAGGAAAATTGATGGGACTAAAGGCCGATAAATCCCCAGGGCCTGATAATCTACATCCCAGGGTACTTAAGGAAGTGGCCCTAGAAATAGTAGATGCATTGCTGGTCATCTTCCAGAACTCGATAGACTCTGGAACAGTACCCATGGATTGGAGGGTAGCTAATGTTACCCCACTATTCAAAAAAGGTGGTCGAGCAAAAGCGGGGAATTATAGACCGGTAAGCCTGACATCGGTAGTGGGGAAAATGCTAGAATCTATTATAAAAGATGTAATAGCAGAGCACTTGGTAAGCAGTGACAGGATCGGACAAAGTCAACATGGATTTACAAAAGGTAAATCATGCTTGACTAATCTACTGGAATTTTTTGAGGATGTAACTGGTAAAATAGATAGATAAGGGAGAACCAGTGGATGTGGTGTATTTGGACTTTCAGAAGGCTTTCGATAAGGTCCCACATAAGATATTAGCGTGCAAAATTAAGGCACATGGGATTGGGGGCAAGGTATTGACTTGGATAGAGAACTGGTTGGCGGACAGAAAGCAAAGAGTTGGAATAAACGGGTCGTTTTCCGAGTGGCAGGCAGTGACTAGTGGGGTACCGCAAGGATCGGTCCTAGGACCCCAGCTGTTCACAATATATATTAATGATCTGGACGAGGGAATTGGACGTAATATCTCCAAATTTGCAGACGACACAAAGCTGGGTGGGAGGGTAAGCTGTGAGGAGGATGTCGTGAAACTCCAGTACGATTTGGACAGATTGGGTGATTGGGCAGAAACATGGCAAATGCACTATAATGTGGATAAATGTGAGGTTATCCACTTTGGTGGCAAAAACAGGAAGGCAGATTATTATTTGAATGGCAATAGATTGGGAGAAGGGGAAGTGCAAAGAGACCTGGGTGTTCTTGTGCACCAGCCGCTGAAGGTAAGCATGCAGGTGCAGCAGGCGGTTAAGAAGGCAAATGGTATGTTGGCCTTTGTAGCAAGAGGGTTCGAGTACAGGAACAAGGATGTCTTGCTACAGTTGTACAGGGCCTTGGTGAGACCGCACCTTGAGTACCGTGTGCAGTTTTGGTCGCCTTACCTGAGGAAGGACGTTCTTGCCATGGAAGGAGTGCAGCGAAGATTCACCAGGCTGATACCTGGGATGGCAGGAATGACGTATGAGGAGAGATTGTGTCGATTGGGCTTATACTCACTGGAGTTTAGAAGATTGAGAGGGGATCTCATCGAAACTTATAACATTCTGTCAGGCCTGGACAGACTAGATGCAGGAAGGATGTTTATGATGGCCGGGGAGTCCAGAACCAGGGGTCATAGTCTAAGGATAAGGGGTAAGCCATTTAGGACTGAAATGAGGAGGAATTTCTTCACCCAGAGAGTGGTGAACCTGTGGAATTCTCCGCCACAGAGGGCGGTGGAGGCCAGTAATTAAATATATTCAAAAAAGAGTTGGATATATTTCTTAAGGCTAAAGGGATCAAGGGATATGGGGAGAAGGCAGGGACAGGTTACTGAATTTGGATGATCAGCCATGATCTCATTGAATGGCGGAGCAGGCTCGAAGGGCCGAATGGCCTACTCCTGCTCCTATCTTCTATGTTTCTATGTTTCTCTGTGAATATCAGTGGGTGCTGTCTCTCTCTCTCTGTGAATATCAGTGGGTGCTGTCTCTCTCTGTGTGAATATCAGTGGGTGCTGTGTCTCTCTCTCTCTGATTATCAGTGGGTGCTGTCTCTCTGTGTGGGTATATCAGTGGGTGCTGTCTCTCTCTGTGAATATCATTGGGTGCTGTCTCTCTCTGTGTGAATATCAGTGGGTGTTGTCTCTGTGTGAATATCAGTGGGTGCTGTCTCTCTGTGTGTGTATATCAGTGGGTGCTGTCTCTCTCTCTGTGAATATCAGTGGGTGCTGTCATTCTCTCTCTGTGAATATCAGTTGATGCTTGCCCTGTGTGTGTGAATATCAGTGGGTGCTGTCATTCTCTTTGTGTGAATATCAGTGTGTGCTGTATCTCTCTCTGTGAAAATCAGTGGGTGTTGTATCTCTGTGTGAATATCAATGGGTGCTGTCTCTCTGTGTGTGAATATCAGTGGGTCTGTCTCTCTCTGTGTGAATATCAGTGGGTGCTGTCTCTCTCTGTGAATATCAGTGGGTGCTGTCTCTCTCTCTGTGTGAATATCAGTGGGTGCTGTCTCTCTGTGTGAATATCAGCGGGTGCTGTCTCTCTCTCTGTGAATATCAGTGGGTGCTGTCTCTCTGTGTGTGAATATCAATGGGTGCCATATTGCCAAAGCTTACATAACAAAAAGTACAGTTTTCCAACATTCTGTAGGGGTCAAACAATTTTGACCTTCGTTGGGTACATACAATATTAGTTTAAACAATATTAATTTAAACAGTCGTTGAACATCGTTGGGTACATTCAGTATTAATTTTAAACAGTCCTCAGGTTGTGACATGTTGTTACATATTTGGCACCAAGGTATGGTCTGTCTCCTTCTCCCAGGACTAATCTTAATTTTGACAGGTCATCCAATTCTTTGAAATCTGGGGTTGTTTGGCTGAGCTTGTCAAATAATATGTTTCTTGTTGTGTTGAATTTTTCGCATTTTAGGAGGAAATGCATCTCTGTCTCAACCTCGCCGGCCAGACATTGATCACATATTCTATTCTCTCTTGGCTGCCAGGATTTCTTGTATCTTCCTTTTTCAATTGCCAGTTGGTGGTCGGTGGGTGCTGTCTCTCTGTGTGAATATCAGTGGGTGCTGTCTCTCTCTCCCTGTTAATATCAATGGGTGCTGTCTCTCTGTGTGTGAATATCAGTGGGAGCTGTCTCTGTGTGTGAATATCAGTGGCTGCTGTCTCTCTGTGTGAATATCAGTATGTGCTGTCTCTCTGTGTGAATATCAGTGGGTGCTGTCTCTCTGTGTGAATATCAGTATGTGCTGTCTCTCTGTGTGAATATCAGTATGTGCTGTCTCTCTGTGTGTGAATTCCAGTGGGTGCTGTCTCTGTGTGAATATCAGTTGGTGCTGTCTCTCTCTCTGTGAATATCAGTGGGTGCTGTCTCTCTCTCTGTGAATGTCAGTGGGTGCTGTCTCTCTCTGTGTGAATATCAGTGGGTGCTGTGTCTCTCTCTCTGATTATCAGTGGTGCTGTCTCTCTGTGTGAATATCAGTGGGTGCTGTCTCTCTCTCTGTGAATATCAGTGGGTGCTGTCTCTCTCTCTGTGAATATCAGTGGGTGCTGTCTCTCTGTGTGAATATCAGTGGGTGCTGTCTCTCTCTGTGTGAATATCAGTGGGTGCTGTCTCTCTCTGTGAATATCAGTGGGTGCTGTCTCTCTCTAACTAAACTAAAATGGCAGGGGGTTGGGAACCTGAGCAGGGAGACAGAGGAAAGGGAAACAGGGATAAAAGCAAAAGATAGGAAGGAGAAAAACTAAAGTGGCAGTCAGAGAAATCAATGGTTTAAATCAAACGTGGCCACAGTATTCTAATAGGTCTAAGAGCGTTAAAGAAACAAGCCTGAAGGCTTTGTGTCTTAATGCGAGGAGCATTTGTAATAAGGTGGACGAATTGGCTGCGCAAATAGAGGTAAACGAATATGATTTGGTTGGGATTACGGAAACATGGCTCAAGGATGGCCAAGACTGGGAACTCAACATCCAGGGGTATTCGATATTCAGGAAAGATAGGCATAAAGGAAAGGGAGGTGGGGTAGCATTGCTGGTTAAAGAAGGGATTAATACAATTGTAATGAAGGATATTAGCTCTGATGATGTGGAATCTGTATGGGTAGAATTGAGAAATACTAAGGGGAAAAAAACATTAGTGGGAGTGGTATATAGACCTCCCAACAGTAAGGCGGAGGTTGGGGATGGCATTAAAAGGGAAATTAAAGAAGCGTGCAATAAGGGCACAGCAGTCATCATGGGTGACTTTAATCTACATATAGATTGGGCCAACCAAATTAGTAACAATACTGTGGAGGAGGAATTCCTGGAGTGTTTACGGGATGGTTTCCTGGACCAATATGTCAAGGAACCAACCAGAGATCAGGCCATCTTAGACTGGGTATTATGTAACGACAAAGGATTAATTCCCAATCTTGTTGTACGAGGCCCCTTGGGTCTGAGCGATCATAATATGATCGAATTCTTCATTAAGATGGAGAATGAAGTAGTTGACTCAGAGACTAGGGTCCTCAATTTAAATAAAGGAAACTACGATGGTCTGAGGAGCGAGTTGGGTAGGATTGATTGGGGAATGGCACTCAAAGGGTTGACGGTGGATAGGCAATGGCAAAAATTCAAAGACCGAATGGATGAGCTACAGAATTTGTTCATCCCAGTTTGGCATAAAAATAAAACAAAAAAGGTGACTCAACCGTGGCTAACAAGGGAAATTAGGGATAGCATAAGATCCAAGGAGACGACATATAAATTGGCCAGAAAAAGCAATAATCCTGAGGATTGGGAGCAGTTTAGGATTCAACAAAGGAGGACAAAGGGATTAATTAAGAAAGGGAAAATGGAATATGAGAGTAAGCTAGCAGGGAACATAAAAACTGACTGTAAAAGCTTTTATAGATATGTGAAGAGAAAAAGATTGGTGAAGTCAGGCGTAGGTCCCTTACAGTCAGAATCAGGGGAATTTATAATGGGAAACAGAGAAATGGCAGACCAACTAAATTCATACTTTGGTTCTGTCTTCACAAAGGAGGACACAAATAACCTCCCAGAGATGCCGGGGAACATAGGGCCTGATGAAAGGGTGGAACTGAAAGATATCAGTATTTGTAGGGAAATGGTGTTAGGAAAATTGATGGGACTAAAGGCCGATAAATCCCCAGGGCCTGATAATCTACATCCCAGGGTACTTAAGGAAGTGGCCCTAGAAATAGTAGATGCATTGCTGGTCATCTTCCAGAACTCGATAGACTCTGGAACAGTACCCATGGATTGGAGGGTAGCTAATGTTACCCCACTATTCAAAAAAGGTGGTCGAGCAAAAGCGGGGAATTATAGACCGGTAAGCCTGACATCGGTAGTGGGGAAAATGCTAGAATCTATTATAAAAGATGTAATAGCAGAGCACTTGTGTTAAGTATGTGTATTGTATTGAACAATTAACACAAAGACTTAAACGTATAACTCAAACAGGTCTTTACTGGTTGGAGGTAGGGACTATACATAGGTCTTTACTTCATGCCCACAGGCGGGAACTGAGGGGGATCAGTACCCACAGTACTATTTATACCCCTATGGCCAGGAGTGGTACTGCGTATCACTACGCCCAACAAGTAGTGCAGTCCTGTCCATAGGTTCAAAGTAGCACACATATTACATACACAACATTCCTCCCTTCCTAGCTTTACAGTCATCTCCCCATTTAACATAACGTAATAACATATATACATATATAACTTCAGGTTTACATAACAGAATAACATAGATACATAGATAACTTCATGTCAAAACAGATCACAGATTCAGTCTCTGCGGAAAACAGTTCACAGATTCAATCTCTGTGGTGTAGTCGGTTCACGTTGCTGGAGTGACTCATTCAATAGTCCTTCCATGGATTTAACAGTTTGAACTTCCGAACTGAATTGGCTCCGTTCGGAGGGACCACGTGTGTGATCTGGTAGAGGTGATAATGGTTCAGATGGGTCATCTTCTGTTTTTACTTTTCCTTTTCTGCTTCTTGGAGACTCTCTGGGCTCCATTGTCAGCTGCCATAGCTGCCAGCTGCATGCGCAGTTCCTCCTTCTCTTCCTCCTGTTTCCGTCGTAGAGCCAGCTTCTCCCGATGTTCCGTAGACTTTTGGTGCTCCTCCATGATTTCTGCACTTTGGGAGTCGAAGTTACAAGCTGGGCAGGACAGGACATCGTAATATTCGGTGTCGTCCTGAGCTAGACCAGTGAGAGGGTCGTCTATTTCCTCCATACCCAGCTGGACGTTAGCCAGCTCTTGTTCCAAATCCAGACATCTTTCCTGAAGAGACTTCTTCATGTGTACCTCTGCATCCAGCTTTTTCTGGGCTTTCAGCAAGTCGTTTACTAGTGACCTCATTTGTGATTTTAATACTTCAACTTCCTTTGGAGATTGATTGATCGGACTATGCAATCCCTCTACCGGAGCAGCTGTTTCAGCGGTCTGTTGTTCTACGTTGACGTGAGTCAGCGTACTTTTGGCATCCAAGGGCTGCTCTGTTGCAGTCATCTCAGTCTGTGTTGCCACCTCAGCTCTTCCAATAACCTTTGAGAGCTCCGAACCCCTTTCGTTTGAATATTGAAGTTCGTGTTCAAGTTTTTCCCATTTCAGAGTCCTGTCCTTCAGCATATGCAGGAGTTGGCTGACCGTTAACTCCTCTGACATCAGACGTTTTGTGTGCTCCTGCTCCATTTTCTCCATCAGCTGCTTCTGTTGTCTTTCCAGATTCTCCAACTCTATATCAAAGAACTCTTTCGTTGCATTCAACTCTTGCTCAAAACGGCGAAGCATTTGTTCTAATTGCTGTTGTAGTTTGAAATGGAGTTGAGTTCGAGCCCGGTGTCCCTCAGAAATGGGCACATCAGTAGACTTGCCAGACTCAGAATCCACAGTTAAACTATGTTGTTGTTGCTCAGTGGAATTCTGTGCTGAAACTTTGTCTTTTGCACCTGAGTTGGGCTTACCATCATCCGTTCCAGAGTCTGGGCCGACTATCTTCACCGAGTTCTCACTCGTTATTGTTTGTAGGAAATGCCAGTCCATATTCATTTTCCTAATCCACTCCCGTCCTAGTAGTGGAGGACCTCCTTCAGATATCACATATAAGTCCATTATTTGACTGTCTTCGCCCTTGTGGACCACTGCAACCTCTATTTTCCCGATGGGGTACACTCTTTGCCCCGTGTATGTTTTCAATATAATCCCCGTATCCTGTAGGGGAATATGTTGGAATAACTTTCCGTAATCTTTCTTATTTATGACCGTCAATGCCGATCCAGTGTCCAATTCCAGTTTTACTTGGACTCCTTCTATCTGAAGAGTGACCCAAATTGTCTGGAGGTCTGCACCCTTACCAGCGTTGAGTACTCTTAAGCTAGCCAGTTCATTACAGCTTAAGCTAGCCAGTTCATTACTGCTAGCGTCTGAATCGGACTCCTGTTCGGTCACCTTGTGTACCTTTGCGTATTTTCCTTGCGGTGACTTCTTGTTGCTGGTCTTCTTCCCTGACCTGCATACTCTAGCTATATGTCCAAGCCTACCACAAGTTCTACATTCTTGGTTTTTAAACCAACACTGGTTCTGATCATGCGTTGTCTTTCCACAACGATAACATTTGCCAGAACTCACACCCAATTTGTGTGCACTGAGCTCCGGTGACCGTAGCTGCATTACTGCCGTGCCTCTCGCTGCGACTTCGTGTGCTGCTGCCATAGTGACCGCCTTCTCAAGCGTCAGCTCATTCTCCTCGAGCAGTCGCTTTTGTGTATCCTGTTTAAATAAACCACACACAAATTTGTCTCGAAGTGCCTCTGTCAGTCCCATTCCAAACTGGCAATATTTCGCTAATTTACGCAATTCCAGCAAATAATCAGCATTGCTTTCATGCTGTAGCTGCCTTCTGTCATAAAATTTAAATCGTTCCGCTAGCATCAGCGGCGTGGGGTTTAGATGATCTTTCAGGACAGTAACAATCTCATCGAACGTCTTATCCGCCGGTTCATCTGGTGATAACAGGTGTTTCAATTGCCCGTATGTCTTCGCACCCATTAAATTTAATAATGTTAGTGCTTTATCAGCCTCACGAATTTTATTGGCATTACAATAATTTTTAACTCGTTCAACATATATGGCCCAATCTTCGATGTCACTGTCAAAGTTGCTAATATTCCCGTGTTTAGGCATTGTAGTACTTTATCAGATTTGCAATTTCTCAGATTTTTTTTTTTACTGTTATCCAAGATGGCGGCTTCCCGCTCTTGCCGTCGTCCTCCGCCCACAAAATGGCGGTTTTCCCGCTTCTGCCTTCTTCCCCAGCGGTTTTCCCGCGAAAAATGGCGGCTTTCCCGCGCTTCTCGCTCTCCCCGCCCACTTCAATGGCGGTTTTCCCGCGCTTCTCGTCGCTGACTTTCAGCCCGACTGCAGCTCTTATCTCCTGTGCGATCGCTGGTGCGCCGCCCGCCCGAAACGGTTCTCAGCCCTTATCACCAGTGCGATCGCTGGCCCGCTAAGCGCCTCCCGCTTGAAGCGGCTCCCGGCCTCTGGCTCACCCGCTCGGCAGCTCTTGCTCGCTCCCTCCCGGGCTCTGGCTTACCCGCTCGCGCCCTCCCGGGCTCTGGCTTACCCACGAGGTTATGGAGGCTTCAGGGTCCTAATGCCTGTCGCTTCCAGTCGCTGGAAGCTGTCAGGATTTCTGCTGCCCTTCAGTTTTCAGTGGGATGTTGAGGATTGGAACCTCTCTTCAACGTCCTGTCTTTGGACGAAGCCGCTGTGGAATAACTGCCGCAGGGTTCGAACCGACTCGTCGCCAGTGTTAAGTATGTGTATTGTATTGAACAATTAACACAAAGACTTAAACGTATAACTCAAACAGGTCTTTACTGGTTGGAGGTAGGGACTATACATAGGTCTTTACTTCATGCCCACAGGCGGGAACTGAGGGGGATCAGTACCCACAGTACTATTTATACCCCTATGGCCAGGAGTGGTACTGCGTATCACTACGCCCAACAAGTAGTGCAGTCCTGTCCATAGGTTCAAAGTAGCACACATATTACATACACAACAACTTGGTAAGCAGTGACAGGATCGGACAAAGTCAACATGGATTTACAAAAGGTAAATCATGCTTGACTAATCTACTGGAATTTTTTGAGGATGTAACTGGTAAAATAGATAGATAAGGGAGAACCAGTGGATGTGGTGTATTTGGACTTTCAGAAGGCTTTCGATAAGGTCCCACATAAGATATTAGCGTGCAAAATTAAGGCACATGGGATTGGGGGCAAGGTATTGACTTGGATAGAGAACTGGTTGGCGGACAGAAAGCAAAGAGTTGGAATAAACGGGTCGTTTTCCGAGTGGCAGGCAGTGACTAGTGGGGTACCGCAAGGATCGGTCCTAGGACCCGAGCTGTTCACAATATATATTAATGATCTGGACGAGGGAATTGGATGTAATATCTCCAAATTTGCAGACGACACAAAGCTGGGTGGGAGGGTAAGCTGTGAGGAGGATGTCGTGAAACTCCAGTACGATTTGGACAGATTGGGTGATTGGGCAGAAACATGGCAAATGCACTATAATGTGGATAAATGTGAGGTTATCCACTTTGGTGGCAAAAACAGGAAGGCAGATTATTATTTGAATGGCAATAGATTGGGAGAAGGGGAAGTGCAAAGAGACCTGGGTGTTCTTGTGCACCAGTCGCTGAAGGTAAGCATGCAGGTGCAGCAGGCGGTTAAGAAGGCAAATGGTATGTTGGCCTTCGTAGCAAGAGGGTTCGAGTACAGGAACAAGGATGTCTTGCTACAGTTGTACAGGGCCTTGGTGAGACCGCACCTTGAGTACCGTGTGCAGTTTTGGTCGCCTTACGTGAGGAAGGACGTTCTTGCCATGGAAGGAGTGCAGCGAAGATTCACCAGGCTGATACCTGGGATGGCAGGAATGACGTATGAGGAGAGATTGTGTCGATTGGGCTTATACTCACTGGAGTTTAGAAGATTGAGAGGGGATCTCATCGAAACTTATAACATTCTGTCAGGCCTGGACAGACTAGATGCAGGAAGGATGTTTATGATGGCCGGGGAGTCCAGAACCAGGGGTCATAGTCTAAGGATAAGGGGTAAGCCATTTAGGACTGAAATGAGGAGGAATTTCTTCACCCAGAGAGTGGTGAACCTGTGGAATTCTCCGCCACAGAGGGCGGTGGAGGCCAGTAATTAAATATATTCAAAAAAGAGTTGGATATATTTCTTAAGGCTAAAGGGATCAAGGGATATGGGGAGAAGGCAGGGACAGGTTACTGAATTTGGATGATCAGCCATGATCTCATTGAATGGCGGAGCAGGCTCGAAGGGCCGAATGGCCTACTCCTGCTCCTATCTTCTATGTTTCTCTGTGAATATCAGTGGGTGCTGTCTCTCTCTCTCTGTGAATATCAGTGGGTGCTGTCTCTCTCTGAGTGAATATCAGTGGGTGCTATGTGTCTCTCTCTCTGATTATCAGTGGGTGCTGTCTCTCTGTGTGGGTATATCAGTGGGTGCTGTCTCTCTCTGTGAATATCATTGGGTGCTGTCTCTCTCTGTGTGAATATCAGTGGGTGTTGTCTCTGTGTGAATATCAGTGGGTGCTGTCTCTCTGTGTGTGTATATCAGTGGGTGCTGTCTCTCTCTCTGTGAATATCAGTGGGTGCTGTCATTCTCTCTCTGTGAATATCAGTTGATGCTGGCCCTGTGTGTGTGAATATCAGTAGGTGCTGTCATTCTCTTTGTGTGAATATCAGTGTGTGCTGTATCTCTCTCTGTGAAAATCAGTGGGTGTTGTATCTCTGTGTGAATATCAATGGCTGCTGTCTCTCTCTGTGTGAATATCAGTGGGTGCTGTCTCTCTCTGTGTGAATATCAGTGGGTGCTGTCACTCGCACTCTCTGAATATCAGTGGGTGCTGTCTCTGTGTGTGAATATCAGTGGGTGCTGTCTCTCTCTCTGTGAATATCAGTGGGTGCTGTCTCTCTGTGTG
Organism: Somniosus microcephalus; assembly: GCF_052327205.1. Lineage (NCBI taxonomy): Eukaryota > Metazoa > Chordata > Chondrichthyes > Squaliformes > Somniosidae > Somniosus > Somniosus microcephalus. Next base: position 71,954,769 of record NC_140999.1, on the reverse strand, counting down.
TCAGTACCAGTGGGTGCTGTCTCTCTCTGTGAATATCAGTGGGTGCTGTCTCTCTCTGTGTGAATATCAGTGGGTGCTGTATCTCTCTCAGTGTGAATATCAGTGGGTGCTCTCTCTCGCTCTCTCTGAATATCAGTGGGTGCTGTCTCTCTCTCTGTGAATATCAGTGGGTGCTGTCCCTCTGTGTGTGAATATCAGTTGGTGCTGTCTCTCTCTCTGAATATCAGTGGGTTCTGTCTTTCTCTCTCTGTGAATATCAGTTGATGCTGGCCCTGTGTGTGTGAATATCAGTGGGCGCTGTCTCTCTCTCTGTGTGAATATCAGTGGGTGCTGTCTCTCTCTCTGTGAATATCAGTGGGTGCTGTCTCTCTGTGTGTGAATATCAGTGGGTGCTGTGTCTCTCTCTCTGATTATCAGTGGGTGCTGTCTCTCTGTGTGTGTATATCAGTGGGTGCTGTCTTTCTCTCTCTGTGAATATCAGTTGATGCTGGCCCTGTGTGTGTGAATATCAGTGGGTGCTGTCATTCTCTTTGTGTGAATATCAGTGTGTGCTGTATCTCCCTCTGTGAAAATCAGTGGGTGCTGTATCTCTGTGTGAATATCAGTGGGTGCTGTCTCTCTCTCTGTGAATATCAGTGGGTGCTGTCTCTCTCTCTGTGAACATCAGTGGGTCTGTCTTTCTCTCTGTGAATATCAGTGGGTGCTGTCTCTTGCTCTCTCTGAATATCAGTGTGTGCTGTCTCTCTGTGTGTGAATATCAGTGGGTGCTGTCTCTCTCTCTGTGAATATCAGTGGGTGCTCTCTCGCTGTGTGAATATCAGTGGGTGCTGTCTCTCTCTCTGTGAATATCAGTGGGTGCTGTCTCTCTCTCTGTGAATATCAGTGGGTGCTGTCTCTCTCTCTGAATATCAGTGGGTGCTGTCTCTCTCTGTGTGAATATCAGTGGGTGCTGTCCCTCTCTCAGTGAGAATATCAGTGGGTGCTGTCTCTCTCTGTGAATATCAGTGGGTGCTGTCTCTCTCTCTGTGAATATCAGTGGGTGCTGTCTCTCTCTCTGTGAATATCAGTGGGTGCTGTGTCTCTATGAATATCAGTGGGTGCTGTCTCTCTCTGTGTGAATATCAGTGGGCGCTGTCTCTCGCTCTCTCTGAATATCAGTGGGTGCTGTCCCTCTGTGTGTGAATATCAGTGGGTGCTGTCTCTCTCTCTGTGAATATCAGTGGGTGCTGTCTCTCTGTGTGTGTGTATATCAGTGGGTGCTGTCTCTCTCTCTATGAATATCAGTGAGTGCTGTCTCTCTGTGTGTGAATATCAATGGATGTTGTCTCTGTGTGAATATCAGTGGGTGCTGTCTCTGTGTGTGTATATCAGTGGGTGCTGTCTCTCTCTCTGAATATCAGTGGGTTCTGTCTTTCTCTCTCTGTGAATATCAGTTGATGCTGGCCCTGTGTGTGTGAATATCAGTGGGTGCTGTCTCTCTCTCTGTGTGAATATCAGTGGGTGCTGTCTCTCTCTCTGTGAATATCAGTGGGTGCTGTCTCTCTGTGTGAATATCAGTGGGTGCTGTGTCTCTCTCTCTGATTATCAGTGGGTGCTGTCTCTCTGTGTGTGTATATCAGTGGGTGCTGTCTTTCTCTCTCTGTGAATATCAGTTGATGCTGGCCCTGTGTGTGTGAATATCAGTGTGTGCTGTATCTCTCTCTGTGAAAATCAGTGGGTGCTGTATCTCTGTGTGAATATCAATGGGTGCTGTCTCTCTGTGTGTGAACATCAGTGGGTGCTGTCTTTCTGTGTGTGAATATCAGTGGGTGCTGTCTCTCTCTCTGCGAATATCAGTGGGTGCTGTCTCTCTGTGTGTCAGTACCAGTGGGTGCTGCCTCTCTCTGTGAATATCAGTGGGTGCTGTCTCTCTCTGTGTGAATATCAGTGGGTGCTGTATCTCTCTCAGTGTGAATATCAGTGGATGCTCTCTCTCGCTCTCTCTGAGTATCAGTGGGTGCTGCCTCTCTTTGTGTGAATATCAGTGGGTGCTGTCCCTCTGTGTGTGAATATCAGTGGGTGCTGTGTCTCTCTCTCTGATTATCAGTGGGTGCTGTCTCTCTTTCTCTGAATATCAATGGGTGCTGTCTCTCTCTCTATAAATATCAGTGGGTGCTGTCTCTCTGTGTGTGAATATCAATGGATGTTGTCTCTGTGTGAATATCAGTGGGTGCTGTCTCTGTGTTTGTATATCAGTGGGTGCTGTCTCTCTCTCTGAATATCACTGGGTTCTGTCTTTCTATCTCTGTGAATATCAGTTGATGCTGGCCCTGTGTGTGTGAATATCAGTGGGTGCTGTCTCTCTCTGTGTGTGAATATCAGTGGGTGCTGTCTCTCTGTGAATATCCGTGGGTGCTGTCTCTCTGTGTGTGAATATCAGTGGGTGCTGTGTCTCTCTCTCTGATTATCAGTGGGTGCTGTCTCTCTGTGTGTGTATATCAGTGGGTGCTGTCTTTCTCTCTCTGTGAATATCAGTTGATGCTGGCCCTGCGTGTGTGAATATCACTGGGTGCTGTCATTCTCTTTGTGTGAATATCAGTGTGTGCTGTATCTCTCTCTGTGAAAATCAGTGGGTGCTGTATCTCTGTGTGAATATCAATGGGTGCTGTCTCTCTGTGTGTGAACATCAGTGGGTCTGTCTCTCTCTCTGTGAATATCAGTGGGTGCTGTCTCTCGCTCTCTCTGAATATCAGTGGGTGCTGTCTCTCTGTGTGTGAATATCAGTGGGTGCTGTATCTCTCTCTGTGAAAATCAGTGGGTGCTGTATCTCTGTGTGAATATCAATGGGTGCTGTCTCTCTGTGTGTGAACATCAGTGGGTCTGTCTCTCTCTCTGTGAATATCAGTGGGTGCTGTCTCTCGCTCTCTCTGAATATCAGTGGGTGCTGTCTCTCTCTCTGTGAATATCAGTGGGTGCTGTCTCTCTCTCGGTGAATATCAGTGGGTGCTGTCTCTCTCTCTGTGAATATCAGTGGGTGCTGCCTCTCTGTGAATATCAGTGGGTGCTGTGTCTCTCTCTCTGATTATCAGTGGGTGCTGTCTCTCTTTCTCTGAATATCAATGGGTGCTGTCTCTCTCTCTGTGAATATCAGTGCGTGCTCTCTCTCTCTCTATGAATATCAGTGGGTGCTGCCTCTCTGTGTGTGTATATCAGTGGCTGCTGTCTCTCTCTGAATATCAGTGGGTGCTGTCTTTCTCTCTCTCTGAATATCAGTTGATGCTGGCCCTGTGTGTGTGAATATCAGTGGGTGCTGTCTCTCTCTCTCTGTGAATATCAGTGGGTGCTGTCTCTCTCCCTGTGAATATCAGTGGGTGCTGTCTCTCTCTGTGTGAATATCAGTGGTGCTGTGTCTCTCTCTCTGATTATCAGTGGGTGCTGTCTCTCTGTGTGTGTATATCAGTGGGTGCTGTCTTTCTCTCTCTGTGAATATCAGTTGATGCTGGCCCTGTGTGTGTGAATATCAGTGGGTGCTGTCTTTCTCTCTCTGTGAATATCAGTTGATGCTGGCCCTGTGTGTGTGAATATCAGTGGGTGCTGTATCTCTCTCTGTGAAAATCAGTGGGTGCTGTATCTCTGTGTGAATATCAATGGGTGCTGTCTCTCTGTGTGTGAACATCAGTGGGTCTGTCTCTCTCTCTGTGAATATCAGTGGGTGCTGTCTCTCGCTCTCTCTGAATATCAGTGGGTGCTGTCTCTCTCTCTGTGAATATCAGTGGGTGCTGTCTCTCGCTCTCTCTGAATATCAGTGGGTGCTGTCTCTCTGTGTGTGAATATCAGTGGGTGCTGTCTCTCTGTGTGAATATCAGTGGGTGCTGTCTCTGTGTGTGAGTATCAGTGGGTGCTGTATCTCACTCAGTGTGAATATCAGTGGGTGCTGTCTCTCTCTGTGTGAATATCAGTGGGTGCTGTATCTCTCTCAGTGTGAATATCAGTGGGTGCTCTCTCTCGCTCTCTCTGAATATCAGTGGGTGCTGTCTCTCTCTCTGTGAATATCAGTGGGTGCTGTCTCTCTCTCTGTAAATATCAGTGGGTGCTGTCTCTCTCTCTGTGAATATCAGTGGGTGCTGTCTCTCTCTCTGTGAATATCAGTGGGTGCTGTGTCTCTCTCTCTGATTATCAGTGAGTGCTGTCTCTCTTTCTCTGAATATCAGTGGGTGCTGTCTCTCTATGAATATCAGTGGGTGCTGTCTCTCTCTGTGTGTATATCAGTGGGTGCTGTCTCTCTCTGTGAATATCAGTGGGTGCTGTCTCTCTCTGTGTGTATATCAGTGGGTGCTGTCTCTCTCTCTGTGAATATCAGTGGGTGTTGTCTCTGTGTGAATATCAGTGGGTGCTGTCTCTGTGTGTGTATATCAGTGGGTGCTGTCTTTGTGTGTGTATATCAGTGGGTGCTGTCTCTCTCCCTGAATATCAGTGGGTGCTGTCTCTGTGTGTGTATATCAGTGGGTGCTGTCTCTCTCCCTGAATATCAGTGGGTGCTGTCTTTCTCTCTCTGTGAATATCAGTTGATGCTGGCCCTGTGTGTGTGAATATCAGTGGGTGCTGTCTCTCTCTCTGTGTGAATATCAGTGGGTGCTGTCTCTCTCTGTGAATATCAGTGGGTGCTGTGTCTCTCTCTCTGATTATCAGTGGGTGCTGTCTCTCTGTGTGTGTATATCAGTGGGTGCTCTCTCTCTCTCTATGTGAATATCAGTGGGTGTTGTCTCTGTGTGAATATCAGTGGGTGCTGTCTCTCTGTGTGTGTATATCAGTGGGTGCTGTCTTTCTCTCTGTGTGAATATCAGTGGGTCTGTCTCGCTCTGTGTGAATATCAGTGGGTGCTGTCTCGCTCTCTGCGAATATCAGTGGGTGCTGTCTCTCTCTGTGTGTGAGGATGAGTGGGTGCTGTCTCTCTGTGAATATCAGTGGGTGCTGTCTCTGTGTGAATATTAGTGGTTGCTGTATCTCACTCACTGTGAATATCAGTGGGTGCTCTCTCTCGCTCTCTCTGAATATCAGTGGGTGCTGTCTCTCTCTCTCTCTGTGAATATCAGTGGGTGCTGTCTCTGTGTGAATATCCGTTGGTGCTGTTGTGTATGTAACCTGTTCCACCTTAAGAGAGCTGAAGCCTGTTCCACCTTAAGAGAAGTACTACTTTCTCAGGCTGCTGTAGACGTAATACCGGGGGTGAACACACCGGTATATAAGCACTGTGCAGTAATCTTGTATTCAGTGTAGTCCCTACCTCCAACCAGTAAAGACCTGTTTTATTGTTACTCATTAGTCTGTGTCTTAATTAACTAAATAATTCACAGACTTAACACTGGCGACGAGTCAGGTTCTTACCCTGCGGCAGTTATTCCACGGCGGTTGAAGAGAGGTTTCAAAGCTCACCACTCACCACCCCACTGGAAGCGACAGGCATTAGGACCCTGAAGCCTCCATCAGCTTGTGAACCGGAGTAGAAGACAGGACTGGGGAAGAGAGAGGTACAGGGCGATAGCGATCGGCAGATAAGGGCCGGGCCGCTTTGAAGTGAGGGGCGCAGCCGGGCCATCGATCGCAACCACCGATAAGGGCCGCACTCGGGCTGAAAGGCGATGCGTCAGCAGACACTGAAGGCGCGAGAGCCGCGGTGAAATGCGCGGGCCATCGATCGCGGCGGAGATAAGGGCCGCACTCGGGGCTGAAGGGAGACGGCGTCGGGGGACGGGTGAAGACCGCCAAGCGCGGGAAAACCGCCATTTTGTGGGCGGAGGACGACGGCAAGAGCGGGAAGCCGCCATCTTGGATAGCAGTAAAAAAAAAAAAAACTGAGAAATTGCAAATCTGATAAAGTACTACAATGCCTAAACATGGGAATATTAGCAACTTTGATAGTGACATCGAAGATTGGGCCATATATGTTGAAAGAGTAAAAAATTATTGTAAGGCCAATAAAATTCGTGACCAAGATAAAGCTCTAACATATTAAATTTAATGGGTGCGAAGACATACGGGCAATTGAAACACCTGTTATCACCAGATGAACCGGCGGATAAGACGTTCGATGAGATTGTTACTGTCCTGAAAGATCATCTAAACCCCACGCCGCTGATGCTAGCGGAACAATTTAAATTTTATGACAGAAGGCAGCTACAGCATGAAAGCAATGCTGAATATTTGCTGGAATTGCGTAAATTAGCGAAATATTGCCAGTTTGGAACGGGACTGACAGATGCACTACGAGACAAATTTGTGTGTGGTTTATTTAAACAGGATACACAAAAGCGACTGCTCGAGGAGAATGAGCTGACGCTTGAGAAGGCGGTCACTATGGCAGCAGCACACGAAGCCGCAGCGAGAGGCACGGCAGTAATGCAGCTACGGTCACCGGAGCTCAGTGCACACAAATTGGGTGTGAGTTCTGGCAAATGTTATCGTTGTGGAAAGACAACGCATGATCAGAACCAGTGTTGGTTTAAAAACCAAGAATGCAGAACATGTGGTAAGCTTGGACATATAGCTAGAGTATGCAGGTCAGGGAAGAAGACCAGCAACAAGAAGTCACCGCAAGGGAAATACGCAAAGGTACACAAGGTGGCCGAACAGGAGTCCGATTCAGACGCTAGCAGTAATGAACTGGCTGGCTTAAGCAGTATTGAACTGGCTAGCTTAAGGGTACTCAACGTTGGTAAGGGTGCAGACCTCCAGACAATTTGGGTTACTCTTCAGATAGAAGGAGTCCAAGTAAAAATGGAATTGGACACTGGATCGGCATTGTCGGTCATGAATAAGAAAGATTACAGAAGGTTATTCCAACATATTCCCCTACAGGATACGGAGATTATATTGACAACCTACACGGGGCAGAGAGTGTACCCCATCGGGACAATAAAGGTTGCAGTGGCCAACAAGGGTGAAGGAAGTCAAATAATGGACTTATATGTGCTACCGGAGGGAGGTCCACCACTACTAGGCCGGGAGTGGTTTAGAAACATAAATATGGACTGGCATTTGCTAAAAGCCATAAAGAGTGAGAACTCGGTGCAGATAATCAGCCCAGACTCTAGAACTGATGATGGTAAGACCAACCCATGTGCAAAAGACAAAGTTTCAGCACAGAATTCCACTGAGCAACAACAACATAGTTTAACAGAGAATTCTGAGTCTGTCAAGTCTACTGATATGCACATTTTTGAGGGACACTGGGCTCGAACTCAACTCCATTTCAAACTACAACAGCAATTAGAACAAATGATTCGCCGTTTTGAGCAAGAGATGAATGAAATAAAAAAGTTCTTTGTTACAGAGTGGGAGAATCTGGAAAGGCAACAGAAGCAACTGATGGAGAAAATGGAGCAGGAGCACACCAACCATCTGCGCGAGGAGGCCGAACGAATCAAAGCTGATTCAGGTTCTGAAGGTGCGTGCCATAATCTGGTGTCAGAAGAGTTAACGGTCAGCCAACTCCTTCATATGCTGAGGGACAAGACTCTGAAATGGGAAAAACTTGAACACGAGCTGCGATCTTCAAAGGAAAAGGGTTCGGAGCTCTCAAAAGTCATTGAGATGGCTGATGTGACGACACAGACTGAAACGACTGCAACAGAGCAGCCATTGGATGCCAAAAGTACGCTGACTCACGTCAATGTAGAACAACAGACCGCTGAAACAGCTGCTCCGGTAGAGGGATTGCATAGTCCGATCAATCAATCTCCAAAGGAAGTTGAAGTATTAAAATCACAAATGAGGTCACTAGTAAACGACTTGCTGAAAGCCCAGAAAAAGCTGGATGCAGAGGTACACATGAAGAAGTCTCTTCAGGAAAGATGTCTGGATTTGGAACAAGAGCTGGCTAACGTCCAGCTGGGTATGGAGGAAATAGACGACCCTCTCACTGGTCTAGCTCAGGATGACACCGAATATTACCATGACCTGGTGGACGACACCGAATATTACGATGTCCTGTCCTGCCCAGCTTGTAACTTCGACTCCCAAAGTGCAGAAATCATGGAGGAGCACCAAAAGTCTACGGAACATCGGGAGAAGCTGGCTCTGCGACGGAAACAGGAGGAAGAGAAGGAGGAACTGCGCATGCAGCTGGCAGCTGTGGTAGCTGACAATGGAGCCCAGAGAGTCTCCAAGAAGCAGAAAAGGAAAAGTAAAAACAGAAGATGACCCATCTGAACCATTATCACCTCTACCAGATCACACACGTGGTCCCTCCGAACGGAGCCAAATCAGTTCGGAAGTTCAAGCTGTTAAATCCATGAAAGGACTATTGAATGAGTAACGTGAACCGACTACACCACAGAGATTGAATCTGTGAACTGTTTTCCGCAGAGACTGAATCTGTGATATGTTACGTTAAACATGAAGTTATATGTTATTACGTTATGTTAAATGGGGGGATGACTATAAAGCTAAGAAGGGAGGAGTGTTGTGTATGTAACCTGTTCCACCTTAAGAGAGCTGAAGCCTGTTCCACCTTAAGAGATGTACTACTTTCTCAGGCTGCTGTAGACGTAATACCGGGGGTGAACACACCGGTATATAAGCACTGTGCAGTAATCTTGTATTCAGTGTAGTCCCTACCTCCAACCAGTAAAGACCTGTTTTATTGTTCTCATTAGTCTGTGTCTTAATTAACTAAATAATTCACAGACTTAACAGGTGCTGCCTCTCTCCCTGTGAATATCAGTGGGTGCTCTCTCTCTGTGTGAATATCAGTGGGTGCTGTCTCTCTCTCTGTGAATATCAGTGGGCGATGTCTCTCTCTTTGTGAATATCAGTGGGTGCTGTCTCTCTCTGTGTGAATATCAGTGGGTGCTGTGTCTCTCTCCCTGATTATCAATGGGTGCTGTCTCTCTTTCTCTGAATATCAGTGGGTGCTGTCTCTCTCTGTGTGAATATCAGTGGGTGCTGTCTCTCTGTGTGTGTATATCAGTGGGTGCTGTCTCTCTCTCTGTGAATATCAGTGGGTGCTGTCTTTCTCTCTCTGTGAATATCAGTTGATGCTGGCCCTGTGTGTGTGAATATCAGTGGGTGCTGTCTCTCTGTGTGAATATCAGTGGGTGCTGTCTGTCTGTGTGAATATCAATGGGTGCTTTCCCTCCCTCTGAATATCAGTGGGTGCTGTCTCTGTGGTTGTGAATATCAGTGGGTGCTGTCTCTCTCTGTGTGAATATCAGTGCGTGCTGTCTATTTGTGTGAATATCAGTGGGTGATGTCTCTGTCTCTCCGTGAATATCAGTGGGAGCTGTCTCCCTGTGTGAATATCAGTGGTTGCTGTCTCTCTCTCTGTGAATATCAGTGGGTGCTGTCTCTGTGTGTGTGAATATCAGTGGGTGCTGTCATTCTCTCTCTGAATATCATTGGGTGCTGTCTCCCTCTCCCTGAATATCAGTGGGTGCTTTCTCTCACTGTGTGAATATCAGTGGGTGCTATCTCTCTCTCTGTGAATATCAGTGGGTGCTGTCTCTGTGTGTGTGAATATCAGTGGGTGCTGTCTCTCTCTCTGTGAATATCAGTAGCTGGTGTCTCTGTGTGAATATCAGTGGGTGCTGTCTCTCTCTGTGTGAATATCAGTGGGTGGTGTCTTTTTCCGTGTGAATATCAGTGGCTGCTGTCTCTCTCTGTGTGAATATCAGTGGGTGCTGTCTCTCTGTGTGTGAATATCAGTGGGTGCTGTCTCTCTCTGTGAATATCAGTGTGTGCTGTCTCCCTCTCTCTGTGAATATCAGTGGGTGCTGTCTCTCTGTTTAAATATCAGTGGGTGCTGTCTCTCTGTGTGAATATCACTGGGTGCTGTCCCCCTGTGTGAATATCAGTGGGTGCTGTCTCTCTCTCTCTGTGAATATCAGTGGGTGCTGTCCCTCTCTGTTTGAATATCATTGGGTGCTCTCTCTCTGTGTGAATATCAGTGGGTGCTGTCTCTCTCTGTGAATATCAGTGGGTGCTGTCTCTCTCTCTGTGAATATCAGTGGGTGCTGTCTCTCTGTGTGAATATCAGTGGGTGCTGTTTCTCTGCGTGTGAATATCAGTGGGTGCTGTCTCTCTGTGTGAATATCAGTGGGTGCTGTCTCTCTGTGAATATCTGTTGGTGCTGTCTCGCTGTGTGAATATCAGTGGGTGCTGTCTCTCTCCATCTGTGAATATCAGTGGGTACTGTCTCTCTCTCTCTGTGAATATCAGTCGGTGCTGTCTCTCTGTGAATATCATTGGGTGCTGTCTCTCTCTCTGTGAATATCACTGGGTGCCGTCTCTCTGTGTGAATATCAGTGGGTGTTGTCTCTCTCTCTCTGTGAATATCAGTGGGTGCTGTCTCTCTCTCTGTGAATATCACTGGGTGCAGTCTCTCTGTGTGAATATCAGTGGGTGCTGTCTCTCTGTGTGAATATCACTGGGTGCTGTCTCTCTGCTTATGAATATCAGTGGGTGCTGTCTCTCTCTGTGTGAATATCAGTGGGTGCTGTCTCTCTCTCTCTCAATATCAGTGGGTGCTGTCTCTCTCTGTGTGAATATCAGTGGGTGCTGTCTCTCTGTGTGTGAATATCAGTGGGTGATGTCTCTCTGTGTGAATATCAGTAGGTGGTGTCTCTCTCTCTGTGAATATCAGTGGGTGGTGTCTTTCTCCGTGTGAATATCAGTGGGTGCTGTCTCTCTATGTGAATATCACTGGGTGCTGTCTCTCTGTGTGAATATCAGTGGGTGCTGTCTCTCTCTCTCTGTGAATATCAGTGGGTGCTGTCTCCCTCTCTCTGTGAATGTCAGTGGGTGCTGTCTCTCTCTGTGTGAATATCAGAGGGTGCTGTCTCTCTGTGTGAATATCACTGGGTGATGTCTCTCTGTGTGAATATCAGAGGGTGCTGTCTCTCTCTCTGTGAATATCAGCGGGTGCTGTCTCTCTCTGTGAATATCAGTGTATGCTCACTCTCTGTGTGAATATCAGTGGGTGCTGTCTCTCTGTGTGAATATCAGTGGGTGCTGTCTCTCTCTGTGTGAATATCAGTGGGTGCTGTCTCTCTGTGTGAATAACAGTGGGTGCTGCCTCTCTGCGTGTGAATATCAGTGGGTGCTGTCTCTCTCTGTGTGAATATTAGTGGGTGCTGTCTCTCTCTCTCTCTCTCTGAATATCAATGGGTGCTGTCTTTCTCTGTGCGAATATCAGTGGGTGCTGTCTCTCTCTGTGTGAATATCAGTGGGTGCTGTCTCTCTGTGTGTGAATATGAGTGGGTGCTGTCTCTCTGTGTGAATATCAGTGGGTGCTCTCTCTCTCTGTGTGTGAATATCAGTGGGTGCTGTCTCTCTCTCTGAGAATACCAGCGGGTGCTGTCTCTCTCTGTGAATATCAGTGTGTGCTGTCTCTCTCTCTCTGTGAATATCAGTGGGTGCTGTCGCTCTGTGTGAATATCACTGGGTGCTGTCTCTCTGTGTGAATATCAGTAGGTGCTGTCTCTGTGTGAATATCAGTTGGTACTGCCTCTCTCTCTGTAAATATCAGTGGGTGCTCTCTCTCTGTGTGAATATCAGTGGGTGCTGCCTCTCTCTCTGTGAATATCAGTGGGTGCTGTCTCTCTATCTGTGAATATCAGTGGGTGCTGTCTGTCTCTGTGTGAATATCAGTGGGTGCTGTGTCGCTCTCTCTGATTATCAGTGGGTGCTGTCTCTCTTTCTCTGAATATCAGTGGGAGCTGTCTCCCTCTCTCTCTCGATAACAGTGGGTGCTGTCTCTCTCTGTGTGAATATCAGTGGGTGCTGTCTCTCTGTGTGTGAATATCAGTGGGTGATATCTCTCTGTGTGAATATCAGTAGGTGGTGTCTCTCTCTGTGTGAATATCAGTGGGTGCTGTCTCTGTGTGTGAATATCAGTGGGTGCTGTCTCTCTCTCTCTGTATATCAGTGGGTGCTGTCTCTCTATCTCTCTAAATATCAGTGGGTGCTGTCTCTCTCTCTGTGAATACCAGTGGGCGCTGCCTCTCTGTGTGTGAATATCAGTGGGTGCTCTCTCTCTCTCTCTCTGAATATCAGTGGGTGCTGTCTCTCTCTGTCAATATCTGTGGGTGCTGTCTCTCTCTCTGTGAATATCAGTGGGTGATGTCTCTCTGCATGTGAATATCAGTGGGTACTGTCGCTGTGCGAATATCAGTGGGTGCTGTCTCTCTCTCGCTCTCTGAATATCAGTGGGTGCTGTATCTCTGCCTGTGAATATCAGTGGGTGCTGTCTCTCTCTGTGTGAATATCAGTGGGTGCTGTCTCTCTCTGTGTGAATATCAGTGGGTGCTGTCTCTCGCTGTGTGAATATCAGTGGGTGCTGTCTCTCTCTGTGAATATCAGTGGGTGCTGTCTCTCTCTGTGAATATCAGTGGGCGCTGTCTTTCTCTCTCTGTGAATATCAGTTGATGCTGGCCCTGTGTGTGTGAATATCAGTGGGTGCTGTCTCTCTCTCTGTGATTATCAGTGGGTGCTGTCTTTCTCCGTGTGAATATCAGTGGGTGCCGTCTCTCTCTGTGTGAATACCAGTGGGTGTTGTCTCTCTGTGTGTGAATATCAGTGGGTGCTGTCCCTCTCTCTCTCTCTGTGAATATCACAGTGTGCTGTCTCTCTCTCTCTGTGAATATCAGAGGGTGCTGTCTCTCTCTCTCTTTGAATATCAGTGGGTGCTGTCTCTCTCTGTGTGAATATCAGTGGGTGCTCTCTCTCTGTGTGAATATCAGTGGGTGCTGTCTCTCTCTGTGAATATCAGTGGGAGCTGTCGCTCTCTGTGTGAATATCAGTGGGTGCTGTCTCTCTGTGTGAATATCAGTGGCTGCTGTCTCTCTGCGTGTGAATATCAGTGGGTGCTGCCTCTCTGTGTGTGAATATCAGTGGGTGCTCTCTCTCTCATCTCTCTCTGTGAATATCAGCGGGTGCTGTCTCTCTGTGAATATCAGCGGGTGCTGTCTCTCTGTGTGAATATCACTGGGGGCTCTCTCTCTCTCTGTGAATATCAGTGGGTGCTGTCTCTCTGTATGAATATCACTGGGTGCTGTCTCTGTGTGAATATCACTGGGTGCTGTCTCTCTCTCTCTGAATAGCAGTGGGTGCTGTCTCTCTCTCTCTGTCAATATCAGTAGGTGCTGTCTCTCTCTGTGAATATCAGTGGGTGCTGTCTCTCTGTGTGAATATCATTGGGTGCTGCCTCTATATCTCTGTGAATATCAGTGGGTGCTGTCTCTCTGTGAATATCAGTGGGTGCTGTCTCTCTGTGAATATCAGTGGGTGCTGTCTCTCTCTGTGTGAATAGCACTGGGTGCCGGCTCTCTGTGTGAATATCAGTGGGTGCTGTCTCTCTCTCTCTCTGTGAATACCAGCGGGTGCTGTCTCTCTCTCTGTGAATATCAGTGGGTGCTGTCTCTCTCTGTGAATATCAGTGGGTGCTGTCTCTCTGCGTGTGAATATCAGTGGGTACTGTCGCTGTGTGAATATCAGTGGGTGCTGTCTCTCTCTCACTCTCTGAATATCAGTGGGTGCTGTATCTCTGCGTGTGAATATCAGTGGGTGCTGTCTCTCTCTGTGTGAATATCAGTGGGTGCTGTCTCTCTGTGTGAATATCAGTGGGTGCTGTCTCTCGCTGTGTGAATATCAGTGGGTGCTGTCTCTCTCTGTGAATATCAGTGGGTGCTGTCTCTCTCTGTGAATATCAGTGGGCGCTGTCTTTCTCTCTCTGTGAATATCAGTTGATGCTGGCCCTGTGTGTGTGAATATCAGTGGGTGCTGTCTCTCTCTCTCTGTGAATATCAGCTGATGCTGGCCCTGTGTGTGTGAATATCAATGGGTGCTGTCTCTCTTCTGTGAATATCAGTGGGTGCTGTCTCTCTCTGTGTGAATATCAGTGGGTGCTGTCTCTCTCTGTGAATATCAGTGGGTGCTGTCTCTCTGTGTGTGAATATCAGTGGGTTCTGTCTCTGTGTGAATATCATTGGGTGCTGTCTCTGTGTGAATATCAGTTGGTGCTGTCTCTCTCTCTGTGAATATCAGTGGGTGCTGTCTCTGTGTGTGAATATCAGTGGGTGCTGTCTCTCTCTCTGAATATCAGTGGGTGCTGTCTCTCTCTCTGTGAATATCATTGGGTGCTGTCTCTCTGTGTATATCAGTGGGTGCTGTCTCTCTGTGTGAATATCAGTGGGTGCTGTCTCTCTCTCTCTGAATATCAGTGGGTGCTGTCTTTCTCTCTCTGTGAATATCAGTTGATGCTGGCCCTGTGTGTGTGAATATCAATGGGTGCTGTCTCTCTCTCTCTGTGAATATCAGTGGGTGCTGTCTCTGTGGTTGTGAATATCAGTGCGTGCTGTCTATCTGTGTGAATATCAGTGGATGCTGTCTCTCTCTCTCTCTGAATATCAGTAGGTGCTGTCTCTCTCTGCATATTAGTGGGTGCTGTCTCTCTCTCCCTGAATATCAGTGGGTGCTGTCTCTCTCTCTCTGAATATCAGTAGGTGCTGTCTCTCTCTGAATTTCAGTGGGTGCTGTCTCTCTCTCTATGAATATCAGTGGGTGCTATCTCTCTCTGTGTGAATATCAGTGTGTTAAGTCTGTGTGTTATATTGAGAATTAATACACAGACCACAAGAGTAAAATTTAACAGGTCTTTACTAGTCGATGGTCAGGGCGGAACTGCCCAATAAATCATTACACAGCACTTATATACCGGTGTGGTCACCGCCGGTATTACAGTATACAGCAGCCAAGATAAAGTAGTGCAACACTTAAAATAGTTCTCTTAAAGGTAGGACGGTTCTCTTAAAGGTGGAACGGTTACATACACTACAATCCTCCCTTTTTAGCTTAACAGTATATGTTTCCCATTAAACATAACATCATAACATATATATACAACTTCATGTAAAAACAGTTCACAGATTCAGTCTCTGCAGTGGCGCCTCCTGCGCTTCCTGACTTGGTCCGGATAACGCCTCGGTGGTGTAGTAGTTTTCGATGGCGTAGTAGGTTCTTGTTGCTGGGGTGACTCATCTAATAGTCCTTCACTGGACTTAACAGCTTGAACTTTCGTAACTTCAGAACCAGCATTGCTGACTTCTAAAGGCTCGAGTACCTTGGGAAGTTTTTCTACTTCCAGACTGATTTGGCTCAGTTCGAAAGGACCACGTGCGTGACCTGGTAGGGGTGATAATGGTTCAGATGAGTCATCATCTTCTGCTTCTTCTCTATTGTCTTCTATTTCCTCCATGCCCAGCTGGACGTTAGCCAGCTTTTGTTCCAAATCCAGACATCTCTCCTGAAGAGACTTCTTCATGTGTTCAGCTTCATCCAGCTTTTTCTGGGCTTCCTGCAAGTCTTTTACTAATGACATCATTTGTGATTTCAATACTTCAACTTCATTCGGAGATTGATTGTTCGGACTATTCAATCCCTCTACTGGAGCAGCTGTTTCAGCATTCTGTTGTTCTGCATTGACGTGAGTCAGCGTACTCTTGGCATCCAAGGGCTGCTCTGCTGCAATCTTCTCAGTCTGTGTTGCAACCTCAGCTATTTCAATAACTTTTGAGAGCTCCGAACCCCTTTCCTTTGAAGATTGAAGCTCGTGTTCAAGTTTTTCCAATTTCAGAGTCTTGTCCCTCAGCATATGAAGGAGTTGGCTGACCGTTAACTCTTCTGACATCAGGCGTTTCCCAGTATCGTCGTCATGTGTTTTTGATGTATAGGCTGCAGGGCTGTTTGTAACCTTGCACTGGGGCTCCTTTGTTGCTTTTAATTCGGCATCATCCGCAGCCTCCACCATTCGAATTTCAACAAATGAATTGTCCGGTGATGCTGCACCCAACTTCAGTAGGAGCTCGGAATTCATGGCAACCAAATCAGCCTTTTCTGCCTGCAACCTGGTAACAAGCGCCTTCAGTTGCTGAACATCTTGCTCCACCAGATTAGAGCACGCACCTTCAGAAACCGAATCAGCTTTGATTCGTTTGGCCTCCTCGCGCAGACGGTTTGTGTGTTCCTGCTCCATTTTCTCCATCAGCTGCTTCTGCTGTCTTCCCAGATTCTCCAACTCTGTGTCAAAGAACTTTTTCTTTGCATTCATCTCTTGCTCAAAATGGCGAATCATTTGTTCTACTTGCTGTTGTAGTTTGAGATTGAATTGAGTTCGAGCCCGGTGTTCCTCAGAAATGTGCATGTCTGTAGATTGGACAGACTCAGAATTCTCTGTCAAACTATGTTGTTGTTGTTCAGTGGAATTCTGTTCTGATGCTTTGTTCTCTTCTGAAGCATTTATGCACTCCTTCGTTTTTCCATCATTAGTCTGCAAGTCCATTTTAGACTTGTCTTTTGCACATGGGCTAGTCTTACCATCATCAGTTCCAGAGTCTGAGCTGATCCTGGGTAGGCGGCAATCTTCCTCGCCGTCAAAGAAACTGCACAGCTCGAGTCTTCCCTCGCGATCGGACGTGATGACAGTTCTGGTGAAATTGTAGTAGTATTCCATATCCTCGTCAGAAGACGTGCTTGGATCATCGGCTCCGTCTACCTGCCCTTGAGTTGACTGCTCTCCTCTTTTCTTCCCCGAAGGAACTCGGTAGAATGGAAAATCCTCTTCACCATATGACTTGCCACCATAAAAGGGAGTCAACCCAAAAAATGTAGTTGAGCGGGCCCGGGCACTGCGTCGGGGGTATCTCCTTTTGTTTGAATCATTATCCTGGGCTTTGTTCCCGTCACCATCCCCCTGTGAAGTCTGGTTCCCGCACTGCAGCACGTGCTCCTGAAACAGGTTTTTCACCCTTTGTTTGTAGACTTTGTTGTACGTTGGACACCTCAGGACTTCCCGCTCATTTTCTGGACTTTCCGTCATTGCTTTTAGGGGGTGCCAGTCCATATTTATTTTCCTGATCCACTCCCGTCCCAGAAGTGGTGGACCTCCCTCAGGTAGTACATATAAGTCCATTCCTTGGTGTTCTTTGCCCTTGTGTCTCACCTTGACTTTTATCTTTCCGATGGGGTATACTCTTTGCCCCGTGTATGTCTGCAATACTATCTTCGCATCCCGTAGGGGAATATGTGTGAATAACCGTTTGTAATCTTGCTTATTCATGACCGTCAACGCCGATCCGGTGTCCAAATCCATCCTCACTTGGACTCCTGCTATCTGCAGTGTGACCCAGATAGTTTGTCGGTCAGCTTCCTTACTCACATTGTGAATTCTCAGACTACCCAGTTCCTTGCTGTTGGAGTCTGAATCCGAATTCTGTTCATCTGAACTCTTCTCAGCCACCTTATGTACCTTTCTGCACTTTTCCTGCGGTGACTTTTTGTTGCTGGTCTTCTTTCCTGACCGGCATACTTTAGCTATGTGACCAAGCTTGCCACATTTTCTACATTCCTGGTTTTTAAACCAGCATTGGTTCTGATCGTGTGTTGTCTTCCCACAACGATAACATTTCGTTGTACCCAAAGCCATTTGATCTACGTTGATTACCGCTGCCTTCAGCTGCATTTCCGCAGTGCCTCTCGCTGCGGCTTCGTGCGATGCTACAATAGTGACAGCCTTATCAAGTGTAAGATCATTCTCTTCAAGTAGCCGCTTTTGTGTTCCTTCTTTCGACAACCCACACACGAATTTGTCTCTCAGTGCCTCTGTCAGATTTCCCCCAAACTGACAGTATTTCGCTAGCTTACGCAGTTCAATTAAGTACTCCGCGTTGCTTTCCTCTTTCAGTTGCGTTCTCGCATAAAATTTAAATCGTTCTGCTAACATCAGCGGTGTGGGGTTCAAATGATCCTTCAGGACAGCAACAATATTAGCGAAAGTCTGATCCGCCGGTTTAGCTGGTGATAGAAGATGCTTCAATAGCCCGTATGTCTTTGCACCCATTGAGTTTAGCAAGGTTAGTGCTTTATCTTCATTTGATATTTTATTTGCCTTACAATATATCTCTATGCGTTCTACATACGTGGCCCAATCTTCCACATCGGGATCGAAATTGTTGATGTTACCACACTTAGGCATCCTCGCAATCTTCTTGAGAAAACACAAAGAAATTTTTCTTTAAATTTTTTTTTCCAAAATGGCGTTTTCCCGCACTTGTCTTCTTCCCCGCCTCCTTCCAACATGGCGGTTTCCCACGCTTGTCTTCTTCCCCGCCTCCGGAAATGGCGGCTTCCCGCGTTTGCCTTTCTCCCCCGCTGGCTGTCTCTTGTCACTCCCGCTCGCTTGGTCTCGGTCTCCCTCGCTCGGTCTCCCTCGCTCGGTCTCGTTCTCCCTCGCTCGCTCGGTCTCCCTCGCTCGCACGGTCTCCCTCGCTCGCTCGGTCTCGTTCTCCCTCGCTCGCTTGGTCTCGGTCTCCCTCGCTCGGTCTCGGTCTCCCTCGCTCAGTCTCCCTCGCTCGCTCGGTCTCTTCTCTCTTCCGCGCGCTCGGTCTCGCTCGCTCGCTCGGGCTCTGTCTCTCCCGCTCGTTGTAACGGCGATTGCCGTATTGCTGCATTCGCCCTCCCCAGCGGTTTTCAATCGTGCCTCCCAGCCCCTCTTGCAGTCCGGTCCTTCCCCCCCCGGCTGTGGCTGAGTTCTCCGCGGTTTAAAATTTTTTTTCTCCCGCGCCTTGCTGTCCCGTCGCTGCGCCTCGCAGCCTCGGTAGCTGCCCGGCCTTTTTCACCGGTCGCGGTCGAGCTCTCTCTCGACGCTGTTGCGTCTCCCAGCCCGCTTGCAGCCCGGTCTCTCACACCGGCTGCGTTTCCATTCGCTGCGGTCTCTCACACCGGCTGCGTTTGCATTCACCGCGGCTTCCATGCCTTGCGCTGCCCCAGTCTCAGCGCCTCTGGCCCCGACTTCTGTCCGGCTCTTTTCCCCGGCCGTGGTCGAGTTCTCTGCCCTTATATCCTCCGATCTTCCCTCCCCTACTTCACAGTCAACGTGGGCGACTCGCTGTTTGTCGCTGATCGGCTTACCCACCACCGTGATAGAAGGGATGATCCTGCCTGTTGCTGATGGAAGGCTTCATGTTAGAATTCTTCCTTTGCTCTGCAGACCCGAGTCTTTTCTCAGCAGAATGATGAGGGTGGATGCCTCTTCTCGACGTCCGTCAAACTGCCTTGGATAATCTCTGCCGCAGGGTAAGATCGTAATCGTCGCCACTGTTAAGTCTGTGTGTTATATTGAGAATTAATACACAGACCACAAGAGTAAAATTTAACAGGTCTTTACTAGTCGAAGGTCAGGGCGGAACTGCCCAATAAATCATTACACAGCACTTATATACCGGTGTGGTCACCGCCGGTATTACAGTATACAGCAGCCAAGATAAAGTAGTGCAACACTTAAAATAGTTCTCTTAAAGGTAGGACGGTTCTCTTAAAGGTGGAACGGTTACATACACTACATATATACTCTCTGTGTGTGTGGATATCAGTGGGTGCTGTCTCTCTGTGTGTGAATATCAGTGGGTGTTGTCTCTCGCTCTGTGAATATCAATGGGTGCTGTCTCTCTGTGTGTGAATTTAGGGCCTTTTCTGAAAAATCATGATGTTGGTTTTCTTTAGATTTACTGTTAGGGCCCAATTTTGGCAGTATTTGTCGAGTAGGTCTAATTGTTGCTGTAATCCCTGTTCTGTGGGAGACAGCAGAACCAGGTCATCCGCATAGAACAGGGATTTCACTTCTCCATCCAGGAGACAGAGACCCGGTGACTCGCTTTGCTCCAGCATGTCTGCTAATTCAGTTATGTATATGTTGAACAGGGTCGGGCTCAAATTGCAGCCCTGCCGGATGCCTCTTCTCTGGGTGAAGAAACCGGTGCGTTTGTCTCCAATTTTGACACCGCATTTATTTTTCAGATACATCGATTTAATAAGGTCATAGACTTTGCCCCCTATTCCACACTGAAGAAGTTTATAATAGAGCCCTTCGTGCCAGATAGAGTCAAAGGCTTTCTTGAAGTCAATGAAACAAGTGAATATTTTCCCATTTTTTGTTTGGTGTATATGTTTTTCAATGAGGGTGTGAAGGGTATAGATATGGTCGGTGGTGCGGTGTTTTGGAAGAAAGCCTATTTTTTCTAAGGATATTATGTTTGTTAAGAAAATCCAGTCATCTACTATTTAGAATACTGCAGAATAACTTCCCTAGACAACTGTTGACACAGATGCCGCGGTAGTTATTTGGGTCTGATTTGTTTCCACTTTTATATATGGGAGAGATGAGTCCTTGGCACCAGATATCGGGAAAACAGCCTGAACGTAATATGATGTTGAATAACTTGAGTACAGCACCCTGCATCTCCATATTGCTGAACTTGAGCATTTCATTTTTAATGTTGTCTGGACCACAGGCTTTCTTTAGGTGGAGAGGTTTTGTTTTTGTGGCCAGTTCTTTCCATGTGATTGGGGAGTCTAGAGGGTTTTGGTTGTCTTTAATTGTTGCTTCCAATGTGTGGAGTTTTTCTGTGACATGATGTTGACTTGGGTTTGTTTCGTTTATTGGGATGTCTTTGTAGAGGTTTTCAAAATGTGTTCTCCAGATGTTGCCATCTTGGATTGGTAATGCTTGCAATTGTGTTGTACTCAGGTTATTCCACATATCCCAGAATGATTTGGATTAATGGAGTTTTCAATTTCTTCGAGTATTTTGTGGGTATAATTTTGTGTTTTGTTCCTAATGGTGTGTTTATATCTTTTGAGGGTCTCATTGTATCTAATACGTAGGTCTGGATTGTTTGGTTGGCAATGCTTTTGGTTTGATATTTTTCTCAGGTCTTTTCTGGCATTTTTGCATTCGTGGTCAAACCATTTCTCATTTTTATTTTGTCTTTTGTAACGTTTCCTCTTCTGTTTCACAAGGTCGGCTTTTACAGCTGCCTCATGGAAGATCATATTTATATCATCTATGGCCATGTTTACACCATCTCTGGTGATCTCATATAGATTTTCTTTAAATTTTGATATTTTACTTGTGAGATCAGGTGAATTTAGTGCTGTGATGAATTTATCTCCACTGTCTGGGGCCCATCTGTATGTCTGGTTTATTTTATGGAGCTTACTGGGTTCCTTTTTTGTGTCTGTAGTTTGGGCAGAAAGTTTAAGGTACACATTTATTTGGTTATGGTCTGAGAGGGGGGATTGCTGCCTGACAGTGAATGCGTTGATATCGCAGGGGTCCAGGTCAGTGATTGTATAATCCACCACACTAGACCCAAGAGTTGAGGAATATGTGAGTCTCCCTAAGGAGTCCCCTCTGAACCTACCGTTAACTATGTACAGGCCTAAGGTTCGGCAGAGTTGCACTACCTCCCTACCGCTTTTATTTATTTCACAGTCAAGGTTGTTCCGATTTGCGATGGCTGGTGTGACATATAAAGGGGTCTGGCCAAACACATGGTTGTTGCCCTGTGGGTCTATGAAGTCAGGTTCACATCCGGTCCTTGCATTTAGGTCCCCACATAGTAGCACCTTTCCTTTGGCCTGGAAATGGCTGATTTCCATGTGGAGAGTATTAAATAACTCCTCTTCAAAATATGGCGATTCTATTGGAGGTATGTAGATCGCACATAAGTAGACACCTTTTTTTGTTATTCCTATATTTTTATCTAATTTTAGTCACACATGTGATTTTCCCTGTTTTATCGGTGAGATGTGTTTGTCCTCTGAATATCAGTAGGGGCTGTCTCTCTCTGAATATTAGTGGGTGCAGTCTCTCTCTCCCTGAATTTCAGTGGGTGCTGTCTCTCTCTCTCTATGAATATCAGTGGGTGCTGTCTCTCTCTGTGTGAATATCAATGGGTGCTGTCTCTCTGTGTGTGGATATCAGTGGGTGCTGACTCTCTGTGTGTGAATTTAGTGGGTGCTGTCTCTCTGTGAATATCAGTGGGTGGTGTCTCTCTCTGTGTGAATATCAGTGGGTGCTGTCTCTCTCTCTGAGAATATCAGTGGGTGCTGTCTCTCTGTGTGAATATCACTGGGTGCTGTCTTTCTGTGTGAGTATCACTGGATGCTGTCTCTCTGTGTGAATATCAGTGGGTGCTGTCTCTCTCTCTCTGTGAATAGCAGTGGGTGCTGACTCTCTGTGTGAATATCAGTGGGTGCTGTCTCCCTCCATGAATATCAGTGGGTGCTGTCTCTCTGTGTGAATATCAGTGGGTGCTGTCTGTCTCTCTCTGTGAATATCACTGGGTGCTGTCTGTCTGTGAGAATGTCACTGGGTGCTGTCTCTCTGTGTGAATATCAGTGGGTGCTGTCTCTCTGCGTATGAATATCAGTGGGTGCTGTCTCTCTCTGTGAATATCAGTGGGTGCTGTCTCTCTCTCTCTCTCAATATCAGTGGGTGCTGTCTCTCTCTGTGTGAATATCAGTGGATGCTGTCTCTCTGTGTGAATATCAGTGGGTGCTTTCTCTCTGAGTGTGAATATCAGTGGGTGCTGTCTCTCTCTCTGTGAATATCAGTTGATGCTGGCCCTGTGTGTGTGAATATCAATGGGTGCTGTCTCTCTTCTGTGAATATCAGTGGGTGCTGTCTCTCTCTGTGTGTGAATATCAGTGGGTGTTGTCTCTCTCTCTGTGAATATCAGTGGGTGCTGTCTCTCTGTGTGTGAATATCAGTGGGTGCTGTCTCTCTGTGTGAATATCAGTGGGTGCTGTCTGTGTGAATATCAGTTGGTGCTGTCTCTCTCTCTGTGAATATCAGTGGGTGCTGTCTCTGTGTGTGAATATCAGTGGGTGCAGTCTCCCTCTCTGAATATCAGTGGGTGCTGCCTCTCTCTCTGTGAATATCAGTGGGTGCTGTCTCTCTCTCTGTGAATATCAGTGGTTGCTGTCTCTCTCTGTGAATATCAGTGGGTGCTGTGTCTCTCTCTCTGATTATCAGTGGGTGCTGTCTCTCTTTCTCTGAATATCAGTGGGTGCTGTCTCTCTCTCTATGAATATCAGTGGGTGCTGTCTCTCTCTGTGAATATGAATGGGTGTTGTCTCTGTGTGTATATCAATGGGTGCTGTCTCTCTCTGAATATCAGTGGGTGCTGTCTTTCTCTCTCTGTGAATATCAGTTGATGCTGGCCCTGTGTGTGTGAGAATCAGTGGGTGCTGTCTCTCTCTCTCTGTGAATATCAGTGCGTGCTGTCTCTCTCTACCTGAATATCAGTGGGTGCTGTCTCTCTCTGTGAATATGAATGGGTGTTGTCTCTGTGTGTATATCAATGGGTGCTGTCTCTCTCTGAATATCAGTGGGTGCTGTCTTTCTCTCTCTGTGAATATCAGTTGATGCTGGCCCTGTGTGTGTGAGAATCAGTGGGTGCTGTCTCTCTCTCTCTGTGAATATCAGTGCGTGCTGTCTATCTGTGTGAATATCAGTGGGTGCTGTCTCTCTCTCTCCGTGAATATCAGTGGGTGCTGTCTCTCTCTACCTGAATATCAGTGGCTGCTGTCTCTGTGTGTGTGAATATCAGTGGGTGCTGTCTCTCTCTCTCTCTGAATATCAGTAGGTGCTGTCTCTCTCTGAATATTAGTGGGTGCAGTCTCTCTCTCCCTGAATATCAGTGGGTGCTGTCTCTCTCTCTCTGTGAATATCAGTGGGTGCTGTCTCTCTGTGTGAATATCACTGGGTGCTGTCTCTCTGTGTGAATATCAGTGGGTGCTGTCTCTCTCTCCCTGTGAATAGCAGTGGGTGCTGACTCTCTGTGTGAATATCAGTGGGTGCTGTCTCTCTCTCTCTCTGAATATCACTGGGTGCTGTCTCTCTGTGAGAATGTCACTGGGTGCTGTCTCTCTGTGTGAATATCAGTGGCTGCTGTCTCTCTGCGTATGAATATCAGTGGGTGCTGTCTCTCTCTGCGTGAATATCAGTGGGTGCTGTCCCTCTCTCTCTCTCAATATCAGTGGGGGCTGTCTCTCTCTCCGTGAATATCAGAGGGTGCTGTCTCTCTGTGTGTGAATATCAGTGGGTGCTGTCTCTCTGTGTGAATATCAGTGGGTGCTGTCTCTCTGCGTGAATATCAGTGGGTGCTGTCTCTCTCTCTCTCTCAATATCAGTGGGGGCTGTCTCTCTCTCTCTCTCAATATCAGTGGGGGCTGTCTCTCTCTCCGTGAATATCAGTGGATGCTGTCTCTCTCTATCTGAATATCAGTGGCTGCTGTCTCTGTGTTTGTGAATATCAGTGGGTGCTGTCTCTCTCTCTCTCTGAATATCAGTAGGTGCTGTCTCTCTCTAAATATTAGTGGGTGCTGTGTCTCTCTCCCTGAATATCAGTGGGTGCTGTCTCTCTCTCTCTGAATATCAGTAGGTGCTGTCTCTCTCTCTATGAATATCAGTGGGTGCTATCTCTCTGTGTGTGAATTTAGTGGGAGCTGTCTCTCTGTCTGTGAATATCAGTGGGTGGTGTCTCTCTCTGTGTGAACATCAGTGGGTGCTGTCTCTCTCTGTGAATATCAGTGGGTGCTGTCTCTCTCTCTCTGAATATCAGTGGGTGCTGTCTCTCTCTGTGAATATCTGTGGGTGCTGTCTCTCTGTGAATATCAGTGGGTGCTGTGTCTCTCTGAATATCAGTGGGTGCTGTCTCTCTCTGTGTGAATATCTGTGGGTGCTGTCTCTCTGCGTGTGAATATCAATGGGTGCTGTCTCTCTCTGTGTGAATATCAGTGGGTGCTTTCTCTCTGTGTGACTATCAGTGGGTGCTGTCTCTCTGTGTGAATATCAGTGGGTGCTTTCTCTGAGTGTGAATATCAGCGGGTGCTGTCTCTCGCTGTGTGAATAGCAGTGGGTGCTGTCTCTCTCTGTGTGACTATCTGTGGGTGCTGTCTCTCTCTCTCTGTGAATATCACTAGGTGCTGTCTCTCTATCTGTGAATATCAGGGGGTGCTGTCTCTTTGTGTGAATATCACTGGGTGCTGTTTCTCTCTCTGTGAATATCAGAGGGTGCTGTCTCTCTGCTTGTGAATATCAGTGGGTGCTGTCTCTCTCTCTGTGAATATCAGTGGGCGCTGTCTCTGTGTGAATATTACTGGGTGCTGTCTCTCTGTGAATATCACTGGGTGCTGTCTCTCTGTGTGAATATCAGTGGGTGCTGTCTCTCTCTCTCTGTGAATATCAGTGGGTGCTGTCTCTCTCTGTGTGAATATCAGAGGGTGCTGTCTCTCTGTGTGAATATCACTGGGTGCTGTCTCTCTGTGTGAATATCAGTCGGTGCTGTCTCTCTGTGAATATCAGTGGGCCCTGTATCTCTGTGTGAATATCAGTGGGTGCTGTCTCTCTGTGAATATCAGTGGGTGCTGCCTCTCTCTCTCTGTGAATATCAGTGGGTGCTGTCTCTCTATCTCTGTGAATATCAGTGGGTGCTGTCTCTCTCTGTGTGAATATCACTGGGTGCCGACTCCCTGTGTGAATATCAGTGGGTGCTGTCTCTCTCTCTCTCTCTGTGAATATCAGTGGGTGCTGTCCAATTCCAATTCCAATTCCAATTCAAATGCTTTATCGGCATGAAAGTTTACAGAGAACCATATTGCCAAAGCTTACATAGCAAAAAGGTACAGTTTTCCAACATTCTGTAGGTGTCAATCGATTTGACATTTGTTGGGTACATACAATATTACTTTTAAACAATATTAATTTTAAACAGTCTTTGTACATCATTTGGTACGTTCAATATTAATTTTAAACAGTCTTAATTTTAAACAGTCCTCAGGTTGTGACATGTTGTTACATATTTGGCCCCAAGGTATGGTCTGTCTCCTTCTCCTAGGACTAATCTCAATTTTGACAGGTCATCCAATTCCTTGAAATCTGGGGTTGTTTGGCTTAGCTTGTTGAATAATATGTTTCTTGATGTGTTGAATTTTTCGCATTTTAGGAGGAAATGCATCTCTGTTTCAACCTCGCCGGCCAGACATTGATCGCATATTCTATTCTCTCTAGGCTGCCAGGATTTCTTGTATCTGCCTTTTTCAATTTCCAGTTGGTGGTCGCTTAGTCTGTACCTGGTGAGGGTCTGTCTCTGTTTTGTGTCTCTGATGGTCGTGAGGTAGTCTGCCAGTTTATATTCTCTTTTTAGGGCCCGGTAACATTCTAATCTGCTTTGGCTTTCGGTTATTTTGTTCCAATGTTCCAGGTAGGTTTCTTTGCATTGTTTAATGATTTGGTTCACTCGGATTGGTGTTTGGACGGCTGTGTTGGTCTGGGGCTGGTCAGGGTCCGGCTGAGTACTTAGTTTCAGTAGCAGCTGACTCAGGGGACTCTTTTCTGGGTTTAGCTCTTGGGTCTGAAAGGCTTTGAAATGAAGGGTGTCTGGGGAGCTAGATTTGAGGTGATTTAGGAAGTTTAGTGCTCGTTTTTGGATGTTTATTATCAGTGGGTATCTGCCTAGTTCGGCTCTGCATGCATTTGTTGGCGTTTTTCTTTGGGTGCGAAGGATGCTTCGGCAGAATTCTGCATGTAGGGCTTCTATTGTGTGTTTTTCCCATTTAGTGTAGCTTTGGTGATTTAGCGGGCCCCATACTTCACTACCGTACAGTGCAATGGGCAGGATTATGCTGTCAAATATTTTGAGCCAGATTTTGATTGGGATTTGGATGTTGTAGAATTTTCTTTTTATTGCATATAGGGCTCTTCGGGCTTTTTCTTTTAGTGCATTCACTGCTATGCTGAAGCTCCCTGATGCTGTAATAGTTAGACCAAGGTAGGTGTAGCTCATAGTGTGTCCTATAGTGGTATCACTGAGGGTAAACTGGTATTTGTTTTCCTGACATCTGGGCCTTTTTAAAAAAATCATGATGTTGGTTTTCTTTAGATTTACTGTTAGAGCCCAATTTTGGCAGTATTTGTCGAGTAGGTCTAGTTGTTGCTGTAATCCCTGTTCTGTGGGAGACAGCAGAACCAGGTCGTCCGCATAGAACAGGGATTTCACTTCTCCATCCAGGAGACGGAGACCTGGTGACTCGCTTTGCTCCAGCATGTCTGCTAATTCATTTATGTATATGTTGAACAGGGTCGGGCTCAAATTGCAGCCCTGCTGGACGCCTCTTCTCTGGGTGAAGAAATCGGTGCGTTTGTCTCTAATTTTGACCCTGCATTTGTTTTTCAGATACATTGATTTAATAAGGTCATAGACTTTGCCCCCTATTCCACACTGAAGAAGTTTATAATAGAGCCCTTCGTGCCATATAGAGTCAAAGGCTTTCTTGAAGTCGATGAAACAGGTGAATATTTTCCCATTTTTTGTTTGGTGTATATGTTTTTCAATGAGGGTGTGAAGGGTATAGATATGGTCGGCGGTGCGGTGTTTTGGAAGGAAGCCTATTTGGTTTTTTCTGAGGATATTATGTTTGTTAAGAAAATCAAGTAATCTACTATTTAGAATACTGCAGAATAACTTCCCTAGACAACTGTTGACACAGATGCCGTGGTAGTTATTTGGGTCTGATTTGTTTCCACTTTTATATATGGGGGAGATTAGTCCTTGGCACCAGATATCGGGAAAACAGCCTGAACGTAATATGATGTTGAATAATTTGAGTACCGCACCCTGCATCTCCATATTGCTGAACTTGAGCATTTCATTTTTGATGTTGTCTGGGCCACAGGCTTTCTTTAGGTGGAGAGATTTTGTTTTTGTGGCCAGTTCTTTCCATGTGATTGGGGAGTCTAGAGGGTTTTGGTTGTCTTTAATTGTTGCTTCTAATGTGTGGAGTTTTTCTGTGACCTGATGTTGACTTGGGTTTGTTTCGTTTATTGGGATGTCTTTGTAGAGGTTTTCAAAATGTGTTCTCCAGATGTCGCCATCTTGGATTGGTAATGCTTGCAATTGTGTTGTACTCAGGTTATTCCACATTTCCCAGAATTGTTTTGGATTGGTGGAGTTTTCAATTTCTTCGAGTATTTTGTGGGTATAGTTTTGTGTTTTGTTCCTAATGGTGTGTTTATATCTTTTGAGGGTTTCATTGTATCTAGTACGTAGGTCCGGATTGTTTGGTTGGCAATGCTTTTGGTTTGATATTTTTCTCAGGTCTTTTCTGGCATTTTTGCATTCGTGGTCAAACCATTTCTTATTTTTATTTTGTCTTTTGTGACGCTTCCTCTTCTGTTTCACAAGGTCGGCTTTTACAGCTGCCTCATGGAATATCATATTTATATCCTCTATGGCCATGTTTACACCATCTCTGGTGATCTCGTATGGGTTTTCTTTAAATTTTGATATTTTACTTGTGAGATCAGGTGACTTTAGTGCTGTGATGAATTTTTCTCCACTGTCTGGGGCCCATCTGTATGTCTGGTTTATTTTATGGAGCTTACTGGGTTCCTTTTTTGTGTCTGTAGTTTGGGCAGAAAGTTTAAGGTACATATTTATTTGGTTATGGTCTGAGAGGGGGGATTGCTGCCTGACAGTGAATGAGTTGATATCGCAGGGGTCCAGGTCAGTGATTGTATAGTCCACCACACTAGACCCAAGCGCTGAGGAGTATGTGAGTCTCCCTAGGGAGTCCCCTCTGAACCTACCGTTAACTATGTACAGGCCTAAGGCTCGGCAGAGTTGCACTACCTCCCTACCGCTTTTATTTATTTCACGATCAAGGTTGTTCCGATTTGCGATGGCTGGTGTGACATCTAAAGGGGTCTGGCCGAATATCAGTGGGTGCTGTCTTTCTCTCTCTGTAAATATCAGTTGATGCTGGCCCTGTGTGTGTGAATATCAGCGGGTGCTGTCTCTCTCTCTGTGAATATCAGTTGATGCTGGCCATGTGTGTGTGAATATCAATGGGTGCTGTCTCCCTTCTGTGAATATCAGTGGGTGCTGTCTCTCTCTGTGTGTGAATATCAGTGGGTGCTGTCTCTCTCTGTGAATATCAGTGGGTGCTGTCTCTCTGTGTGTGAATATCAGTGGGTGCTGTCTCTGTGTGAATATCAGTTGGTGCTGTCTCTCTCTCTGTGAATATCAGTGGGTGCTGTCTCTGTGTGTGAATATCAGTAGGTGCTGTCTCTCTCTCTGAATATCAGTGGGTGCTGTCTCTCTCTCTGTGAATATCAGTGGGTGCCGTCTCTCTGTGAGAATATCAGTGGGTGCTGTCTCTCTCTCTGTGAATATCAGTGGGTGCTGTCTCTCTGTGTGAATATCAGTGGGTGCTGTGTCTCTCTCTCTGATTATCAGTGGGTGCTGTCTCTCTTTCTCTGAATATCAGTGGGTGCTGTCTCTCTATCTATGAATATCAGTGGGTGCTGTCTCTCTGTGAATATCAATGGGTGTTGTCTCTGTGTGAATATCAGTGGGTGCTGTCTCTCTGTGTGTGTATATCAGTGGGTGCTGTCTCTCTCTCTCTGAATATCAGTTGATGCTGGCCCTGTGTGTGTGAATATCAGTGGGTGCTGTCTCTCCTTCTCTGTGAATATCAGTGGGTGCTGTCTCTGTGGTTGTGAATATCAGTGGGTGCTGTCTCTCTCTATCTAAATATCAGTGGCTGCTGTCTCTGTGTGTTTGAATATCAGTGGGTGCTGTCTCTCTCTCTCTCTGAATATCAGTAAGAGCTGTCTCTCTCTGAATATAAGTGGGTGCTGTCTCTCTCTCCCTGAATATCAGTGGGTGCTGTCTCTCTCTCTCTCTGAATATCAGTAGGAGCTGTCTCTCTCTGAATATTAGTGGGTGCTGTCTCTCTCTTTCCCTGAATATCAGTGGGTGCTGTCTCTCTCTCTCTGAATATCAGTGGGTGCTATCTCTCTCTGTCTGAATATCAATGGGTGCTGTCTCTCTGTGTGTGGATATCAGTGGGTGCTGTCTGTCTGTGTGTGAATATCAGTGGGTGTTGTCTCTCGCTCTGTGAATATCAATGGGTGCTGTCTCTCCGTGTGTGAATTTAGTGGGTGCTGTCTCTCTCTCTGTGAATATCAGTGGGTGGTGTCTCTCTCTGTGTGAATATCAGTGGGTGCTGTCTCTCTCTCTGTGAATATCAGTGGGTGCTTTCTCTCTGTGTGAATATGACTGGGTGCTGACTCGCTGTGTGAATATCAGTGGGTGCTGTCTCTCTCCATGAATATCACTGGTTGCTGTCTCTCTGTGAGAATGTCACTGGGTGCTGTCTCTCTGTCTGAATATCAGTGGGTGCTGTCTCTCTCTCTCTGTGTGAATATAAGTGGGTGCTGTCTCTCTCTGTGTGGGAATATCAGTGGGTGCTGTCTCTCTCTCTCTGAGAATATCAGTGGGTGCTGTCTCTCTCGCTCTGTGAATATCAGTGGGTGCTGTCTCTCTGTGTGAATATCAGTGGGTGCTGTCTCTCTGTGTGAATATCACTGGGTGCTGTCTCTCTGTTTGTGAATATCACTGGGTGCTGTCTCTCTCTCTCTCTCTCTCAATATCAGTGGGTGCTGTCTCTCTCTGTGTGAATATCAGTGGGTGCTGTCTCTCTGTGTGAATATCAGTGGGTGCTTTCTCTCTGAGTGTGAATATCAGTGGGTGCTGTCTCTCTCTGTATGAATATCTGTGGGTGTTGTCTCTCTCTGTGTGAATGTCAGTGGGTGCTGTCTTTCTCTCTGTGAATATCAGTGGGTGCTGTCTCTCTCTCTCTGTGAATATCAGTGGGTGCTGTCTCTCTCTCTGTGAATATCAGTGGGTGCTGTCTCTCTGTGTGACTATCAGTGGGTGCTGTCTCTCTGTGTGTGAATATCATTGGGTGCTGTCTCTCTGTGTGTGAATATCAGTGGGTGCTGTCTCTCTCTGTGAATATCAGTGGGTGCTGTCTCTCTCTCTCTCTCTGAATATCAGTGGGTGCTGTCTCTCTCTGTGAATATCAGTGGGTGCTGTCTCTCTCTGTGTGAATACCTGTGGGTGCTGTCTCTCTGCATGTGAATATCAGTGGGTGCTGTCTCTCTCTGTGATTATCAGTGGGTGCTGTCTCTGAGTGTGAATATCAGCGGGTGCTGTCTCTCTCTCTGAGAATATCAGTGGGTGCTGTCTCTCTCTCTCTGTGAATATCACTGGGTGCTGTCTCTCTCTGTGTGAATATCAGAGGGTGCTGTCTTTCTGCTTGTGAATATCAGTAGGTGCTGTCTCTCTCTGTGAATATCACTGGGTGCTGTCTCTCTCTGTGTGAATATCAGTGGTTGCTGTCTCTGTGTGAATATCACTGGGTGCTGTCTCTCTGTGAATATCACTGGGTGCTGTCTCTCTCTCTCTGAATACCAGTGGGTGCTGTCTCTCTGTGTGAATATCAGTGGGTGCTGTCTCTGTGTGAATATCACTGGGTGCTGTCTCTCTCTCTCTGAATACCAGTGGGTGCTGTCTCTCTCTCTGAATATCACTGGGTGCTGTCTCTCTGTGAATATCACTGGGTGCTGTCTCTCTCTCTCTGAATACCAGTGGGTGCTGTCTCTCTCTGAGAATACCAGAGGGTGCTGTCTCTCTGTGTGAATATCACTGGGTGCTGTCTCTCTCTGTGAATATCAGTGGGTGCTGTCTCTCTCTCTGTGAATATCATTGGGTGCTGTCTCTCTGCGTGTGAATATCAGTGGATGCTGTCTCTCTCTGTGAATATCAGTGGTTGCTGTCTCTCTCTCTCTCTCTGAATATCTTTGGGTGCTGTCTCTCTCTGTGTGAATATCAGTGGGTGCTGTGTCTCTCTGAATATCAGTGGGTGCTGTCTCTCTCTGTGTGAATATCTGTGGGTGCTGTCTCTCTGCGTGTGAATATCAGTGGGTGCTGTCTCTCTCTGTGATTATCAGTGGGTACTGTCTCTCTGTGAGAATATCAGTGGGTGCTGTCTCTCTGTGTGAATATCAGTGGGTGCTGTCTCTCTGTGTGAATATCAGTGGGTGCTTTCTCTGAGTTTGAATATCAGCGGGTGCTGTCTGTCGCTGTGTGAATAGCAGTGGGTGCTGTCTCTCTCTGTGAATATGAGTGGGTGCTGTCTCTCTCTGAAAATATCAGTGGGTGCTGTCTCTCTCTGTGTGACTATCAGTGGGTGCTGTCTCTCTCTCTCTGTGAATATCACTGGGTGCTGTCTCTCTCTCTGTGAATATCAGGGGGTGCTGTCTCTCTCTCTCTGTGAATATCACTGGGTGCTGTGTCTCTCTGTGTGAACATCAGTGGGTGCTGTCTCTGTGTGAATATCAGAGGGTGCTGTCTCTCTGTGTGAATATCACTGGGTGCTGTCTCTCTGTGAATATCACTGGGTGCTGTCTCTCTGTGTGAATATCAGTGGGTGCTGTCTCTCTCTCTCTGTGAATATCAGTGGGTGCTGTCTCTGTGTGAATATCGGAGGGTGCTGTCTCTCTCTGTGAATATCACTGGGTGCTGTCTCTCTCTCTGTGAATATCAGGGGGTGCTGTCTCTCTCTCTCTGTGAATATCACTGGGTGCTGTGTCTCTCTGTGTGAACATCAGTGGTTGCTGTCTCTGTAAATATCACTGGGTGCTGTCTCTCTGTGAATATCACTGGGTGCTGTCTCTCTGTGTGAATATCAGTGGGTGCTGTCTCTCTCTCTGTGAATATCAGTGGGTGCTCTCTCTCTGGGAATATCAGTGGGTGCTGTCTCTCTCTGTGTGAATATCAGTGGGTGCTGTCTCTCTCTCTCTCTGAATATCAGTGTGTGCTGTCTCTCTGTATGAATATCAGTGGGTGCTGTCTCTCTCTCTCTGAATATCAGTGTGTGCTGTCTCTCTCTGTGTGAATATCAGTGGGTGCTGTCTCTCTCTGTGATTATCAGTGGGTGATGTCTCTTTCTGTGTGAATATCAGTGGGTGCTGTCTCTCTGCGTGTGAATATCAGTGGGTGCTGTCTCTCTCTCTCTCTGAATATCAGTGGGTGCTGTCTCTCTCTCTGTGAATATCAGTGGGTGCTCTCTCTCTGGGAATATCAGTGGGTGCTGTCTCTCTCTGTGTGAATATCAGTGGGTGCTGTCTCTCTCTCTCTCTGAATATCAGTGTGTGCTGTCTCTCTGTGTGAATATCAGTGGGTGCTGTCTCTCTCTCTCTGAATATCAGTGTGTGCTGTCTCTCTCTGTGTGAATATCAGTGGGTGCTGTCTCTCTCTGTGATTATCAGTGGGTGATGTCTCTTTCTGTGTGAATATCAGTGGGTGCTGTCTCTCTGCGTGTGAATATCAGTGGGTGCTGTCTCTCTCTCTCTGTGAATATCAGTGGGTGCTGTCTCTCTGAGTGTGAATATCAGTGGGTGCTGCCTCTCTCTGTGTGAATATCAGTGGGTGCTGTCTCTTTCTGTGTGAATATCAGTGGGTGCTGTCTCTATGGCCTCGATTTTAACTCAGCTGCGGGCTATTGTCGTGTTCCCCGAATTTCGTGTTACCCACACGAATCTAAATGGATGTGGGAGATTGATGCAATTTTTACTCAATTGGCCTATTGATTTCCAACGTGTGGGAAGCCTTTGCAAATGGGTTTCTCATGACTGAAAGTCCCCTCCGATGACGTCATCATTGCTGCTGCATTTAAGGTCCACAGCAAGCCTTGCTTCTTCTGCAGACTGCCAAGCTTTCTCCATTTGATGGAACAGGAAACTGCAGGAACAATGGCCAGCGGGAGGCCAAGAGCAGCTCCTAAGTTTGACGAGGCAGCACTACAGGCATTGGTGGATGGGGCTAGGGCCCACAGGGAGGTCCTGTTCCCTTCTTCAGGGAGGAAGAGGCCTTCCAGTCAGACCAAGGCTGTGTGGATACAGGTGGCTGGGGAGGTCAACTCCTTGGGGCTCACACGGCGCACCTGGATGCAATGCAGGAAAAGATTCCATGACCTTCAACGCACTGGAAAAGTAAGTATGAAGTTCCCATCACCCTCAATCTGATCCCCATTGCCTTTCCTCACCAGCACTCAGCTTTAGCAATCTCTTCCTCCACATCCCACTTGACACTCACATCCATGCACCCTTACCCATTCCCTCTCTCCTTATGCTCACATTCACTTAACTATTCCACCATGCAGCCCTCACACTCCCTCTCACTCTGATGCTTTGAACGCAACTGACAACACACAGGGAGGGCCCTTGGTCTTGCAACCTCACTCCATCTTTGTCTCCTTCTAAGTATCTATGCTATGCAATCTCTACACTCACTCCTTCATTCTCACTCAACCTCCAATTGTCTCCCTCATTGCAGGAAAAGAGAGCTCACAATAAAAGAGAAAGAGCCAGGACAGGAGGAGGCCCACCATCATTAGCCCAGCTCACCCCCTGGGAGGAAGCCGTCCTGGAAATTTTCGGGGTTGAAAAAGATGCGCACGTTGGGGACGAACAAACGGGTGCATCCCCGCAAGCTGGTGACAGAATAGTTTTCCATCTCTCTCATTGACATTGCATGAGTCGCTGATAATGATTCTGAAGCTTTAACAGATGGACTTATGCTCATCTGCAATATGCAATGTGCATGTAACCTTGACCTCACATCTCTAACTCTTTCCTTTACTCCCCCACAGGACCATCGAGAGCCCCCGTCCCCACTGTCCAGGAGGAAGAGCCTGAGCTTCCAGACACCTCAGAGGAATCTGCAATTTCTGAGGGCGCAGCGTCAGCAGAAATAAGCGCACCCAGCACCAGCGCAGACACTCACACCTCGGTGGGACCTTCGGGACATTGAGTAGTGTTGTCACCTGGTGTATCACAGCTCAAAAGTGAGCATCAGCAGATTGTGGAGACAGGGACAGCAGTGGAGACTCCTCGTCAGAGGGCACAGGACTCTGCCAACTCGGCTCAGCTGCATGTCGACCCTCTGCCTCTGGGTCCATCCATAAGATCAGAGGTGATGGAACTCCATGCACAGATGCAGGAGTCTCTGGCAGGTTTTGTCTCTAGGGTCGCTGCGAGTGTGGAGCGAATGGAGGAGTCCATAGCGAACATGAGCAGAGCCTTTGTGGAGTCATTGGCGCATGAACGCATCAACACGGAAAGGATGGCTACCTACGTGGAAATGATTGCTGCCTCCGTGGTAAGGCTGGCTACAGCCGAGGAGAGGAGGGCTATGGCCATGGAGGAGGTTAGTCACCAGGGTATGGAAAACATGGTGAGTGTTCAGAATAGAATGACATCCCTCGAGGAGCGATGGGCATCTATTGAACATAGAAACCAGACCTTCATGGAAGTCCTTCTGAGTAGGACTGCCATTGCAGATACGGGTCCCCATGGCCCCCCTGATGTGCAGCAAGGTGCTCTCCAGCCACTTGCAGGCGTGGAGGGGGAGCTGACCCATGAGAGGGAGGTTGGTGACAGACCTCAAGGAAGTGGGGTTCCTCTCCAGGCGCTCACACTTCCATGCCACTGCAGAGCCCTCGGTCAGAGCCCCACCGGAGTCCACACCCAAGTGAGCTAGACGTCTCAACCCCTGCACAGCCGCAGGAGCAGCAGACTGTTGACGAGCCCTCACAAGCTCACCACCCCAGAGGACACCTGCCAAAGGTGTCGAGACAGGAGCAGCAGGAAGGTGAGCAAGGGGCCTCCACATCTGCTGAAGCCACAGGGGAACCATGACGTAGGAGCACGCGTAAGAGGAATATAAAGCACAAGTAATCACAAGGGTAGTCACTTGGGTGAAATTTTATGTATTGTTAAAAAAAGCCATCAGATGAATTCTGTCAATAAAAAGTCTGATGGCTACTGCTGTATTTGTGCCGTGTGTCATTTCGCGAATGGGACTTTTACATTGAGGGCTTAGGATTACTTGCAATTGTCAGTATGCTGGACAAATAGCTAGGAATCTGCAGTATCTTGGCCATTGTCGATGCTCAGGTAAGAAGCTGCGAGGCAAAAGTGCTTGATTGGTTAGGCTAAGCAAATCTGGCCAGGATGAGTGCGTTCCTTGCATCCCGGGCAGCAATGTTCTGGCGTAATGCTGCCGCTGGTTGTTGGTCCTCTGCAGGATGGTCGTTTTCGCTCTCCTCCTCCTCCTCCTCCTCCTCCTCCTCCTCTTCCTCCTCCTCCTCCTCCTCCTCATCATCATCATCATCATCATCTGAGGAGGGTATGTGAGGAGCCACTTGGTCCTCAGGAATCTGCCAGCCACGACGCTGTGCCATTTTGTGAAGTGCACAGCAAACCATGACGATTCTGGAGACCCTGGCTGCTGAGTACTGTAGGGCTCCACCTGATCTATCCAGGCATCTGAAGTGTATCTTCAGCAAACCGATGGTTTGCTCGATATTGGATCTGGTGGTAATGTGGCTGGAGTTGTAGCACTCCTCAGCTTCGTTGGCTGGCCTCCTCAATGGCGTCATTAGCCAAGTCCTCAGGGGATAGCCCTTGTCTCCAAGTAGCCATCCGTGAAGTTGGTCTGGCGGCCTGAATAGCGGAGGCACACTAGACTGGCGCAGTATGAAGAAGTCATGGCAACTGCCAGGGTACATGGCACAAACATGCAAAATCTCCTTCTTGTGGTCACACCAGCTGAACGTTAAGGGAGTGGAAGCCCTTGCGGTTGACAAAAATACCTAGATTGCGATGGGGTGCCCTAAGGGCCACATGTGTGCAGTCAACGATGCCCTGCACCCTTGGAAAGTCTGCCAGATGAGCTAATCCAACCGTTCGCGCCGTCACACTTGCGCGATCCTTGGTGAAATGGATGTGATTGTGTGCAAGGGCAAAGAGGACATCGGTTACCTGCGTGATGCAAGTGTGTGCGGCCGCCTGGGAAATGCCACTGATGCCTGCTGATGATCCCTGGAATGAGCCTGTGGCAAAAAAATTTGAGTGCGGTGGTGACTTTGATGGCCACTGGTAAGAAGTGTCCACCTGGTCCTCTGGGCAGCAGGTCTTGCTGTAGCATTGCGCAGATGTCAGTCACTACCTCTCGCGAAAGTCGGAGCCGCCTTTGGCACTGCTGCTCAGTCATGTTGAGGTAGCTGACCCTGTGTCTGGGGGCTATCTCCTGCACCAACGGGCTTCCAGGCACAGGCCCCTTCTGGCCTGTGCTGCCTCAGGTGGGTGACCAGCAGCCTGTCGCTCCTGCTGCTGCTGCTGTTGCTGGTGCTGCTGTTGTTCCTGGTTCTGCTGCTGCCACGCCTGGTGCTCAAGCTCCCCAAATGCCCAGAAGGGAAGGAAACAAATGGCTCCCATCCTTCTGGTATATGCCTCCGTTGAGGAAGTGCTGAGTGAAGGTGGCGAGAGGGGTTTCCCAGGAGTTCACACTGGAGATGTGTGTGAGGCTCCAACCTTCCACAGGTGTGGTTAAGCCTGGTAAAAGTTGCCCCAGGCCTGAGACAAAAAATCCTGCCACCTGCAAATGATGGCTGATCAAACCTCCTTTAATGGTTGACCTGCAGCTGATAGTCAGCAAGCCAATAGTGCTCCCGCCAGGTTTCAAAGTCGTGATTCCCACCAGGCGTGTTTTACATGGGAAAAGGGTTAAAAGTGCAAGGGACTGTTAAAATAGCATTATAGAGGCCATTTAGTGGTGATTAAGGGCCTTAAAGACCAGTCCTGCCTGTTGGATGCGGGAGGGATTCGGGACCATCAGACGATGCCTGAGTGAAAATGGCTCGGAGTCGGGAACCAGTCGGGGGGGTCCTGACGGCCAGTTTTAGCGATGTTAACCCCCCGCACGCCTCCAAGCCCGCCTCCACGGCTCAGTTAAAATCGAGGCCTATGTGTGTGAATATCAGTGGGTGCTGCCTCTATCTGTGTGAAAATCAGTGGGTGCTGTCTCTCTCTCTCTCTGAATATCAGTGGGTGCTGTCTCTCTCTCTCTGTGAATCGCAGTGGATGCTGTCCCTCTCTCTGTGAATATCAGTGGGTGCTGTCCCTCTCTCTGTGAATATCAGTGGGTGCTGTCCCTCTCTCTGTGAATATCAGTGGGTGCTGTCTCTCTGCGTGAATATCAATGGGTGCTGTCTCCCTCTGTGTGAATATCAGTGGGTGCTGTCTCTCTCACTGTGAATATCAGTGGGTGCTGTCTCTCTCTCTGCGTGAATATCAATGGGTGCTGTCTCCCTCTGTGTGAATATCAGTGGGTGCTGTCTCTCTCACTGTGAATATCAGTGGGTGCTGTCTCTCTCACTGTGAATATCAGTGGGTGCTGTCTCTCTCTCTGTGTGAATATCAATGGGTGCTGTCTCTGTGTGTTAATATCAGTGGGTGCTGTCTCTGTGAGTGAATATCAGTGGTTGCTTACTCCCTCTGCGTGTGAATATCAGTGGGTGCTGTCTCCCTGTGTGTCAATATCAGTGGGTGCTGTCTCCCTGTGTGTCAATATCAGTGGGTGCTGTCTCTCTGTGTGTGAATATTAGTGGGTGCTGTCTCTCTCTGTGTGAATATCAGTGGGTGCTGTCACTCTGAGTATCAATGGGTGCTGTCTCCCTCTGTGTGAATATCAGGGCTGCGCAGTCCAGGACTGACTTTTCCAATGTGACATTTCTACCGTCACTCCGCACAATCCCACCATTACTCCACACAATCCCACCGTCACTCCGCACAATCCCACCATTACTCCACACAATCCCACCGTCACTCTACACAATCCCACCGTCACTCCGCACACAATCCCACCGTCACTCCGCACTCAATCCCACCGTCACTCCGCACTCAATCCCACCGTCACTCCGCACAATCACACCGTCACTCCACACAATCCCACCGTCACTCCGCACAATCCCACCGTCACTCCGCGCACAATCCCACCGTCACTCCACGCACAATCCCACCGTCACTCCACACACAATCCCACCATCACTCCACTCAATCCCACCATCACTCCACACACAATCCCACCGTCACTCCGCACAAGCCCACCATCACTCCGCACACAATCCCACCATCACTCCACTCAAGCCCACCATCACTCCGCACACAATCCCACCATCACTCCACTCAATCCCACCATCACTCCGCACACAATCCCACCATCACTCCGCACACAATCCCAACTTCACTCCGCACAATCCCACCATCACTCCGCACAATCCCACCTTCACTCCGCACTCAATCCCACCATCACTCTGCACTCAATCCCACCATCGCTCCGCACAATCCCACCGTCACTCTACACAATCCCACCGTCACTCCACACACAATCCCACCGTCACTCCACACACAATCCCACCATCACTCCACACACAATCCCACCGTCACTCCACACACAATCCCACCATCACTCCGCACACAATCCCACCATCACTCCACTCAATCCCACCATCACTCCACTCAATCCCACCATCACTCCGCACACAATCCCACCATCACTCCACTCAATCCCACCATCACTCCGCACACAATCCCACCATCACTCCACTAAATCCCACCATCATTCCGCACACAATCCCACCTTCACTCCGCACAATCCCACCGTCACTCCGCACAATCCCACCTTCACTCCGCACTCAATCCCACCGTCACTCAGCACAATCCCACCGTCACTCCGCACAATACCACCTTCACTCCGCACTCAATCCCACCATCACTCCGCACAATCCCACTGTCACTCCACACACAATCCCACCGTCACTCCACACACAATCCCACCGTCACTCCGCACAAGCCCACCGTCACTCCGCACACAATCCCACCATCACTCCACTCAATCCCACCATCACTCCGCACACAATCCCACCATCACTCCACTAAATCCCACCATCACTCCGCACACAATCCCACCGTCACTCCGCACCCAATCCCACCGTCACACCGCACAATCGCACATCACTCCACACACAATCCCACCGTCACACCGCACACAATCCCATCATCACTCCACACAATCCCACCGTCACTCCGCACACAATCCCACCTTCACTCCACACAATCCCACCGTCACTCCGCACAATCCCACCTTCACTCCGCACAATCCCACCTTCACTCCACACAATCCCACCGTCACTCCGCACTCAATCCCACCGTCACTCCGCACAATCCCACCGTCACTCCGCACAATCCCACCGTCACTCCGCACAATCCCGCCGTCACTCCGCACTCGATCCCACCGTCACTCCGCACAATCCCACCGTCACTCCACACACAATCCCACCATCACTCCACTCAATCCCACCGTCACTCTGAACAATCCCACCTTCACTCCGCACTCAATCCCACCGTCACTCCGCACTCAATCCCACCATCACTCCGCATTCAATCCCACCATCACTCCACACTCAATCCCACCGTCACTCCGCACAATCCCAACGTCACTCCGGACAATCCCACCGTCACTCCACACAATCATACCTTCACTCCACACAATCCCACCATCACTCCACACAATCCCACCGTCACTCCGCGCACAATCCCACCGTCACTCCGCACACAATCCCACCGTCACTCCACACAATCCCACCATCACTCCGCACAATTCCACCGTCACTCCGCACACAATCCCACCGTCACTCCGCACAATCCCACCGTCACTCCGCACACAATCCCACCGTCACTCCGCACACAATCCCACCACCACTCCGCACAATCCCATCGTCACTCCGCACAATCCCACCGTCACTCCACACACAATCCCACCATCACTCCGCACAAGCCCACCGTCACTCCGCACACAATCCCACCATCACTCCACTCAATCCCACCATCACTCCACACACAATCCCACCATCACTCCACACAATCCCACCATCACTCCAGACAATCCCACCGTCACTCCGCACAATCCCACAGTCACTCCGCGCACAATCCCACCGTCACTCCACGCACAATCCCACCATCACTCCGCACAATCCCACCGTCACTCCGCACAATCCCATCGTCACTCCGCACAATCCCACCGTCATTCCACACACAATCCCACCATCACTCCGCACAAGCCCACCGTCACTCCGCACACAATCCCACCATCACTCCACTCAATCCCACCATCACTCCACACACAATCCCACCATCACTCCGCAAACAATTCCACCATCACTCCGCACAATCCCACCGTCACTCCGCACAATCCCACCGTCACTCCACACACAATCCCACCATCACTCCACTCAATCCCACCATCACTCCACTCAATCCCACCATCACTCCGCACACAATCCCACCATCACTCCACTCAATCCCACCATCACTCTGCACACAATCCCACCGTCGCTCCGCACACAATCCCACCTTCACTCCGCACAATCCCACCATCACTCCACACAATCCCACCTTCACTCCGCACTCAATCCCACCATCACTCCGCACTCAATCCCACCATCACTCCGCACAATCCCACCATCACTCTGCACAATCCCACCGTCACTCCACACACAATCCCACCGTCACTCCACACACAATCCCACCGTCACTCCGCACAGGCCGACCGTCACTCCGCACACAATCCCACCATCACTCTGCACTCAATCCAACCATCACACCGCACTCAATCCCACCATCACTCCGCACACAATCCCACCATCACTCCACTCAATCCCACCATCACTCCGCACACAATCCCACCATCACTCCACTAAATCCCACCATCACTCCGCACACAATCCCACCTTCACTCAGCACAATCCCACCGTCACTCCGCACAATCCCACCGTCACTCCGCACAATCACACCATCACTCCGCACAAGCCCACCGTCACTCCACACACAATCCCACCGTCACTCCGCACAAGCCCACTTTCACTCCGCACACAATCCCACCATCACTCCACTCAATCCCACCGTCACTCCGCACACAATCCCACCATTAATCCACACAATCCCACCGTCACTCCGCACAATCCCACCATCACTCCGCACAAGCCCACCGTCACTCCGCACAAGCCCACTGTCACTCCGCACAATCCCACCGTCACAGCACACAATCGCACCATCACTCCGCACACAATCCCACCATCACGCCACACACAATCCCACCATCACTCCGCACACAATCCCACCATCACGCCACACACAATCCCACCATCACTCCGCACACAATCCCACCATCACTCCGCACACAATCCCAACTTCACTCCGCACAAACCCACCGTCACTCCGCACAATCCCACCTTCACTCCACGCACAATCCCACCGTCACTCCGCACAATCCCACCGTCACTCCACACACAATCCCACCGTCACTCCACACACAATCCCACCATCACTCCGCATAATCCCACCGTCACTCCGCACACAATCCCACCGTCACTCCGCACACAATCCCACCATCACTCCACTCAATCCCACCATCACTCCACACACAATCCCACCGTCACTCCGCACACAATCCCACCATCACTCCACTCAATCCCACCATCACTCCGCCCACAATCCCACCATCACTCCACTCAATCCCACCATCACTCCACACACAATCCCACCATCACTCCGCACACAATCCCACCGTCGCTCCGCACACAATCCCACCTTCACTCCGCACAATCCCACCATCACTCTGCACAATCCCAACTTCACTCTGCACTCAATCCCACCGTCACTCCGCACAATCCCACCGTCACTCCACACACAATCCCACCATCACTCCGCACAATCCCACCATCACTCCGCACAATCCCACCGTCACTCCGCACAATCCCACCGTCACTCCACACACAATCCCACCGTCACTCCGCACAATCCCACCGTCACTCCACACACAATCCCACCGTCACTCCGCACAATCCCACCATCACTCCACTCAATCCCACCATCACTCCGCACTCAATCCCACCATCACTCCGCACATGATCCCACCATCACACCGCACAATCCCACCATCACTCCACACAATCCCACCGTCACTCCACACACAATCCCACCATCACTCCACTCAATCCCACCATCACACTGCACAATCCCACCATCACTCCACACAATCCCACCGTCACTCCGCACAATCCCACCATCACTCCACTCAATCCCACCATCACTCCGCACTCAATCCCACCGTCACTCCGCACACGATCCCACCATCACACCGCACAATCCCACCATCACTCCACTCAATCCCACCATCACTCCGCACTCAATCCCACCATCACTCCGCACCCAATCCCACCGTCACACCGCACAATCCCACTATCACTCCACACAATCCCACCGTCACTCCGCACACAATCCCACCATCACTCCATACAAACCCACCGTCACTCCGCACACAATCCCACCGTCACTCCGCACACAATCCCACCGTCACTCCACACAATCCCACCTTCACCCCGCGCTCAATCCCACCGTCACTCCGCACAATCCCACCGTCGCTCCGCACACAATTCCACCTTCAGTCCGCACTCAATCGCACCGTCACTCCGCACTCAATCCCACCGTCACTCCGCACTCAATCCCACCGTCACTCCGCAATCAATCCCACCATCACTCCACACAATCCCACCATCACTCCACACAATCCCACCATCACTCCACACAATCCCACCGTCACTCCGCGCACAATCCCA
Organism: Somniosus microcephalus; assembly: GCF_052327205.1. Lineage (NCBI taxonomy): Eukaryota > Metazoa > Chordata > Chondrichthyes > Squaliformes > Somniosidae > Somniosus > Somniosus microcephalus. The sequence goes on along the minus strand of NC_140999.1, from coordinate 71,911,527 downwards.
CCGTCACTCCGCACACAATCCCACCGTCACTCCACACAATCCCACCATCACTCCGCACAATTCCACCGTCACTCCGCACACAATCCCACCGTCACTCCGCACAATCCCACCGTCACTCCACGCACAATCCCACAATCATTCCGCACAATCCCATCGTCACTCCGCACAATCCCACCGTCACTCCACACAGAATCCCACCATCACTCCACTCAATCCCACCATCACTCCACTCAATCCCACCGTCACTCCGCACACAATCCCACCATCACTCCACTCAATCCCACCATCACTCCGCACACAATCCCACCGTCACTCCGCACAATCCCACAGTCACTCCGCGCACAATCCCACCGTCACTCCACGCACAATCCCACCGTCACTCCGCACAAACCCATCGTCACTCCGCACAATCCCACCGTCATTCCACACACAATCCCACCATCACTCCGCACAAGCCCACCGTCACTCCGCACACAATCCCACCATCACTCCACTCAATCCCACCATCACTCCGCACACAATCCCACCATCACTCCACTCAATCCCACCATCACTCCACACACAATCCCACCATCACTCCGCAAACAATCCCACCGTCGCTCCGCACTCAATCCCACCGCCACTCTGCACTCAATCCCACCATCACTCCGCACAATCCCACCGCCATTCCGCACAATCCCACCGTCACTCCATACACAATCCCACCATCACTCCACTCAATCCCACCGTCACTCCACTCAATCCCACCATCACTCCGCACACAATCCCACCATCACGCCACTCAATCCCACCATCACTCCGCACACAATCCCACCATCACTCCACACACAATCCCACCTTCACTCCGCACAATCCCACCATCACTCCGCACAATCCCACCATCACTCTGCACAATCCCACCTTCACTCTGCACTCAATCCCACCGTCACTCCGCACAATCCCACCGTCACTCCACACACAATCCCACCATCACTCCGCACAATCCCACCGTCACTCCGCACAATCCCACCGTCACTCCGCACAATCCCACCGTCACTCCGCACAATCCCACCGTCACTCCACACACAATCCCACCGTCACTCCACACAATCCCACCATCACTCCGCACAAGCCCATCGTCACTCCGCACAATCCCACCGTCACTCCGCACACAATCCCACCGTCACTCCGCACAATCCCACCATCACTCCACTCAATCCCACCATCACTCCGCACTCAATCCCACCATCACTCCGCACACGATCCCACCATCACTCCACTAAATCCCACCATCACTCCACACCCAATCCCACCGTCACACCGCACAATCTCACCGTCACTCCACACAATCCCACCGTCACTCCGCACACAATCCCACCATCACTCCATACAAACCCACCGTCACTCCGCACACAATCCCACCTTCACTCCGCACAATCCCACCGTCACTCCACACAATCCCACCTTCACCCCGCGCTCAATCCCACCGTCACTCCGCAATCAATCCCACCGTCACTCCACACAATCCCACCATCACTCCACACAATCCCACCATCACTCCACACAATCCCACCGTCACTCTGCACAATCCCACCGTCACTCCGCACAATCCCACCGTCACTCCACGCACAATCCCACCATCATTCCGCACAATCCCATCGTCACTCCGCACAATCCCACCGTCACTCCACACACAATCCCACCATCACTCCGCACAAGCCCACCATCACTCCGCACAATCCCACCATCACTCCACACACAATCCCACCGTCACCGCGCACAAGCCCACCGTCACTCCGCACACAATCCCACCATCACTCCACTCAATCCCACCATCACTCCGCACACAATTCCACCATCACTCCACACAATCCCACCATCACTCCAGACAATCCCACCGTCACTCCGCACAATCCCACAGTCACTCCGCGCACAATCCCACCGTCACTCCACGCACAATCCCACCGTCACTCCGCACAATCCCACCGTCACTCCGCACAATCCCATCGTCACTCCGCACAATCCCACCATCATTCCACACACAATCCCACCATCACTCCGCACAAGCCCACCATCACTCCGCACACAATCCCACCATCACTCCACTCAATCCCACCATCACTCCACACACAATCCCACCATCACTCCACACACAATCCCACCATCACTCCGCAAACAATCCCACCGTCGCTCCGCACTCAATCCCACCGCCACTCTGCACTCAATCCCACCATCACTCCGCACAATCCCACCGCCACTCCGCACAATCCCACCGTCACTCCACACACAATCCCACCATCACTCCACTCAATCCCACCATCACTCCACTCAATCCCACCATCACTCCGCACACAATCCCACCATCACTCCACTCAATCCCACCATCACTCCGCACACAATCCCACCATCACTCCGCACACAATCCCACCGTCGCTCCACACACAATCCCACCTTCACTCCGCACAATCCCACCATCACTCCACACAATCCCACCTTCACTCCGCACTCAATCCCACCATCACTCCGCACCCAATCCCACCGTCACACCGCACAATCCCACTATCACTCCACACAATCCCACCGTCACTCCGCACACAATCCCACCATCACTCCATACAAACCCACCGTCACTCCGCACACAATCCCACCGTCACTCCGCACACAATCCCACCGTCACTCCACACAATCCCACCTTCACCCCGCGCTCAATCCCACCGTCACTCCGCACAATCCCACCGTCGCTCCGCACACAATTCCACCTTCAGTCCGCACTCAATCGCACCGTCACTCCGCACTCAATCCCACCGTCACTCCGCACTCAATCCCACCGTCACTCCGCAATCAATCCCACCATCACTCCACACAATCCCACCATCACTCCACACAATCCCACCATCACTCCACACAATCCCACCGTCACTCCGCGCACAATCCCACCGTCACTCCGCACACAATCCCACCGTCACTCCACACAATCCCACCATCACTCCGCACAATTCCACCGTCACTCCGCACACAATCCCACCGTCACTCCGCACAATCCCACCGTCACTCCACGCACAATCCCACAATCATTCCGCACAATCCCATCGTCACTCCGCACAATCCCACCGTCACTCCACACAGAATCCCACCATCACTCCACTCAATCCCACCATCACTCCACTCAATCCCACCGTCACTCCGCACACAATCCCACCATCACTCCACTCAATCCCACCATCACTCCGCACACAATCCCACCGTCACTCCGCACAATCCCACAGTCACTCCGCGCACAATCCCACCGTCACTCCACGCACAATCCCACCGTCACTCCGCACAAACCCATCGTCACTCCGCACAATCCCACCGTCATTCCACACACAATCCCACCATCACTCCGCACAAGCCCACCGTCACTCCGCACACAATCCCACCATCACTCCACTCAATCCCACCATCACTCCGCACACAATCCCACCATCACTCCACTCAATCCCACCATCACTCCACACACAATCCCACCATCACTCCGCAAACAATCCCACCGTCGCTCCGCACTCAATCCCACCGCCACTCTGCACTCAATCCCACCATCACTCCGCACAATCCCACCGCCATTCCGCACAATCCCACCGTCACTCCATACACAATCCCACCATCACTCCACTCAATCCCACCGTCACTCCACTCAATCCCACCATCACTCCGCACACAATCCCACCATCACGCCACTCAATCCCACCATCACTCCGCACACAATCCCACCATCACTCCACACACAATCCCACCTTCACTCCGCACAATCCCACCATCACTCCGCACAATCCCACCATCACTCTGCACAATCCCACCTTCACTCTGCACTCAATCCCACCGTCACTCCGCACAATCCCACCGTCACTCCACACACAATCCCACCATCACTCCGCACAATCCCACCGTCACTCCGCACAATCCCACCGTCACTCCGCACAATCCCACCGTCACTCCGCACAATCCCACCGTCACTCCACACACAATCCCACCGTCACTCCACACAATCCCACCATCACTCCGCACAAGCCCATCGTCACTCCGCACAATCCCACCGTCACTCCGCACACAATCCCACCGTCACTCCGCACAATCCCACCATCACTCCACTCAATCCCACCATCACTCCGCACTCAATCCCACCATCACTCCGCACACGATCCCACCATCACTCCACTAAATCCCACCATCACTCCACACCCAATCCCACCGTCACACCGCACAATCTCACCGTCACTCCACACAATCCCACCGTCACTCCGCACACAATCCCACCATCACTCCATACAAACCCACCGTCACTCCGCACACAATCCCACCTTCACTCCGCACAATCCCACCGTCACTCCACACAATCCCACCTTCACCCCGCGCTCAATCCCACCGTCACTCCGCAATCAATCCCACCGTCACTCCACACAATCCCACCATCACTCCACACAATCCCACCATCACTCCACACAATCCCACCGTCACTCTGCACAATCCCACCGTCACTCCGCACAATCCCACCGTCACTCCACGCACAATCCCACCATCATTCCGCACAATCCCATCGTCACTCCGCACAATCCCACCGTCACTCCACACACAATCCCACCATCACTCCGCACAAGCCCACCATCACTCCGCACAATCCCACCATCACTCCACACACAATCCCACCGTCACCGCGCACAAGCCCACCGTCACTCCGCACACAATCCCACCATCACTCCACTCAATCCCACCATCACTCCGCACACAATTCCACCATCACTCCACACAATCCCACCATCACTCCAGACAATCCCACCGTCACTCCGCACAATCCCACAGTCACTCCGCGCACAATCCCACCGTCACTCCACGCACAATCCCACCGTCACTCCGCACAATCCCACCGTCACTCCGCACAATCCCATCGTCACTCCGCACAATCCCACCATCATTCCACACACAATCCCACCATCACTCCGCACAAGCCCACCATCACTCCGCACACAATCCCACCATCACTCCACTCAATCCCACCATCACTCCACACACAATCCCACCATCACTCCACACACAATCCCACCATCACTCCGCAAACAATCCCACCGTCGCTCCGCACTCAATCCCACCGCCACTCTGCACTCAATCCCACCATCACTCCGCACAATCCCACCGCCACTCCGCACAATCCCACCGTCACTCCACACACAATCCCACCATCACTCCACTCAATCCCACCATCACTCCACTCAATCCCACCATCACTCCGCACACAATCCCACCATCACTCCACTCAATCCCACCATCACTCCGCACACAATCCCACCATCACTCCGCACACAATCCCACCGTCGCTCCACACACAATCCCACCTTCACTCCGCACAATCCCACCATCACTCCACACAATCCCACCTTCACTCCGCACTCAATCCCACCATCACTCCGCACTCAATCCCACCATCACTCTGCACAATCCCACCGTCACTCTGCACAATCCCACCGTCACTCCACACACAATCCCACCGTCACCCCGCACACAATCCCACTGCCACTCCACTCAATCCCGCCATCACTCTGCACTCAATCCCACCATCACTCCGCACTCAATCCCACCATCACTCCGCACACAATCCCACCATCACTCCACTCAATCCCACCATCAGTCCGCACACAATCCCACCATCACTCCACTAAATCCCACCATCACTCCGCACACAATCCCACCTTCACTCCGCACAATCCCACCGTCACTCCGCACAATCCCAACTTCACTCCGCACTCAATCCCACCGTCACTCCGCACACAATCCCACCATCACTCCGCACACAATCCCACCTTCACTCCGCACAATCCCACCGTCACTCCGCACAATCCCACCTTCACTCCGCACTCAATCCCACCGTCACTCCGCACTCAATCCCACCATCACTCCGCACAATCCCACCGTCACTCTGCACAATCCCACCGTCACTCCACACACAATCCCACCGTCACTCCGCACAAGCCCATCATCACTCTGCACTCAATCCCACCATCACTCCGCACTCAATCCCACCATCACTCCGCACACAATCCCACCGTCACTCCATACAAACCCACCGTCACTCCGCACACAATCCCACCTTCACTCCGCACAATCCCACCATCACTCCACTCAATCCCATCATCACTCTGCACTCAATCCCACCATCACTCCGCACTCAATCCCACCATCACTCCGCACACAATCCCACCATCACTCCACTCAATCCCACCATCACTCCACACACAATCCCACCATCACTCCACTAAATCCCACCATCACTCCGCACACAATCCCACCGTCACTCCGCACACAATCCCACCGTCACTCCGCACACAATCCCACCATCACTCCACACAATCCCACCGTCACTCCGCACACAATCCCACCTTCACTCCGCAAAATCCCACCGTCACTCCACACACAATCCCACCGTCACTCTGCACAAGCCCACTGTCACTCCGCACACAATCCCACCATCACTCCACTCAATCCCACCGTCACTCCACTCAATCCCACCGTCACTCCGCACACAATCCCACCATTACTCCACACAATCCCACCGTCACTCCGCACAATCCCACCATCACTCCGCACAAGCCCACCGTCACTCCGCACAAGCCCACTGTCACTCCGCACAATCCCACCGTCACAGCGCACAATCCCACCGTCACAGCGCACAATCGCACCATCACTCCGCACACAATCCCACCATCACGCCACACTCAATCCCACCATCACGCCACACACAATCCCACCGTCACTCCACACTCAATCCCACCGTCATTCCGCACAAACCCACCGTCACTCCGCACAATCCCACCTTCACTCCGCACTCAATCCCACCGTCACTCCGCACTCAATCCCACCATCACTCCGCACTCAATCCCACCGTCACTCCACACTCAATCCCACCGTCACTCCGCACAATCCCACCGTCACTCCGCACAATCCCACCTTCACTCCACACAATCCCACCTTCACTCCACACAATCCCACCATCACTCCACACAATCCCACCGTCACGCCGCACACAATCCCACCGTCACTCCGCACAATCCCACCGTCACTCCGTGCACAATCCCACCGTCACTCCACACAATCCCACCGTCACTCCGCACAATCCCATCGTCACTCCGCACAATCCCACCGTCACTCCACACACAATCCCACCGTCACTCCACACACAATCCCACCATCACTCCGCACAATCCCACCGTCACTCCGCACACAATCCCACCATCACTCCACTCAATCCCACCGTCACTCCACACACAATCCCACCGTCACTCCGCACAAGCCCACCGTCACTCCGCACACAATCCCACCTTCACTCCGCACAATCCCACCATCACTCTGCACAATCCCACCTTCACTCTGCACTCAATCCCACCGTCACTCCACACACAATCCCACCATCACTCCGCACAATCCCACCATCACTCCGCACAATCCCACCGTCACTCCGCACAATCCCACCGTCACTCCACACACAATCCCACCGTCACTCCGCACAATCCCACCGTCACTCCACACACTATCCCACCGTCACTCCGCACAATCCCACCATCACTCCACTCAATCCCACCATCACTCCGCACCCAATCCCACCGTCACAGCGCACAATCCCACCGTCACAGCGCACAATCGCACCATCACTCCGCACACAATCCCACCATCACTCCGCACACAATCCCACCATCACTCCGCACACAATCCCAACTTCACTCCGCACAAACCCACCGTCACTCCGCACAATCCCACCTTCACTCCACGCACAATCCCACCGTCACTCCGCACAATCCCACCGTCACTCCACACACAATCCCACCGTCACTCCACACACAATCCCACCATCACTCCGCATAATCCCACCGTCACTCCGCACACAATCCCACCATCACTCCACTCAATCCCACCATCACTCCACACACAATCCCACCGTCACTCCGCACAAGCCCACCGTCACTCCGCACACAATCCCACCATCACTCCACTCAATCCCACCATCACTCCGCCCACAATCCCACCATCACTCCACTCAATCCCACCATCACTCCACACATAATCCCACCATCACTCCGCACACAATCCCACCGTCGCTCCGCACACAATCACACCTTCACTCCGCACAATCCCACCATCACTCTGCACAATCTCAACTTCACTCTGCACTCAATCCCACCGTCACTCCGCACAATCCCACCGTCACTCCACACACAATCCCACCATCACTCCGCACAATCCCACCATCACTCCGCACAATCCCACCGTCACTCCGCACAATCCCACCGTCACTCCACACACAATCCCACCGTCACTCCGCACAATCCCACCGTCACTCCACTCGCAATCCCACCGTCTCTCCGCACAATCCCACCATCACTCCACTCAATCCCACCATCACTCCGCACTCAATCCCACCATCACTCCGCACACGATCCCACCATCACACCGCACAATCCCACCATCACTCCACACAATCCCACCGTCACTCCGCACACAATCCCACCATCACTCCACTCAATCCCACCATCACACCGCACAACCCCACCATCACTCCACACAATCCCACCGTCACTCCGCACAATCCCACCATCACTCCACTCAATCCCACCATCACTCCGCACTCAATCCCACCATCACTCCGCACACGATCCCACCATCACACCGCACAATCCCACCATCACTCCACTCAATCCCACCATCACTCCGCACTCAATCCCACCATCACTCCGCACCCAATCCCACCGTCACACCGCACAATCCCACTATCACTCCACACAATCCCACCGTCACTCCGCACACAATCCCACCATCACTCCATACAAACCCACCGTCACTCCGCACACAATCCCACCGTCACTCCGCACACAATCCCACCGTCACTCCACACAATCCCACCTTCACCCCGCGCTCAATCCCACCGTCACTCCGCACAATCCCACCGTCGCTCCGCACACAATTCCACCTTCAGTCCGCACTCAATCGCACCGTCACTCCGCACTCAATCCCACCGTCATTCCGCAATCAATCCCACCGTCACTCCACACAATCCCACCATCACTCCACACAATCCCACCATCACTCCACACAATCCCACCGTCACTCCGCGCACAATCCCACCGTCACTCCGCACACAATCCCACCCTCACTCCACACAATCCCACCATCACTCCGCACAATTCCACCGTCACTCCGCACACAATCCCACCGTCACTCCGCACAATCCCACCGTCACTCCACGCACAATCCCACCATCATTCCGCACAATCCCATCGTCACTCCGCACAATCCCACCGTCACTCCACACAGAATCCCACCATCACTCCACTCAATCCCACCATCACTCCGCACACAATCCCACCATCACTCCACTCAATCCCACCATCACTCCACTCAATCCCACCGTCACTCCGCACACAATCCCACCATCACTCCACTCAATCCCACCATCTCTCCGCACACAATCCCACCGTCACTCCGCACAATCCCACAGTCACTCCGCGCACAATCCCACCGTCACTCCACGCACAATCCCACCGTCACTCCGCACAATCCCATCGTCACTCCGCACAATCCCACCGTCATTCCACACACAATCCCACCATCACTCCACTCAATCCCACCATCACTCCGCACACAATCCCACCATCACTCCACTCAATCCCACCATCACTCCACATACAATCCCACCGTCGCTCCGCACTCAATCCCACCGCCACTCTGCACTCAATCCCACCATCACTCCGCACAATCCCACCGCCATTCCGCACAATCCCACCGTCACTCCACACACAATCCCACCATCACTCCACTCAATCCCACCATCACTCCACTCAATCCCACCATCACTCCGCACACAATCCCACCATCACGCCACTCAATCCCACCATCACTCCGCACACAATCCCACCATCACTCCGCACACAATCCCACCGTCGCTCCACACACAATCCCACCTTCACTCTGCACAATCCCACCATCACTCCACACAATCCCACCTTCACTCCGCACTCAATCCCACCATCACTCCGCACACAATCCCACCATCACTCCACTCAATCCCACCATCAGTCCGCACACAATCCCACCATCACTCCACTAAATCCCACCATCACTCCGCACACAATCCCACCTTCACTCCGCACAATCCCACCGTCACTCCGCACAATCCCAACTTCACTCCGCACTCAATCCCACCATCACTCCGCACACAATCCCACCATCACTCCGCACACAATCCCACCTTCACTCCGCACAATCCCACCGTCACTCCACACACAATCCCACCGTCACTCCGCACAAGCCCATCATCACTCTGCACTCAATCCCACCATCACTCCGCACTCAATCCCACCATCACTCCGCACACAATCCCACCGTCACTCCATACAAACCCACCGTCACTCCGCACACAATCCCACCTTCACTCCGCACAATCCCACCATCACTCCACTCAATCCCATCATCACTCTGCACTCAATCCCACCATCACTCCGCACTCAATCCCAACATCACTCCGCACACAATCCCACCATCACTCCACTCAATCCCACCATCACTCCGCACACAATCCCACCATCACTCCACTAAATCCCACCATCACTCCGCACACAATCCCACCGTCACTCCACACACAATCCCACCGTCACTCCGCACACAATCCCACCATCACTCCACACAATCCCACCGTCACTCCGCACACAATCCCACCTTCACTCCGCACAATCCCACCATCACTCCACACACAATCCCACCATCACTCCGCACAATCCCACCATCACTCCGCACAATCCCACCGTCACTCCGCACAATCCCACCGTCACTCCGCACAATCCCACCGTCACTCCACACACAATCCCACCATCACTCCACACAATCCCACCATCACTCCGCACAAGCCCATCGTCACTCCGCACAATCCCACCGTCACTCCGCACACAATCCCACCGTCACTCCGCACAATCCCACCATCACTCCACTCAATCCCACCATCACTCCGCACTCAATCCCACCATCACTCCGCACACGATCCCACCATCACTCCACTAAATCCCACCATCACTCCGCACCCAATCCCACCGTCACACCGCACAATCTCACCGTCACTCCACACAATCCCACCGTCACTCCGCACACAATCCCACCATCACTCCATACAAACCCACCGTCACTCCGCACACAATCCCACCTTCACTCCGCACAATCCCACCGTCACTCCACACAATCCCACCTTCACCCCGCGCTCAATCCCACCGTCACTCCGCACAATCCCACCGTCGCTCCGCACACAATCCCACCTTCAGTCCGCACTCAATCCCACCGTCAGTCCGCACTCAATCCGACCGTCACTCCGCACTCAATCCCACCGTCACTCCGCACTCAATCCCACCGTCACTCCGCAATCAATCCCACCGTCACTCCACACAATCCCACCGTCACTCCACACAATCCCACCATCACTCCACACAATCCCACCGTCACTCCGCACTCAATCCCACCGTCACTCCGCAATCAATCCCACCGTCACTCTGCACAATCCCACTGTCACTCCGCACAATCCCACCGTCACTCCGCACAATCCCACCGTCACTCCACGCACAATCCCACCATCATTCCGCACAATCCCATCGTCACTCCGCACAATCCCACCGTCACTCCACACACAATCCCACCATCACTCCGCACAAGCCCACCATCACTCCGCACAAGCCCACCATCACTCCGCACAATCCCACCATCACTCCACTCAATCCCACCATCACTCCGTACACAATCCCACCATCACTCCACACAATCCCACCATCACTCCAGACAATCCCACCGTCACTCCGCACAATCCCACAGTCACTCCGCGCACAATCCCACCGTCACTCCACGCACAATCCCACCGTCACTCCGCACAATCCCACCGTCACTCCGCACAATCCCATCGTCACTCCGCACAATCCCACCATCATTCCACACACACTCCCACCATCACTCCGCACAAGCCCACCGTCACTCCGCACACAATCCCACCATCACTCCACTCAATCCCACCATCACTCCACACACAATCCCACCATCACTCCACACATAATCCCACCATCACTCCGCAAACAATCCCACCGTCGCTCCGCACTCAATCCCACCGCCACTCTGCACTCAATCCCAGCATCACTCCGCTAAATCCCACCGCCACTCCGCACAATCCCACCGTCACTCCACACACAATCCCACCATCACTCCACTCAATCCCACCATCACTCCACACAATCCCACCATCACTCCGCACACAATCCCACCGTCGCTCCACACACAATCCCACCTTCACTCCGCACAATCCCACCATCACTCCACACAATCCCACCTTCACTCCGCACTCAATCCCACCATCACTCCGCACTCAATCCCACCATCACTCCGCACAATCCCACCGTCACTCTGCACAATCCCACCGTCACTCCACACACAATCCCACCGTCACCCCGCACACAATCCCACCGCCACTCCACTCAATCCCGCCATCACACTGCACTCAATCCCACCATCACTCCGCACTCAATCCCACCATCACTCCGCACACAATCCCACCATCACTCCACTCAATCCCACCATCAGTCCGCACACAATCCCACCATCACTCCACTAAATCCCACCATCACTCCGCACACAATCCCACCTTCACTCCGCACAATCCCACCGTCACTCCGCACAATCCCAACTTCACTCCGCACTCAATCCCACCATCACTCCGCACACAATCCCACCATCACTCCGCACACAATCCCACCTTCACTCCGCACAATCCCACCGTCACTCCACACACAATCCCACCGTCACTCCGCACAAGCCCATCATCACTCTGCACTCAATCCCACCATCACTCCGCACTCAATCCCACCATCACTCCGCACACAATCCCACCGTCACTCCATACAAACCCACCGTCACTCCGCACACAATCCCACCTTCACTCCGCACAATCCCACCATCACTCCACTCAATCCCATCATCACTCTGCACTCAATCCCACCATCACTCCGCACTCAATCCCAACATCACTTCGCACACAATCCCACCATCACTCCACTCAATCCCACCATCACTCCGCACACAATCCCACCATCACTCCACTAAATCCCACCATCACTCCGCACACAATCCCACCGTCACTCCACACACAATCCCACCGTCACTCCGCACACAATCCCACCATCACTCCACACAATCCCACCGTCACTCCGCACACAATCCCACCTTCACTCCGCACAATCCCACTGTCACTCCGCACACAATCCCACCATCACTCCACTCAATCCCACCGTCACTCCACTCAATCCCACCGTCACTCCGCACACAATCCCACCATTACTCCACACAATCCCACCGTCACTCCGCACAATCCCACCATCACTCTGCACAAGCCCACCGTCACTCCGCACAAGCCCACTGTCACTCCGCACAATCCCACCGTCACAGCGCACAATCCCACCGTCACAGCGCACAATCGCACCATCACTCCGCACACAATCCCACCATCACGCCACACACAATCCCACCATCACACCACACACAATCCCACCGTCACTCCACACTCAATCCCACCGTCATTCCGCACAAACCCACCGTCACTCCGCACAATCCCACCTTCACTCCGCACTCAATCCCACCGTCACTCCGCACTCAATCCCACCGTCACTCCACACTCAATCCCACCGTCACTCCGCACAATCCCACCGTCACTCCGCACAATCCCACCGTCACTCCGCACAATCCCACCTTCACTCCACACAATCCCACCATCACTCCACACAATCCCACCGTCACTCCGCACACAATCCCACCGTCACTCCGCACAATCCCACCGTCACTCCGTGCACAATCCCACCGTCACTCCACACAATCCCACCGTCACTCCGCACAATCCCATCGTCACTCCGCACAATCCCACCGTCACTCCACACACAATCCCACCGTCACTCCACACACAATCCCACCATCACTCCGCACAATCCCACCGTCACTCCGCACACAATCCCACCATCACTCCACTCAATCCCACCATCACTCCACACACAATCCCACCGTCACTCCGCACAAGCCCACCGTCACTCCGCACACAATCCCACCTTCACTCCGCACAATCCCACCATCACTCTGCACAATCCCACCTTCACTCTGCACTCAATCCCACCGTCACTCCGCACAATCCCAACATCACTCCACTCAATCCCACCATCACTCCGCACTCAATCCCACCATCACTCCGCACACAATCCCACCATCACTCCACTAAATCCCACCATCACTCTGCACCCAATCCCACCGTCACACCGCACAATCCCACCGTCATCCGCACAATCCCATCGTCACTCCGCACAATCCCACCGTCACTCCACACACAATCCCCCCGTCACTCCACACATAATCCCACCATCACTCCGCACAAGCCCACCGTCACTCCGCACACAATCCCACCATCACTCCACTCAATCCCACCATCACTCCACACACAATCCCACTGTCACCCCGCACAAGCCCACCGTCACTCCGCACACAATCCCACCATCACTCCAGTCAATCCCACCATCACTCCGCACACAATCCCACCATCACTCCACACAATCCCACCATCACTCCAGACAATCCCACCGTCACTCCGCACATTCCCACAGTCACTCCGCGCACAATCCCACCGTCACTCCGCACAATCCCACAGTCACTCCATGCACAATCCCACCGTCACTCCGCACAATCCCATCGTCACTCCGCACAATCCCACCGTCACTCCACACACAATCCCACCGTCACTCCACACACAATCCCACCATCACTCCGCACAATCCCACCATCACTCCACACACAATCCCACCATCACTCCGCACACAATCCCACCGTCGCTCCACACACAATCCCACCTTCACTCTGCACAATGCCACCGTCACTCCGCACAATCCCACCGTCACTCCACACACAATCCCACCGTCACTCCGCACAAGCCCACCGTCACTCCGCACAATCCCACCATCACTCCACTCAACCCCACCATCACTCCGCACTCAATCCCACCATCACTCCGCACTCAATCCCACCATCACTCCGCACACAATCCCACCATCACTCCACTAAATCCCACCATCACTCCGCACTCAATCCCACCGTCACTCCGCACAATCCCACCATCACTCCGCACAATCCCGCCGTCACTCCACACACAATCGCACCATCACTCCGCACAAGCCCACCGTCACTCCGCACACAATCCCACCGTCACTCCGCACACAATCCCACCGTCACTCCGCACAATCCCGCTGTCACTCCGCACACAATCCCACCATCACTCCACTCAATCTCCCCGTCACTCCGCACTCAATCCCACCATCACTCCGCACACAATCCCACCATCACCCCACTCAATCCCACCATCACTCCGCACACAATCCCACCATCACTCCGCACAATCACACCGTCTCACCGCACAATCCCACCGTCACCCTGCGCACAATCCCACCGTCACTCTGCGCACAATCCCACTGTCACTCCGCACACAATCCCACCATCACTCCGCACAATCACACCATCACTCCGCACAATCCCACCGTCACGCCGCAAAATCCCACCGTCACTCTGCGCACAAACCCACTGTCACTCCGCACTCAATCCCACCATCACTCCGCACAATCCCACCGTCACTCCACACACAATCCCACCGTCACTCCGCACAATCCCACCGTCACTCCACACACAATCCCACCGTCACTCCGCACAAGCCCACCGTCACTCCGCACACAATCCCACCATCACTCCACTCAATCCCACCATCACTCCGCACTCAATCCCACCATCACTCCGCACTCAATCCCACCATCACTCCGCACACAATCCCACCATCACTCCACTAAATCCCACCATCACTCCGCACCCAATCCCACTGTCACACTGCACAATCCCACCATCACTCCACACAATCCCACCGTCACTCCGCACAGAATCCCACCTTCACTCCGCACAATCCCACCGTCACTCCGCACTCAATCCCACCATCACTCCGCACAATCCCGCCGTCACTCCACACACAATCGCACCGTCACTCCGCACAAGCCACCGTCACTCCGCACACAATCCCACCATCACTCCACTCAATCTCCCCGTCACTCCGCACTCAATCCCACCATCACTCCGTACACAATCCCACCATCACTCTGCACAATCACACCATCACTCCGCACAATTCCACCGTCACTCCACACAATCCCACCGTCACTCCGCACAATCCCACCGTCACCCTGCGCACAATCCCACCGTCACTCTGCTCACAATCCCACCGTCACTCCGCACTCAATCCCACCATCACTCCGCACAATCCCACCGTCACTCCACACAATCCCACCATCACTCCGCACACAATCCCACCGTCACTCCGCACAATCCCACCGTCACTCCACACAATCCCACCATCACTCCGCACACAATCCCACCGTCACTCCGCACAATCCCACCGTCACTCCGCACACAATCCCACCATCACTCCGCACACAAGCCCACCATCACTCTGCACAATCCCACCATCACTCTGCACAATCCCACCATCACTCCACACACAATCCCACCATCACGCCGCACAATCCCACCGTCACTCCGCACAATCCCACCGTCACTCCGCACAATCCCAGCATCACTCCGCACACAATCCCAGCATCACTCCGCACAATCCCACCGTCACTCTGCACACAATCCCACCGTCACTCCTCACAATCCCAGCATCACTCCGCACACAATCCCACCGTCACTCCGCACACAATCCCACCGTCACTCCGCACAATCCCAGCATCACTCCGCACACAATCCCAGCATCACTCCGCACAATCCCACCGTCACTCTGCACACAATCCCAACATCACTCCGCACACAAGCCCACCATCACTCTGCACAATCCCACCATCACGCCGCTCAATCCCACCGTCACTCCGCACATTCCCACCGTCACTCCGCACACAATCCCACCGTCGCTCCGCACAATCCCAGCATCACTCTGCACACAAACCCACCGTCACTCCGCACAATCCCACCATCACTCCGCACAATCCCGCCATCACTCCGCACAATCCCACCATCACTCCGCACAATCCCACCGTCACTCCACACAATCCCACCATCACTCCGCACACAATCCCACCGTCACTCCGCACAATCCCACCGTCACTCCTCACAATCCCAGCATCACTCCGCACACAATCCCACCGTCACTCCGCACACAATCCCACCGTCACTCCGCACAATCCCAGCATCACTCCGCACACAATCCCAGCATCACTCCGCACAATCCCACCGTCACTCTGCACACAATCCCAACATCACTCCGCACACAAGCCCACCATCACGCCGCTCAATCCCACCGTCACTCCGCACATTCCCACCGTCACTCCGCACACAATCCCACCGTCACTCCGCACAATCCCAGCATCACTCTGCACACAAACCCACCGTCACTCCGCACAATCCCACCATCACTCCGCACAATCCCGCCGTCACTCCGCACAATCCCGCTGTCACTCCGCACACAATCCCACCATCACTGCACTCAATCTCCCCGTCACTCCACACTCAATCCCACCATCACTCCGCACAAAATCCCACCATCACCCCACTCAATCCCACCATCACTCCGCACAAAATCCCACCATCACCCCACTCAATCCCACCATCACTCCGCACACAATCCCACCATCACTCCGCACAATCACACCGTCACTCCGCACAATTCCACCGTCACTCCACACAATCCCAACGTCACACCGCACAATCCCACCGTCACCCTGCGCACAATCCCACCGTCACTCTGCGCACAATCCCACTGTCACTCCGCACACAATCCCACCATCACTCCGCACAATCACACCGTAACTCCGCACAATTCCACCGTCACTCTGCGCACAATCCCACCGTCACTCTGCGCACAAACCCACTGTCACTCCGCACTCAATCCCACCATCACTCCGCACAATCCCACCGTCACTCCACACAATCCCACCATCACTCCGCACACAATCCCACCGTCACTCCGCACAATCCCACCGTCACTCCGCACACAATCCCACCATCACTCCGCACACAAGCCCACCATCACTCTGCACAATCCCACCATCACTCTGCACAATCCCACCATCACTCCACACACAATCCCACCATCACGCCGCACAATCCCACCGTCACTCCGCACAATCCCACCGTCACTCCGCACAATCCCAGCATCACTCCGCACACAATCCCAGCATCACTCCGCACAATCCCACCGTCACTCTGCACACAATCCCACCGTCACTCCTCACAATCCCAGCATCACTCCGCACACAATCCCACCGTCACTCCGCACACAATCCCACCGTCACTCCGCACAATCCCAGCATCACTCCGCACACAATCCCAGCATCACTCCGCACAATCCCACCGTCACTCTGCACACAATCCCAACATCACTCCGCACACAAGCCCACCATCACTCTGCACAATCCCACCATCACGCCGCTCAATCCCACCGTCACTCCGCACATTCCCACCGTCACTCCGCACACAATCCCACCGTCGCTCCGCACAATCCCAGCATCACTCTGCACACAAACCCACCGTCACTCCGCACAATCCCACCATCACTCCGCACAATCCCGCCATCACTCCGCACAATCCCACCATCACTCCGCACAATCCCACCGTCACTCCACACAATCCCACCATCACTCCGCACACAATCCCACCGTCACTCCGCACAATCCCACCGTCACTCCTCACAATCCCAGCATCACTCCGCACACAATCCCACCGTCACTCCGCACACAATCCCACCGTCACTCCGCACAATCCCAGCATCACTCCGCACACAATCCCAGCATCACTCCGCACAATCCCACCGTCACTCTGCACACAATCCCAACATCACTCCGCACACAAGCCCACCATCACGCCGCTCAATCCCACCGTCACTCCGCACATTCCCACCGTCACTCCGCACACAATCCCACCGTCACTCCGCACAATCCCAGCATCACTCTGCACACAAACCCACCGTCACTCCGCACAATCCCACCATCACTCCGCACAATCCCGCCGTCACTCCGCACAATCCCGCTGTCACTCCGCACACAATCCCACCATCACTCCACTCAATCTCCCCGTCACTCCACACTCAATCCCACCATCACTCCGCACAAAATCCCACCATCACCCCACTCAATCCCACCATCACTCCGCACAAAATCCCACCATCACCCCACTCAATCCCACCATCACTCCGCACACAATCCCACCATCACTCCGCACAATCACACCGTCACTCCGCACAATTCCACCGTCACTCCACACAATCCCAACGTCACACCGCACAATCCCACCGTCACCCTGCGCACAATCCCACCGTCACTCTGCGCACAATCCCACTGTCACTCCGCACACAATCCCACCATCACTCCGCACAATCACACCGTAACTCCGCACAATTCCACCGTCACTCTGCGCACAATCCCACCGTCACTCTGCGCACAAACCCACTGTCACTCCGCACTCAATCCCACCATCACTCCGCACAATCCCACCGTCACTCTACACAATCCCACCATCACTCCGCACACAATCCCACCGTCACTCCGCACAATCCCACCGTCACTCCACACAATCCCACCATCACTCCACACACAATCCCACCGTCACTCCGCACAATCCCACCATCACTCCGCACACAATCCCACCATCACTCCGCACACAAGCCCACCGTCACTCTGCACAATCCCACCGTCACTTCGCAGAATCCCACCGTCACTCCGCACAATCCCACTGTCACTCCGCACACAATCCCACCGTCACTCTGCACAATCCCACCGTCACTCCGCACAATCCCACCGTCACTCCGCACACAATCCCACCGTCACTCCTCACAATCCCAGCATCACTCCGCACACAATCCCACCGTCACTCCGCACACAATCCCACCATCACTCCGCACAATCCTGCCGTCACTCCACACACAATCGCACCGTCACTCCGCACAAGCCCACCGTCACTCCGCACACAATCCCACCGTCACTCCGCACACAATCCCACCGTCACTCCGCACAATCCCGCTGTCACTCCGCACACAATCCCACCATCACTCCACTCAATCTCCCCGTCACTCCGCACTCAATCCCACCATCACTCCGCACACAATCCCACCATCACTCCGCACAATCACACCGTCACACCGCACAGTCCCACCGTCACCCTGCGCACAATCCCACCGTCACTCTGCGCACAATCCCACTGTCACTCCGCACACAATCCCACCATCACTCCGCACAATCACACCATCACTCCGCACAATCCCACCGTCACGCCGCACAATCCCACCGTCACTCCGCACACAATCCCACCGTCACTCCTCACAATCCCAGCATCACTCCGCACACAATCCCACCGTCACTCCGCACACAATCCCACCGTCACTCCGCACAATCCCAGCATCACTCCGCACACAATCCCACCGTCACTCCGCACAATCCCAGCATCACTCCGCACACAATCCCTACGTCACTCCGCACACAATCCCACCGTCACTCCGCACAATCCCACCATCATGCCACACACAATCCCACCATCACTCCGCACAATCCCACCGTCACTCTGCACACAATCCCACCATCACTCCGCACACAAGCCCACCGTCACTCTGCACAATCCCACCATCACGCCGCTCAATCCCACCGTCACTCCGCACACAATCCCACCGTCACTCCGCACCATCCCACCATCACTCCGCACAATCCCACCGTCACTCCGCACAATCCCGCTGTCACTCCGCACAATCCCACCGTCACTCCGCACAATCCCGCTGTCACTCCGCACACAATCCCACCGTCACTCCGCATAATCCCACCGTCACTCCGCACACAATCCCACTGTCACTCTGCACAATCCCAGCATCACTCCACACACAATCCCACCGTCACTCCGCACAATCCCAGCATCACTCCGCACACAATCCCACCATCACTCCGCACACAATCCCAGCATCACTCCGCACACAATCCCACCGTCGCTCCGCACAATCCCACCGTCACTCCGCACAATCCCACCGTCACTCCGCACAATCCCGCTGTCACTCCGCACACAATCCCACCGTCACTCCGCACAATCCCACCGTCACTCCGCACACAATCCCACCGTCACTCCACTCCGCACAATCCCACCGTCACTCCACACACAATCCCACCGTCACTCCGCACACAATCCCACCGTCACTCCGCACACAATCCCACCGTCACTCTGCACAATTCCACCGCCACTCTGCACACAACAACAACACCAACAACTTGAATTTATATAGCACCTTTAAATGTCCCAGGGCACTTCACAGGAGCGTTAGCAAGCACAATTTGACACTGAGCCACATAAGAAGATATTAGGGCAGGTGACCAAATGCTTGGTCAAAGAGGTAGGTTTTAAGGAGCGTCTTAAAGGTGGAGAGAGAGGTAGTGAGGCAGAGTGGTTTAGGGAGGGAATTCCAGAGCTTATGGCCAAGGCTGCTGAAGGCACGGCCACCAATGGTGGAGAGATTATAATTGGGGATGTGTAAGAGGCCAAAATTGGAGGAGCACAGAAATCTTGAAGTGTTGTAGGGCTGGAGGAGGTTACAGAGATAGAGAGGGGGCGAGGCCTTGGAGGGATTTGAAAACTAGGATCAGAATCCGAATTACACCATCACTCTGCACACACAATCCAAATTTCACCATCAATCTACACACAATCCTAATTACACTGTCACTCTATGCTTCACTGAACGAAGTTCATGTCATACCATAACACTACACGCAAACTTAGTCAAATCACTACGCCACACACAATCCAAGTCACACCATCTCCTTACACCACTAGTCTACATTTCACTAGTGACTGAGAACAGGTACACCACTAATCTCCATTCCATTCCAGTCACTGAGAATAGGAACACCACGACCTTTACCCGACTACTGTCCCTGAGGACACCCGCACAAGTAAATACCACTATGGTGGATGACTACAGACACACCAGTACCTCAACCACTGAATGACAGAACAGCCGCATTGTTAACCTTTACTGAAGGCATGCACGAACTAACCTCCACTACAGTGATTAACAACAAGCACTTCACTACTGTAACCAAGGACAGGCACACCACTGAGCTTCAAAGATCCTTGGGCACTCTTGATGAAGAGGGAGTCTTCCTGGTGTTCCGGCCAACATTCCTGCATCATCGAACTCTGCTGAAACCAGGTTAACTAGTCAGTCACCTTCATTACTTTTTGTGGCATTATGTTATGTGCAAAATGGCTGCTGCATTACCTTCATTCAACACAGTGTCTGTCTATCTCCCCAAACAGGGTTGATCTCTCACTCTCTCCCTCTCTCTTTCCTCAACTAGTTCTCTCCACCTTTCTCATCTGCTCTACCAACCCAATGATGTCGGCGGGAGGCTAGATCGATTTTTGTGGTTGGACCTCATTAGCATTAAATAGGTGAACGCCAGTGTCTAAAGGCAGCACACCATTTGGGAGGGCATGAAATTCAATGGGGCAGACATGGACCATGAAGCAACACCTTAAAGGACAGGGATGGAAAGGTCAGAGGGTCAATGGAATAGCTTATTATACCAGATCCTAGCAATCTCCATTAATACCAGGTCCTAAATGGTGAAAAGCTCGAAACAGTGGAGGTCCAAAGAGACTTGGGGATCCATGTACATTGTTAAAATATCATGAAAAGATGCAGAAAATAATCAAAAAGGCTAATGGAATGCTGGCCTTTATATCTAGAGGATTAGAGTACAAAAGGGTAGGTCATGCTGCAGCTATACAAAGCCCTGATTAGACCACACCTGGAGTACTGTGTTCAGTTCTGGGCACCACACCTTAGGAAGGATATATTGGCCTTGGAGGGAGTGCAGCGTAGATTTACTAGAATGATACCCGGACTCCAAAGTTTAAATTACGAGGAGAGATTACACAAACTAGGGTTGTATTCTCTGGAATTTAGAAGGTTTAAGGGGTGATTTGATCGAAGTTTTCAAGATTTTAAGGGGAACTGATAAGTTAGATAGCGAGAAACTATTTCCACTGGTTGGGGAGTCCAGGACTAGGGGGCTAAAAATTAGAGCCAGACCTTTCAGGAGTGAAGTTAGGAAACACTTTTACATGCAAAGGGCAGTAGAAGTTTGGAACTCTCTTCTGCAAATGGCAGTTGATGCTAGATCAGTTGTTAATTTTAAATCTCAGACTTTTGCTAACCAAAAGTATAAAGGGATTGACATGAATCAGTCATTCATGAAAGAAAGACTTATGAAATAATACTGAGTGGCCTACGGGTGGCGCTGTCCAGGGAGAGTATAAATACTCGGGCACGGGCCCAGCTTGCGCAGGACATTCTTAACAGGAACTAGTGAAGGACACAACTAGACCTCCATGTTGTAAAACAGTTGATTAAAGCTTTGTGCCTAGTAGTTTTCTTATGTCAGGGATTTCTTTTATTCATTTATGGGACATGGGTGTCACTGGTAAAGCCAGCATTTATCGCTTATCCCTAGTTGCCCTTGAGAAAGTGGTGGTGAGCCGCCTTCTTGAACCACTGCAGTCCGTGTGGTGAAGGTACTCCCACAGTGCTGTTAGGGAGGGAGTTCCAGGATTTTGACTTAGCAACAATGAAGGATTGGCGATATACTTCTAAATCAGGATGATGTGTGACTTGGAGGGGAACTTGGAGGTGGTGGTGTTCCATCACACTCCTTACTTGTGCTTTGTAGATGGTGGAAAGGCTTTGGGGAGTCATGAGGTGAGACACTTGCCGCAGAATACCCAGCCTCTGACCTGCTCTTGTTGCCACAGTGTTTATGTGGCTGGTCCAGTTAAGTTTCTGGTCAATGGTGACCCCCAGGATGTTGATGGTGGGGGATTCGGCGATGGTAATACCGTTGAATGTCAAGGGGAGGTGGTTAGACTCTCACTTGTTTGAGATAATCATTGCCTGGCACTTCGTGTCGCGAATGTTACCTGCCACTTATCAGCCCAAGTCTGAATGTCATCCAGGTCTTGTTGCATTTGGCATGGACTGCTTCATTATCTGAGGAGTTGTGAATGGCGCTGAACACTGCAGTTAGCGAACATTCCCATTTCTGACCTTATGTTGGAGGGATAGTCATTGATGTAGCAGCTGAAGATGATTGGACCTAGGACACTGCCTTGAGGAACTCCTGCAGTGATGTCCTGGGGCTGTGATGATTAACCTTCAACCAGCACAACCATCTTCCTTTGTGCGAGGTAAGACTCCAGCCAGTGGAGCGTTTTCCCCCCAATTCCTACTGACTTCAATTTTACTAGGGCTCCTTGATGCCACACTCGGTGAAATGCTGCCTTGATATCAAGGGCAGTCACTCTCACCTCATCTCTGGAATTCAGCTCTTTTGTCCATGTTTGGACCAAGGCTGTAATGAGGTCTGGAGCCGAGGGGTCCTGGTGAACCCAAACTGAGCAGCGGTGGTGAGCAGGTTATTGGTGAGTAAGTGTCACTTGATAGCACTGTCGACGACAACTTCCATCACTTTACTGATGACTGAGAGTAGACTAATGGGGCAGTAATTGGCCAGATTGGATTTGGCCTGCTTTTTGTAGACATGGCCACAGTAAATAGTAATTCTAATAGGTCTAAGAGCATTAAAAAAACAAGCCTGAAGGCTTTGTGTCTTAATGCGAGGAGCATTCGTAATAAGGTGGATGAATTAGCTGTGCAAATAGAGGTAAATGAATATGATTTGATTAGGATTACGGAAACATGGCTCCAGGCTCCAGGGTGGCCAAGGCTTGGAACTCAACATCCAGGGGTATTCAATATTCAGGAAAGATAGGCAAAAAGGAAAGGGAGGTGGGGTAGCATTGCTGGTTAAAGAAGGGATTAACACAATTGTAAGGAAGGATATTAGCTCTGATGAAGTGGAATCTGTATGGGTAGAACTGAGAAATACCAAGGGGCAGAAAACATTAGTGGGAGTGGTATATAGACCGCCAAACAGTAATGCGGAGGTTGGGGATGGCATTAAAAGGGAAATTAGAGAAGCGTGCAATAAGGGCACAGCAGTCATCATGGGTGACTTTAATCTACATATAGATTGGGCTAACCAAATTAGTAACAATACTGTGGAGGAGGAATTCCTGGAGTGTTTAAGGGATGGTTTCCTGAACCAATATGTTGAGGAACCAACCAGAGATCAGGCCATCTTAGACTGGGTATTATGTAACGAGAAAGGATTAATTAGCAATCTTGTTGTACGAGGCCCCTTGGGTCGGAGCGAACATAATATGATCGAATTCTTCATTAAGATGGAGAATGAAGTAGTCGACTCAGAGACTAAGGTCCTAAATTTAAATAAAGGAAACTACGATGGTCTGAGGAGCGAGTTGGGTAGGATTGATTGGGGAATGTCACTCAAAGGGTTGACAGTGGATAGGCAATGGCAAACATTCAAAGACCGCATGGATGAACTACAGAATTTGTTCATCCCTGTTTGGCATAAAATAAAACAAAAAAGGTGACTCAACCGTGGCTAACAAGGGAAATTAGGGATAGCATAAGATCCAAGGAGAGGACATATAAATTGGCCAGAAAAAGCAGTAAACCTGAGGATTGGGAGCAGTTTAGGATTCAACAAAGGAGGACAAAGGGATTAATTAAGAAAGGGAAAATAGAATATGAGAGTAAGCTTGCTGGGAACATAAAAACATAAAAGCTTTTATAGATATGTGAAGAGAAAAAGATTGGTGAAGTCAAGCATAGGTCCCTTGCAGTCAGAATCAGGGGAATTTATAATGGGGAACAAAGAAATGGCAGACCAATTAAATACATATTTTGGTTCTCTCTTCACAATGGAGGACACAAATTACCTCCCAGAGATGTCGGGGAACATAGGGTCTGATGAAAGGGAGGAACTGAAAGAAATCAGTATTTGTAGGGAAATGGTGTTAGGGAAATTGATGGGATTGAAGGCCGATAAATCCCCAGGGCCTGATAATCTACATCCTAGGGTACTTAAGGAAGTGGCCTGAGAAATAGTTGATGCTTTGCTGATCATCTTCCAGCATTCGATGGAATCTGGAACAGTACCCATGGATTGGAGGGTAGCTAATGTTACCCCACTATTCAAAAAAGGTGGTAGAGAGAAAACGAGGAATTACGGTAAGCCTGACATCGGTAGTGGGGAAAATGCTAGAGTCCATTATAAAAGATGTAATAGCAGAGTGATGTAAGAAAAAGGAGTCTCACACATCAAGTAACTTTAAAGTAAGCTTTAAGCAACTTATAATCACACTATATACACAAGAGAGGTCTTCACCATGCCTCTGGTAGAAGCCCCTTACAATACTAAGCAGTTCAGTATTTATACCAGTCCAACAGGAAGTGATGTGTGACAGGAAGTGATGTATGTACAAAGTTCATAGTTCACAGTTCACAGTTCACAGGAAGTGACACATAACTTCCCGGAAGTTATCATTATTATCACATTCTTCCCTCCTGCAGGATTAGAAGGCTGTGGTCTTCCTTTTGTTCCACAGCCGCCGAACGAGGAAGCGTCGCACCCGTTTGGGTTCCCGTCATAGAGGGTCGCTGGTCCGCTTACATGCGGTTGGCCATTGGTCAGAGTCTGTGTGGCCTGGATTACCCTGTGAAGGGGCGGGGAGATCATGGCTTCGTGTACGAGCCCCAATAGGTTCAAAGTCGGTCTGCCTCTGTTCAGAGGGAGGTGCAGGGCTGGTCTGTGGTGGATCAGTACTTTCATGCGCGGTACTGGGAGGGTCACAACTTTGAGTACGGGGTTCTACCGGCACCAAGCTAGTTGGTGTCCGATCAGGATCCTGGAGAGGGGTACCCGATAGGTTCCAAGAGTTTCCTGGTAAAATACCATCACCCGATGTCCCACTAGGTCCTGGTGGGCAGGGAGCCAGATCCCGTAATGATACGGTAGATTCTCGGCCGTCGGGATATCGTATGTTTGCATAGGTGGGGTTGGCATCGGTTAGTTCGACCTCGTCTACGAGAGGGTCATTTTTAGACGTCCGAACGTATCTTCGGAGTAGAACAGGTCCAGGAGTAGTTAGCCATGATGGGAGTGATGTCCCATGAGATGAGCGACGCTGGAATCCAAAGAACCGCTCATGAGGTGTAGTATTTGTGGCTGTAGAAAGAAGGGACCGTATAGAGTGCAATGCATCCGGAAGCACTGCTTCCCATTGCTGGTCTGGTAGGCCCCGAGATCTTAAAGCAAGACGTACGGAATTCCAGGTGATACCGTTATACCTCTCTACCTGCCCATTTCCGATGGGATGGTATGGTGTTGTTTTGCTTGTAGCAACTCCCCGTTCTGAGAGGTAGTCCTTGAGTTCCCTTGACATAAAGGATGGACCTCGATCTGAGTGAATATAAGCCGGCATGCCACAGAGAGAAAATACCTGCTCAAGGCAGCAGATTACTGTGGATGCCAGCATATTGGAGCAGGGGAAGGCAAATGGAAAACATGAATATTCATCAATCATGGTGAGCAAATATGTGTTCCGAGTGGAAGAGGGCACTGGGCCCTTAAAATCGATGCTAAGTCGTTGCATCGGTTGGGTTGCGTGTATGAGCATACCATCTGAGGGGTGGAAGAACTGAGGTTTTAATTCCGCACAAAGCCGGCATTCTGAGCATATTTTCTTTACATCTCCAGTAGAAAAAGGGAGATTCCGTGATCGTACGAAATGTAGCATGCGCGTAACGCCAGGATGACACAATTCGTTATGGACATCTATGAGAGTAGAGGATGACATAGCGGAGCAGAATGCCTGTGTGAGGGTGTCCGGGGCCACATTCTCCTTGCCAGGTCGATAGTGAATGGTATAACCAAAAGAGGCCAGTTCCATCCTCCAAAGTTGTATTTTATTATTCTTAATTTTGGTTCGTTTTCGATTATCGAGCATGAAGGCGACTGATCGCTGGTCCGTGATTAATGTAAAGTGCTGGCGAGCTAGAAAATGGTTCCACTTCCGTACTGCCTCTATGATGGCTGTGGCTTCCTTCTCAACCGGAGGATAATGTAGCTCGGCACCTTGTAAGGTCCTGGACATAAATGCTACAGGACGACCTTCCTGATTTAGAGTAGCCGAGATCGCCACCTCCGAGGCATCACATTCGACTATGAAAGGGAGATTCTCATCGATGGAGTGAAGAGCCGCTTTCTCCAACTGTTTTTTGAGAAGGTTAAAGGCTGCAACAGCCGCTGTTTCCAATGGAAATGATCTAGCATGCAGCAAGGGTTGGATTTTGTCTGAAAAATGAGGAATCCATTTAGCGTAGTATGCAAACAGACCGAGAGCCCGACGTAAAGAAGCCGGATTCTTAGGTGACGGGAGCTCTTGGAGCGGGCGAAGTCTTTCTGGGTCTGGCTTAATGATACCATTGCCTACGCAGTAGCCAAGGATGTTGATGGTCGGTTGCGACTCAACAGATTTAGATTCATTCAAAGTTAAGTTACGGCGATGGAGGGCATCCCGAAATTTTTGGAGGTTGGCGTCGTGTTCCTGTTGATCGTGACCTGCAATAATAATGTTATCAAGATAGGGAAAAGTGTCCCTTAGGTTTTTCTGTTTAACCAGGCCATCCATTGCCCGTTGGAAGACAGCCACTCCATTAGTAACCCCGAATGGGAGGCGACGAAATTGGTACAGCCGTCCATTAGCCTCAAAGGCCGTGTACTGCTTATCTGAGACCTTCAAGGGTACTTGATGATAGGCACTTTTCAAATCGTAAGTTGAGAACACTTTGTATTCGGCCAGTTTATTAACCATATCATCAATGCGTGGCAATGGGTAGGCGTCCAAGTCAGTATATTGATTGATGGTTTGCGAATAATCAATGCATAGTCGTTGTTTGTGAGGTTTTAGAGGGTTCTTGACAATGACGACTTGAGCCCGCCAGGGCGACGAACATGGTTCAATGATATCCTCTGCTAGAAGTCGAGAGATTTCAGCCTCAATAAAAGATTGGTCTTCCTAATTAAAGCGCCGCGATTTCGTTATTATTGGTTTGCATCGAGGCGGAATACTGGCAAATAATGAGGGTTCATCAAGTGAAGCTGCTGATAATGCACAAAACGGTAATTTAGACGGTATATTAAAAATAGTAAGTCCAGGTTTGGATCCGCCGAACTCAATGGTGAGTTTCTTATGCTGTTTTTGGAAATCCATCCCTAAGAGGAGATCACTACATAAGTCCTTGAGCACCGAAAGTCGGGTGGAGGGATACAGGCGACCATTAAGTGTCATATCAACAACACAAAAGCCGGAGGTTCTGGTATTAAGTGATGACTGAGCCATCGCAATTGCCTGGTCCGATGGGAAGACACGTAGTTTCAATTTCGCAACAATCTGTTCTTTAATGAAACTATCAGTACTTCCTGAGTCAATTAAGGCACCTAAGGTATGCCCTTTAATTGAAACTTTTGTAGCTGCATGAAACAGGTTCTGTGGGCAAGCAGCTGTAATTGGTGTTGTTGCACAGAGAGTGGCTGAAACTCTCGGTGTGCTTCTTCGGGAGAGAGCGCGAGAGGAAGCTTGATAGGTCCTAGCTGGAGCATCTTGATAGGCCCTAATTGGGGCAGTTCGGTAGGCCTTAGCTGGATAGGCCCTCGTAGAGGCTCTTGATTGGCAAACTTTAGCAAAGTGTCCTTTTTTTCGCAATGACTGCAGATCGCATTGCGAGCAGGGCAGAATTTCCTAGGGTGAAAAGAATCTCCACAAAAGAAGCATTCCTTCCTAGATTGCCAAGAGGCTGCTAAAGTGGGGTCATCCTCCTCTTCTTCATCAGAATTATCAGGATTAGATTCCTCCATGATAGGGTTCACCTGAGACCACTTGAATTGTCTGGTTGCAGTTACAGCAGCAGATCGAGATCTGGGCAGCTGATAGAGGTCTGCATTTCTCTTTGCCAAATCCAGAGAACAAGCTAGGTCAAAAGCTTTTTGTAGCTCAAGTGTTTTACTTTCTAGTAGACGCTGGCGTATAAATGGAGAGGCAATCCCGCAGATGAAAGCATCACGAATCATTTCTTCGCGGTACAGCTCAGCTGAGGCTGCCTGAAAGTTACAATCTATGCTGAGCCTGCGAAGTTCTTGAAGGAATTCGTTAATCGATTCCCCTGGCCCTTGTCGGGCTGTGGCCAGTAGATGTCTAGCATAGACCTCATTTGGAGTCTTGGCATACAGTTTCTTAAGTGCCCGAATCACCTCATCGTAATTATCCCATTCATCAACATATTCAAACACTGTTGGGGTCACATAGTTGATAAGTATCCTCAGTTTAGTAGGAGCATTCGCTTTACATTCATCCAGAAAATTCTCAAAAGTACGGTACCAATGCTTCCATACCCTGCCAGCTGCTGGTGTGTTTGGGTCCAAGTCCAGACGAGTAGGTTTAAGGATGTTTTCCATGATGGGTGGTTCCCTGGATCCTTAACTCCGAGTTTGTCCGAAGGTCTAGTATTTGTGAGTGTAAATACTAAGTTGCTTAAATTGATGTAAGAAAAAGGAGTCTCACACATCAAGTAACTTTAAAGTAAGCTTTAAGCAACTTATAATCACACTATATACAAGAGAGGTCTTCACCATGCCTCTGGTAGAAGCCCCTTACAATACTAAGCAGTTCAGTATTTATACCAGTCCAACAGGAAGTGACGTGTGACAGGAAGTGATGTATGTACAAAGTTCATAGTTCACAGTTCACAGTTCACAGGAAGTGACACATAACTTCCCGGAAGTTATCATTATTGTCACACAGAGCACTTGGAAAACAGTGACAGGATCGGACAAAGTCAACATGGATTTACAAAAGGTAAATCGTGCTTGACTAATCTACTGGAATTTTTTGAGGATGTAACTGGTGAAATAGATAAGGGAGAACCAGTGGATGTGGTGTATTTGGACTTTCAGAAGGCTTTCGATAAGGTCCCGCATAAGAGATTAGCGTGTAAAGTTAAGGCACATGGGATTTGGGGCAAGGTATTGACTTGGATAGAGTACTGGTTGGCAGACAGAAAGCAAAGAGTTGGAATAAACGGGTCTTTTTCCGAGTGGCAGGCAGTGACTAGTGAGGTACCGCAGGGATCGGTCCTTGGACCCCAGCTATTATCCCCAAATTTCCCCAAATTTGCAGACGACACAAAGCTGGGTGGGCGTGTGTGTTGTGAGGAGGATGCCGAGAAACTCCAGGATGATTTGGACAGGTTGGATGATTGGGCAAAAGCATGGCAGATGCAATATAATGTGGATAAATGTGAGGTTATCCACTTTGGTGGCAAAAACAGGAAGGCAGATTATTATCTGAATGGCAATAGATTGGGAGAAGGGGAAGTGCAACGAGACCTGGGTGTCCTTGTGCACCAGTCGCTGAAGGTAAGCATGCAGGTGCAGCAGGCGGTTAAGAAGGTAAATGGCATGTTGGCCTTCGTAGTGAGAGGGTTTGAGTACAGGAACAAGGATGTCTTGCTGCAGTTATACAGGGCTTTGGTGAGACCACATCTTGAGTATTGTGTGCAGTTTTGCTCGCCTTTTCTGAGGAAGGATGTTCTTGCCATGGAAGGAGTTCAGCGAAGATTCACCAGGCTGATACCTGGGATGGCAGGAATGACGTATGAGGAGAGATTGGGTCGATTGGGCTTGTACTCGCTGGAGTTTATAAGAATGAGAGGGGATCTCATTGAAACTTATAAAATTCTGACAGGACTGGACAGACTAGATGCAGGAAGGATGTTCCCAATGGTCAGGGAGTCCAGAACCAGGGGTCACAGTGTAAGGATAAGGGGTAGGCCATTTAGGACAGAAATGAGGAGGAATTTCTTCACCCAGAGAGTGGTGAACCTGTGGAATTCTCTACCACAGAAGGCAGTAGAGGCCAATACATTAAATATATTCAAGAAGGAGTTGGATATATTTCTTAAGGCTAAAGGGATCAAGGGGTATGGGGAAAAAGCAGGGACCAGGTACTGAACTTGGATGATCAGCCATGATCGCATTGAATGGCGGAGCAGGCTCAACCCTGGTGGGGGGGGGGGAGAGCGGGTGGGTTCCAATCCAGTGGCAGGGGGGGAGGGTCTGATCCCGGAGGGAGGGCTGATGGTGGGGTGAGCTTGGGGAGCTGGGAGGAAGCACTCCTGCTCCTCCCGGCCCACAAGGATTGGTCCCCGAGTCTGTCCTTGCCTCTCTTGTTGAATGGCGGAGCAGGCTCGAAGGGCCAAATGGCCTACTCCTGCTCCTATTTCTTATGTTCTTATGATCCTGTGACTTCAGCCAACCACATTCCTAAAATCTGGGTGTACCATACATTTTAAGTTGTTTATGTTCTGAGGCTCCCCATGCTGTACAACATTCTCTAGACAGTTAATGGGCGTCCAGTCTTCTGCCAAAGCAGCTCTTGATCCGATTGCAGGGACGTGGGGAAGAGAGGCCAGGACAACTCTTCCTCTGATTCTCACTCTTTCCCTGTGGCAATTGTTTAACATTTTTCTAGATGGGAGCCAATTTTTATCTTCAGGTCGAAGTCGGTTCGCAACTGGCGCAATTCCCGCCTGAAAGGTCAATAGCGCCCAATTATCCCGATTCGTAGATGGTACTAAATCGTGTGGTGGAGTCAGGAGCTTAGAAGCAGGAAATCGATTACAACTGGATAGAATGAAGAAGTGGGCCCAAGATTGGCAAATGTTTTTCAATGGAGATAATTGTGCAATTATGTAGATAGGTGTGCAGAATTCAGGTGTACAGTACAGCACGAGTGGGAGCAGGTTAAACTTTACAGGGAGAGTGAGAAATTTGATCGTTGACTGTTCCCTAAATGATCAAGCTCATTGTCAAGTGGCCAAAGTGAACATGACCCTGGGTTGTATTGCCTGCCCTGTTCAGAATAAAACTAGGGCTATATACGGCTTTGGTGAGACCTTGTCCAGAGTATTGTGAACCAATCTGGTCCTCTCACCTCAAAGAGGATGTTGTGGATCCAGAGAAGGTACAGGTTACGCCAACATGGATGATCCCTGGCCTAAGTAGAGTTGTCAGCCATGACTCAGTGGTAGCACTCTCGTCTCTGAGTCAGAAGGTCCTGGGTTTACATTCAACTCCAGACACTTCAGTACAAATTCTAGGCTGCCACTCCAGCGCAATACTGAACGAGTGCTGCACTATCAGAGGTGTCATCTATTGAATGAGAGGTTAAACCGAGGCCCCGTCTGCCCTCTCGGGTGGATGTAAAAGATTCCATAGCGCTATTTGAAGAAGAGCAGGGGAGTACTTCCTGGTACCCATCTCCCCTGTGCTCGCTGACCTACATTGGCTCCCAGTTAAGCAGCGTCTCAATTTCAAAATTCTCATCCTTGTTTTCAAATCTCTCGCCCCTCCCTATCTCTGTAATCTCCACCAGCCCCACAACCCCCACCCCCCCTGAGATATCTGCGCTCTTCTAATCATGCTCTCTTAAGCATCCCTGATTATAATCGCTCAACCATTGGTGGCCGTGCCTTCTGTTGCCTGGCCCCTAAGCTCTGGAATTCCCTCCCTAAACCTGTCCGCCTCTCTACCTCTCTTCCTTCCTTTAAGACGCTCTTTAAAACTTTCCTCTTTGGCTAAGTTTTTGGTCACCTGCCCTAATTTCTCTTAATTTCGATCCGTTATCCCCCCCTTCGATTTCCTCCCCCCATTTGATCCCCTCTCCCCTCCTTTTGATCCCCTCTCCCCCCTTCGATCCCCTCTCCCCCCTTTGATCCCCTCCCCCCTTCTGATCCCCTCTCCTCCCCCTTTGATCCGCTCTCATAGAGTCATAACGGCACAGAAGGAGGCCATTCGGCCCATCAAGTCCATGCCAGCTCCCTGTCGAGCAATCCAGTCAGTCTCATTCCCCCGCTCTATCCCCATGGCTGATCTTGTACCTCATCTCCACTTTCCTGCACTATCCCCATATCCCTTGATTCCCTTAATATTCAAAAATCTATCGATCTCTGTCTTGAATATACTCAACGACTGAGCCTCCACAGCCCTCGGGTAGAGAATTCCAAAGATTCACCACCCTCTGAGTGAAGAAATGTTTCCTCATCTCAATCCTAAATGGCCGACCCCTTATTCTGAGACTGTGACCCCTAGTTCTAGACTCCCCAGCCAGGA
Organism: Somniosus microcephalus; assembly: GCF_052327205.1. NCBI lineage: Eukaryota > Metazoa > Chordata > Chondrichthyes > Squaliformes > Somniosidae > Somniosus > Somniosus microcephalus. The sequence continues at coordinate 71,877,319 of NC_140999.1, read as the reverse complement.
GAAACATCTTCCTGCATCTACCCTGTCAAGTCCTGTAAGAATTTTGCATGTTTCAATGAGATCACCTCTCATTCTTCTAAATACTAGAGACTAAAGGCCGAGCCTACTCAATCTCTCCTCTGATCAGAAGATTACAAGATAGGTAGGGATGAGGGAGGAGATTTAACCCATATTAACTCATCCACCAGGAATAAAAACCTACATTTTCCTCCATCGTATCATCTAACTGAGCACTGAAAAATCTAATGTCCTACCTGGACAACCATTGCAAGTGTTAATCGGCCTTTCTGTGAAGTGCTTCTGATATCTGTCCTGGATTTCACTTTCACTATTTTAACCTCCTTCTGTTTGGTCTAGTATCCTGGCATAGTTTGTCTATGCCTTTTAATCATAGAATCATATAGTACAGCACAGAAGGAGGCCAGTCGGCCCATTGAGTCTGCGCTGGCTGGTTCAAAGAGCAATTTAGTTAGTCCCTCTCCCCTGCCCTTTCCCTGTATCCCTGCATTTTTTTCCCCTTCAAATATTTATCCAATTCCCTTTTGAATGTTACTATTGAGTCTGCCTCCACCACCCTATCAGGCAGTGCATTCCAAATCCTAACCACTCGTTGCATAAAAAAGTTTTCCCTCCTGTCGCCTCTGGTTTGCCAATCACCATAAATCTGTGTCCTCTGGTTATCGACCCTTCAGCCATTGGAAACAGTTTCTCTTTATTTACTCATCTAAACCCTTCATGATTTTAAACACCTCTATCAAATCTCCTTCTCTGCTCTAAGGAGAACAACCCCAGCTCCTCCACGCAACTGAAGTTCCTCATCCCTGGTAAATCTCTTCTGTAGCGCTATTCACTTGCAAAGTACTTCATTGGCTGTAATGTAGGGAAAGGGCAGCCAATTTGCACACAGCAAGATCCCACAAACAGCAATGTGATAATGACCAGATAATCTGGGCTTTTTTTTTAGTGATGTTGGTTGAAGAATAAATATTAGCCAGGACAGGGGAAGAACACCTGTGCGTGGGTTCAACATCCTACATAGTTCTGTAAAGTCCGCTCTCAGTCATCCTCTTTCAAGTGTTAAGAGCACAGCCTCTCTGTATTTCCTTGTAATTTAATCCTTTCAGCCTCGATGTTCTTGTCGACACCGCCTCAAGGTGTGGGCACAAACTTCCTGTAAACTCCTGTCCTTTCAGTTTCTATCCATTCCTGTTCAAATATGGCTTCTGTTTTACCTCAGAAAACTTTGGAGGGAGAGCGAACGTGACCCCTCTGCCTGTAGAATTACAGCAATCCTGTGAGACTGAGCTGTGATCACAGCTTCTGCCAGCCTTGTGTCCAGTCCTGGGACAAGTCTGTGACTGGTGTTCACTCCTGTCCGCAGTGTGGAGAGCCCCCGGGTCCTGGTCTGCTGAAGGACCTTCAACTGGAGGACTCGGTGCAGGAACATCAGGACCTGGAGGTCTCCCACGATGTTGCTTCTGTGTAACTACTGCACCGAGAAACCGCGCCCCGCCGCCAAGACCTGCCTGAAATGCGAAGCCTCGATGTGCCCTGAACACCTCCGGCACCACACCGAGAGCGCTGTGTTTAAAAACCACCTGCTGGTAGATGCCACTGCAGACGTGTCCCGGTGGAAGTGCACAGAGCACCAGGAACTGCTGAAGATTTACTGCAAGGATGATCAAGTGTGTGTCTGCACTCTCTGCACTTTAATCGGGAAACACAAGGACCACCGGTGTGGGAGCATCAGCGAGGGAGAGAAGGAACTGCGGGTAAGTTTTGTGTTAGTCCTAGGGGCCCTAAAATTCCTTGGGATTTCTCTCGGCCTCCCGCTGTACCTGGAGATGGGGAAACGCCAGGGGAATGGGATCAATGGTTGTTACAGGAGGCGATCGGGAATTCTCAGCGGAATTTCAGGGCACTGCGTCCATCAAGGATAGTTACCACATTAACCAGAGGACAAAACTCATCTGCGGAAACTGGCCTCGATTTTAACACCCCCACCACCCCACGATGGGTGGGGGAGCGGGTCGGAGGATGGTTAAAGAGTTAAATACGGGGAACGCAACCCCAAAACGCCTTTTTTACGGCGGCATATATCGAGTCTTGAAACTGGGCTCTCGGTGCAATTGGGAGCCCGATTTGAAATTGACTGCTGCTGCGTGTTTTTTTAAAAATTCGTTCCTAGGATGTGGGCGTTGCTGGCAAGGCCGGCATTTATTGCCCATCCCTAATTGCCCTCGAAGGTGGTGGTGAGCCGCCTTCTTGAACCGCTGCAGTCCGTATGGTGAAGGTGCTCCCGCAATGCTGTTAGGGAGGGAGTGCCAGGATTTTGACCCAGCGACGATGAAGGATCCAAGTCAGGATGGTGTGTGACTTGGAGGGGAACTTGGAGGTGGTGTTCCCATCTGCTTGCTGCCCTCGGCAGTGAAAGGGAGGCGGGAGCTGCCGGCTCCACGAGGGAAGTGCCTTTTCCAGAGCTCCTTGTGGGCCAGGTGGAGCATGAGTGTTTCCCGCCAGGCTCCTCAAGACAGCCTGCAGCCTCCTCCCTGCCGATCGCAGCTTCTCTCTCCCCCACCTGCCCCAACCTCCAGACCTGATGACCGATCTTAGCCCTCCCGTCCCCACAGTCCCGATGTCAGATCCCCCCCCCCGCCAAGTTGCAATGGCCGACCGCCCCGCCATCCGGTAGCTGGGGACTGTCTCAGAGGGTCGCTGGGGACTGTCCCAGAGGGTCGCTGGGATCTGTCCCAGAGGGTTGCTGGGGTCTGTCCCAGAGGGTCGCTGGGGTCTGTCGCAGAGGGTCGCAGGGGTCTGTCTCAGAGGGTCCCTGTCGCTGGGGTCTGTCCCAGAGGGTCGCTGGGGTCTGTCCCAGAGGGTCGCTGGGGATTGCCCCAGAGGGTCGCTGGGGTCTGTCCCAGAGGGTCGCTGGGGTCTGTCTCAGAGGGTCGCTGGGGTCTGTCTCAGAGGGTCACTGGGAACTGTCCCAGAGGGTTGCTGGGGTCTGTCTCAGAGGGTCGCTGGGGTCTGTCCCAGAGGGTCGCTGGGAACTGTCCCAGAGGGTCACTGGGGTCTGTCTCAGAGGGTCGCTGGGGTCTGTCCCAAAGGGTCACTGGGGACTGTCCCAGAGGGTCGCTGGGGTCTGTCTCAGAGGGTCGCTGGGGATTGTCCCAGAGGGTCGCTGGGGTCTGTCCCAGAGGGTCGCTGGGGTCTCTACCAGAGGGTCGCTGGGGTCTCTCCCAGAGGGTCGCTGGGGTCTGTCCCAGAGGGTCACTGGGGTCTGTCCCAGAGGGTCGCAGGGGTCTGTCTGAGAGGGTCCCTGTCGCTGGGGTCTGTCCCAGAGGGTCGCTGGGGATTGTCCCAGAGGGTCACTGGGAACTGTCCCAGAGGGTCGCTGGGGTCTGTCCCAGAGGGTCGCTGGGGTCTGTCCCAAAGGATCGCTGGGGACTGTCCCAGAGGGTCGCTGGGGTCTGTCCCAGAGGGTCGCTGGGGTCTGTCCCAGAGGGTCGCTGGGGTCTGTCCCAGTGGGTCGCTGGGGTCTGCCCCAGAGGGTCACTGGGGCCTGTCCCAGAGGGTCGCTGTGGTCTGTCCCAGAGGGTCGCTGGCGTCTGTCCCAGAGGGTCCCTGTCGCTGGGGTCTGTCCCAGAGGGTCGCTGGGGTCTGTCTCAGAGGGTCGTTGGGGTCTGTCCCAGAGGGTCGCTGGGGATTGTCCCAGAGGGTCGCTGGGGTCAGTCCCAGAGGGTCGCTGGGGTCTGTCTCAGAGGGTCACTGGGGACTGTCTCAGAGGGTCCCTGTCGCTGGGGTCTGTCTCAGAGGGCCCCTGCCACTGGTTTTCCCAGCCTGTCCATTTGGCTGGCTGCTAGGCGGGAAATGGATCACAAAATATTAATGGGGTCTTGCCATTAAATTCGCAGAACCTCCATGTCGCCAGCCTTGCCGAGTTCTTCGGCCATTTTTGGCATCCCGCGCATCCTCCCTGCCTCCCTGTAAATATCGGGGCCATTGTTTCAGTGAGCGAGTGGTCAATTTATGGAACAGGCTGCCGAAGGAGAGTGGAAGCTGATAGTATTTATTCATTCAAATGCAAATGAGATTGATTTCCTTCACAGGAACAGGAACTGGAGGAGGCCATTCGGCCCCTCGAGCCTGTTCCGCCATTTAATTGGATCATGGCTGACCTGTATTTTAACTCCATCTACCCACCTTGGTTCCGTAACCCTTAATAACCTTGTCTACTAAAAATCTATCAATCTCTGTTTTCAAATTTTCAATTGAACCAAGCATCAACAGCTTTTTTGGGGAGAGAGTTCCAGATTTCCTCTACCCCTTGTGTGTCCTGACATCACCCCTGAATGGCCTGGCTCTAATTTTAAGCTTCTGCCCCCTTGTTCTGGACTCGCCCACCAGAGGAAATAGTTTCACTCTATCTACCCTATCATCATAAACACCTCAATTAGATCACCCCTTATACACAAAGGAATACAAGCCTAGTATAAGCAACCTGTTCTCCAAATTTAATCCTTTTAGCCATGGTATCATTCTGGTGAATCTGCACTGCACCCCTTCCAAGGCCAACATAACTTTCCTGAGGTGCGGTGCCCAGAACTGAATGCAGTGTTCTAAATGACATTTTGGATACAGTATATGAGTACGGAAAACTTTATGCTATCCGGCACCGACGGGACCGAGCTGTTGCCGTTCCCTCAAAACTGCTGGACACTCCAGTGCTAATGTTGAAAGATACGGAAGCTTCTGAGCTCCGTATCTGTCAACAAACCCTGTTGCTTAGCAACAGCTTCTAAACAGTCCAAACGTCTCTGTAGCATCTCTGTAGCTTATCAACAGCTTCAGCAGACCTTGCAGAGCTTGACTGTTGAGGAAAAAAGCAACGAGAAAAAAAAACCTAACGAAAACGGCACCTGACTTTTGCCGGTGGCTCGAGCATTCCGGACAGTTAGCCTCCGGATAACACAAAGTTTCCTGTAATTTGAGACGTGACGTGTGGTAAGTGCAGCGAGCTCGGGAGGAACAGGTGACTTTGGACCTATGGGGCGCAATTTTGCCAGCCCTGGGGAGGCGGGTTTGGAGGCGGGACTGCCAGGAAAATGGCAGAATCTGGGGCGGGTGCCCATCCCGCCCCCAACCTACCTCCGCGCCATCTTCCCAGGAGGCGGGTAGCTGACCCACGCCGGGTCCCGTCTCCTGGAGGCGGGACGGGGATTACAGCCACTTAACTGCCTGTTAACAGGTAGTTAGTTAACAGGCAGGTAAGAGGATTATCCCCATTTTACCCACACAAGTGTGGGCTTCCCGAAGGTTGTGAACCCCACCAGGGTCACCGAGGCAAGCAGTGGGCCTGTGGGGGTCGGAGGGGTGCAAAAGTGCAATGTGAAGGTAAGTAATGGGTGCAAGTGTGGAGAGGTGAGTATGCGAGGTGAGTGGAAAGTGTTAGAAAATGTTTACTTACCTTTGTTTCTTACTGCAGGCTTCAATTGTTGGGGATGCGGAGAGTCTCGCATCTCCGCAGCAGAGATGACAGATGGCTGCTGCATTCTCCGATGCAACAACCATCTAATTCCTGCTAAAGAAAGAGGTTTGATGAGTCTTGAATACAAGAACTCATCAAACAACAGAGAATGTCAGTGTTTGACAGCTTCACAGAGCTGTCAAACGATGACAATTTGACAGATGAAACATCATATGCTGACGTTCTCTGTAATCAGCTTCCCCTTAATTGGCCTGCTAAGCCCGCTGGGCAGGCTTAACATGGTCAATCAAGGGAAAATAGCGTGGGTTGGCCAGAAGTTGATGGAGGCGGGACTGAAACCCGACAAGTGGGAATCCCGCCTCCAAAAGCTCCCCATTGGCAAAATCCAGCCCAGGGTTCTTGAAGCTCTCGACCACTGGGGGTTTTCTTCGCCTCGTGTCTGGGTCTGTTGTAGACTCATTGATAGAGATTGATCGCTGTGATTGGTCAACAACTCCATTATCATTGTATCATGTGACTACCAGGCTGGTAGAAGATGAACTAGATGGACCTCGGTCTTTTTGCCTATCGCAATTCCTACGTTCCCAGATAAAGGATCGATCTTTCTAACTGTATTTCAGATTGACTTACGTGATCAGCTGCAGCACACGCAGAATAATATTGAAGCTGTGCAAGAAGCCCTCAGAGATCTTAAGGGAAAGAAACCTTACACTCAGGTGAGTTCAAATGTGGTAGAATAAACTTCCCTATATAGCTCAGTGAGTGGCTGATTCATGTAGAGCAGGATAGTGTCAGGTTCAGTTCCTGATCTGTCCTGAGTTCACTCATCTCAAGCAAGGCAGGAGCTGGAGTACCACATTTAGCCTCAGTCCCCTGAGTTAGGGAGGGAAAATCAGCCAGTGCTAACAAAAAAAGATGAAACAGAAGCTGTTGGGTTTAAGCCATATTGCTCTAGAAATGACTGGTTGTGAATTAACAGACAAATGCTCAATGTGTTCGAATGGCATTTCTCATTCATTCGAAATGGGTTTATCTCTCTGTCAAAATGCCGGGCAAAAAAAAAGTTAGGACTCTTTTCTCTAGGAAAGATAAGGCTGATAGAGGTCTTTAAAATGATGAAGGGTTTTGATAGGGTAGACAGAGAGAAAATTTGAGGTGATTTGATTGAGGTTTTTAGGATTTTGTAAGGTCCTGAATTTAAATAAAGGAAACTACGATGGTATGAGGCGCGAGTTGGGTAGGATTGATTGGGGAATGGCACTCAAAGGGTTGACGGTGGATAGGCAATGGCAAACATTCAAAAATCGCATGGATGAACTACAGAATTTGTTCATCCCTGTTTGGCATATAAATAAAACAAAAAAGGTGACTCAACCGCGCCTAACAAGGGAAATTAGGGATAGCATAAGATCCAAGGAGAGGACATATAAATTGGCCAGAAAAAGCAGCAAACCTGAGGATTGGGAGCAGTTTAGGGTTCAGCAAAGGAGGACAAAGGGATTAATTAAGAGGGGGAAAATAGAGTATCAGAGTAAGCTTGCAGGGAACATAAAAACTGACTGTAAAAGCTTTTATAGATATGTGAAGAGAAAAAGATTGGTGAAGTCAAGCGTAGGTCCCTTGCAGTCAGAATCAGGGGAATTTATAATGGGGAACAAAGAAATAGCAAACCAATTAAATACATACTTTGGTTCTGTCTTCACAAAGGAGGACACAAATAACCTCCCAGAGATGTCGGGGAACATAGGGTCTAATGAGAGGGAGGAATTGAATGAAATCAGTATTTGTAGGGAAATGATGTTAGGGAAATTGACGGGATTGAAGGCCGATAAATCCCCAGGGCCTGATAATCTACATCCTAGGGTACTTAAGGAAGTGGCCCTACAAATAGTTGATGCATTGCTGGTCATCTTCCAAAATTCTATAGACTCTGGAACAGTCCAAAGATGTGCGGGTTAGGTTGATTGGCCATGATAAAAAAATTGGCCCTTAGTGTTAGGGGGGATTAAATATGTGGGGTTACGGGGTTACGGGGATAGGGTTTGGGTGGGATGGCTGTCGGTGTAGGGACCGGGTGCTAGGGTTTGGATGATCAGCCATGATCTCGTTGAATGGCGGAGCAGGCTCGAAGGGCCGAATGGCCTACTCCTGCTCCTAGTTTCTATGTTTCTATGTTCCTATGGATTGGAGGGTAGCCAATGTTACCCCACTGTTCAAAAAAGGTGGTAGAGAGAAAATGGGAAATTATAGACCGGTAAGCCTGACATCAGTAGTGGGGAAAATGCTAGAGTCCATTATAAAAGATGTAATAGCTGAGCACTTGGAAAACAGTGACAGGATCGGACAAAGTCAACATGGATTTACAAAAGGTAAATCGTGCTTGACTAATCTACTGACATTTTTTAAGGATGTAACTGGTAGAATAGATAAGGGAGAACCAGTGGATGTGGTGTATTTGGACTTTCAGAAGGCTTTCGATAAGGTCCCGCATAAGAGATTAGCGTGTAAAGTTAAGGCACATGGGATTGGGGGCAAGGTACTGAGTTGGATAGAGAACTGGTTGGCAGACAGGAAGCAAAGAATTGGAATAAACAGGTCTTTTTCCGAGTGACAGGCAGTGACTAGTGGGGTACCGCAGGGATCGGTCCTAGGACCCCAGCTATTCACAATATATATTAATGATCTAGACGAGGGAACTAGATGTAATAGCTCCAAGTTTGCAAATGACACAAAGCTGGGTGGGCGTGTGTGCTGTGAGGAGGATGCCGAGAAACTCCAGGATGATTTGGATAGGTTGGGTGATTGGGCAGATGCATGGCAAATGCAGTATAATGTGTATAATTGCGAGTTTATCCACTTCGGTGGCAAAAACAGGAAGGCAGATTATTATCTGAACGGCAATAGATTGGGAGAAGGGGAAGTGCAACGAGACCTGGGTGTCCTTGTGCATCAGCCGCTGAAGGTAAGCATGCAGGTGCAACAGGCAGTTAAGAAGGCAAATGGTATGTTGGCCTTCATAGCGAGAGGATTCGAGTACAGGAGCAAGGATGTCTTGCTGCAGTTGTACAGGGCCTTGGTGAGACCACACCTTGAGTATTGTGTGCAGTTTTGGTCGCCTTATCTGAGGAAGGATGTTCTTGCCATGGAGGGAGTGCAGTGAAGATTCACCAGACTGATACCTGGGATGGCAGGAATGACGTATAAGGAGAGATTGGGTCGATTGGGCTTATACTCGCTGGAGTTTAGAAGAATGAGAGGGGATCTCATTGAAACTTATAAAATTCTAACAGGATTAGACAGACTAGATGCAGGAAGGATGTTCCTGATGGCGGGGAAGTCCAGAACCAGATGAGGAGGAATTTCTTCACTCAGAGAGTGGTGAACCTGTGGAATTCTCTACCACAGAAGGCAGTTGAGGCGAATTCATTAAATATATTCAAGAAGGAGTTAGATATATTTCTTAAGGCTAAAGGGATCAAGGGATATGGGGAGAAGACAGGGACAGGGTACTGAGTTTGGATTCTTCTTATCGTGTCCACGGACAGTCTATACATAGCCCAGCCAGAACTGGACACATTTTTGCGCCTTGTTGTTGAATTCGGCAAGATCTGCAACAGTGCAGGGTTCCTCTAACGATGGGCATTGCAGGAGATGTTGCACAGTCTGTGCCTCAGTTCCACGTTCACAAGTTGTCGGGCTGGTTGAATATCCCCATTTGCTTAGTGACACCTTTGAGCAACCTACACCGGTCCTAAGTCTGTTAAGGCACTTCCAGGTTGCCCAGTTGCAATTAGCTCCTGGGGGAAGGCTTTCATCAAGTAAAATTTCCATCGCTGGGGGTTGTTCGAGACTGGCGAGCCGGTCTTTCCACAAGGCGATGCGGGCTTCAGATGAGGTTGATTGTAATGGAACAACACTGTTCATGAAGCTCTTTCTTGACTTTAGGTGGCTGGGTATAGGTGTATGACAATGCAGAGGGTGTCTCTCATCTGATGTTTGACGGAGTCGCTCTTTCTTGCTGGCTACCATTCTTCTTATATCAGGGGGAGCGATACCCGCCAGGATATATAGGCTGTTGGCGTTTGTTGGTTTTAAGCAACCTGTGATAAATCGGCAGCTTGCATTCAGAACGGCATCCATCTTCTTGGCATGAGTAGACCTTTCCCAGCAGGGCAGGCGTATTCGGCAGTGGAATAGCAAAGAGCAAGTGCACTGGTTCGCAATGTTTTCGGGCTTGTTCCCCATCTTGTGTTAGTGAGCTTATTCAGGATGTTGTTTCGTACGCTTGTAGGGGGTTTCTCTTGCTTGCTCTGGTCTCCTGCCAGGCTTCTTGCAATAATTACCCGTGAGTGGTTCGACCCACTCGCCCCTACAGTTCTAGACCTTGGACTTAGGTGCAGGGAGCTGTAGTGCAGAAAAACTCAATAGACCAGGTCGAATAGCACGAAATGGATGCCTTTATTGAACAGTTTGCAGCATTATAAAATACATGTCATAAGCACAGATTAAAGCAACTACAAGCATGCACACATCTATAAACTTAACTCTATAGAAATGGAGAACACACGGCACACCGTGGAAGGGGTAACACATTACAATTACCCTTAACCCCCTCCCCTAACCCTAACTAAGTTTCAATTTGAGGGACTCGGGATCATGCTCACCACTTTAAGAATTGCGAAAAAAAGCTTTGCAGCCTTTCGACACAGCTTTCCGTCGTCACGTGGGTTTGGAAGCTTCTGGCGCAGCTTGTTTTCCTCTTGGTTCTCCTGCGATGAGCGCTCGCCGATGTGATGTTGAAGAACTGGAGTACCGGGCCCTGAGTGTCTTCTTCTCCGGCCTGGGTCGTCGATGATCTCCCAACGGTCTTCCCCGGGGCGGGACGCTGGTTCCGAAATGACTCTTTATACAGTCAGAATTGTCCTTCTGATTTCTCCAACGGTGGAGCAGAACTGGAGTACCTGGGCCCTGAGTGTCTTCTTCTCCGGCCTGGGTCGTCCATGATCTCCCGACAAAAGTACCCGGGCCTCCCTCATCGTCTTTCCGTCGTGGCCGGGCCTTGCCTGGCCGAGCTGGCTTCCAAGCCGAATTCTTCTCGTCGTCTTCTCGTCGTGGCCGGGCCTTGCCTGGCCGAACACCGAACACGTTCCGAACTGAAGTTTCGATGCTCCGAACCGAAGTGCTGTACCGAAGAGTCTGTCCCCAAGCGTACCAATGGAGAACTCACTGATGGACTTTACTCAATCCACAGTTATACCTTTTGGAACATGCTTATCTCCCGCCAAATCATAGTCCTGTCTTTGTAATAATTTTGGCGGGCAGAACTCTCTGCAGGGGTGTTTTGTCTTCATAACGGGAGTCGGTGATAGCTGAACTGGCCTTCCTGGGCCGATAATGTCTTTGCTTTGTCACCGTAACTTGGTTTGTATATTGATCGGTCTGGAGATTGCCCTGGATGGCTGTTAAACGGCTTCTCTTTGTACAGTGTAATGGGCTAAAGCTTTCGTTCAATTGTCCGCCCATTTCTTGATGGGTCTCATCCTGCCACCCAAATCTGTCCTGTACTTATAATCTAATCAATATGTATGCTCAGTTCCATGAGTTTCGGCTTCCCGAAACTGGTTTCCGCGGGCTTTTAATGTCCTCAATCCACAAGCCTGTCTGGCTTGCAGTAACAGAAATTCAAATGGTCCCAGAAGCTGGTCACGAGGTCTGGCGGCCATTTTGTGTGCCCTTTTATTAAAGGTTTCTCTGTATAAGCTTCTTTTGGTCAATAAAGCTGTTTTATTAACCCTACTTTCCTACGTGATTATTTAATGAAAAATTTCGCGAATCTTACATGCTCACTTTTGCCTTTGTCTTCTCGATGTGGTTCTTGAAGGTGAGGCATCGGTCAAGGGTGACTCCTAAGTAGATAGGGTGCTCGCAATGCGTCAGTGTTGCTCCACACCAGGTTACTTTCAGCTGGCGTTTGGCTTCACGGTTTCTGAGGTGGAATGCACAAACTTGCGTCTTTGATGGGTTTGCGCGAAGGTGGTTTTCTTCATAGTAGGATTTTAGTCCCTCCAAGGCCTCAGAAAACGTTTTCTCCACGGTGTTAAAATCAGTGCTTTGGGCAGTGGCACATAAGTCATCATCAGCATATATAAAACGGCGTGTAACACCGTCTATAGGTTGGTCATTCGTGTAGATGTTGTACAGCAGCGGTGCAAGCACGCTTCCCTGAGGAAGACCATTCTTCTGAATACGCCACCTGCTGCGCTTCCCACCTAGTTCAACATAGAACTGGTGATCCTGAAGCATGCTTTCTAACAGCTCTGTTAAGTGAATCTCTTTTGTCATCTCTAGAATCTTGCAGAGGAGCCGTCTATGGTTCACTGTATCGTATGCTGCTGACAGGTCTACAAAAACAGCACCTGTTACCATCCCTTGCTCAAAACCATCTTCGATGTGTTGTGTGAGGTTGAGCAGTTGGCTTGTTGTTGATTTGCCGGGGCAGAAACCTGCTTGCTCTGGAATGATCTTCTCATCTACAGTTGGTGCTATCCTATTGAGTATTAGGCGTTCAAACAGCTTATAGGTGTGGCAAAGCTGTGAAATTGGCCGAAAACTCTTAGGATCTGAGGGATCTTTTCCAGGCTTTAATAGTGCTATTACATGTGCCTTCTGCCAGATATTAGGTAGCTTGTGTGTTGCCAGACAGTGGTTGAACAATTGTAGGAGCCATTTCTTTGCTTTCTGTCCAAAATGCTTTATCTGCTCCGTTGCTATGTTGTCAAGACCAATTGCTTTCCCGTGTTTTAGACTAGATATACCAGTTTCCAGCTCTTCCATGGTGAATGGTCTAGTGAAGCCAGGATCATCGCTGTACTTCTTCCTATCTAGTTGTGCTCTTGGTTGTTTCTTGTTGATTTTTCCATTTAGGAGCAACTGGTGTGCAACTTGGTTAGCAGACACATTTGGATGTTGGGCAGCTTTCTTGGGATGATCAGCCATGGTCTCATTGAATGGCAGAACAGGCTCGAGGGGCTGAATGGCCTACTCCTGCTCCTACGTTTCTATGTTGAGAACTCACCTGGATTTATTAGAGTTAACATCAGACTCGAGGGATATCCTACTATTAAGTATATAGACATGTAACTTGTTTCTACTTTCTGTCAATATTAATAAAACCAGTAAGTTAATTATCTCTGGCATCTGAACCTGTATAATTTGGATTAATCTACTCGGTTGATTTAACAGGGAGCAGCCCAGTGTGACTCTAACCCATTTCCTCTATTTTCTGAAGGAAGCATCACTATATTTAAATGAAATTTGTGTATACTCTGGGTCTTGGCGTGGGACTAGCATTTGTCATTCAGAATGCATAATTTCCTGCAACAATTTGAGAGCTAAATTAATCGATTATTTCATCTTAAAAACACTGAGAAAAGCTTTACAGGGTGAAATGGTCTGCCCCTTTCAATAACGCAAACCTTTCCACTTTTTTTGAAGAGCTACATAACGGAAGCAAAGGTGAAGATTAACGGAAACTGCAATTCACTCAGAAAACGCATTGACAATCTAGAAAGAGAAGCTTTCCAACATCTGGACAAGGAGCAGAGTCGCATAATGGCAGAAACCGACACCCGAATCCTCAAGCTGAAAAACCTACTGAAAGATTATGAGAATAACTTGGCTGACCTCAATTGTATTTCAAACAATGAGGAGCTTGTGTTTATACAGGTAATGTTCTTTGTGTGATAGAATATAAACATCCTCATCACATTAATATGTGCAAAATACTATATTTGTGAGAATAATTCTATAATCTTTGATGATCTGTATACAACACAGCCAGTTTCCACTTCTATTGAAAATGCAATGTACAGTTTCTGTACTTGAGCACATTATCCAGGCTGGCACTCCAGTGCAGTACTAAGGAGGTGCCGTCTTTCGGATGTGTAGGGGGTGGCGTGTGTGCAGTCAGCTCGCCTCTGACTGGGTTCCCAAGCGGTTCAAATCGCTCCCACACCCCTGGGTTCTAGACACCGGACTTAGGTACAGGCGGAGTAGACAACTGGTTTGGTACAAGAAAACTGTATTTTTATTAAAAGGCACAATAAAAATTACAAACTGGAAAAATTACTGGAATAGCTACAAGCATACAAGAGTACACTTAATTAGGGATGGGGAACACACGGCACATTGAGGGAAAAATCACAGTATTACTTCCCTTACCCTTGTCCCACCCCCTATATCTAACTAATTGTGCTGTGAGGGGCCAGGGATTATGCTCACCAGTAAGGGTTTCTGGATAGGTCGGATCCTGTCGATTAAGCCGGTTGCGGTTTTGGGGTTCGCTCTTGGTGTCCTTTGGGGCCTGCCGTCGTCACGTGGTCCCAGGGCGCGGCGGTGGAGTTGTCTGAGTAAAGTACCCTCTTTTCCTCTGTTAGAGATAGGGAGTATTGTAAGGGGGGGGTTTTGGTTTGGGGTTTTTGCCTGGTCAGTCAGCCGTATCTGAGCTGCTCCAGCCCCGTGTGGTTCGAATCGCTTCCCCTTTGGTTCTGACCGCCGGACTTATTTCAGTAGCAATATAGACAAAACGAGACCAGTGGTTTGGTGCAAAGAAAACCAATGTTTTATTGAAATAAAGAATAAATTGCTATACAGTGAAATTAATTACGAATACAGCACACTTTTACTTAACGGGGAGGAGAAAAGACGGACACATCGAGGGAAAATTGACTAAAATTACAATTTAACAAAATCCCCCTTTAGTTCCCACCCCTTATACCTATCTAACAGAAAGTTTATGCTCACCAGTCTACGATGTTGAAACGCTTGCTCCATGCCCTGCGGTCTGCCTTAGATTTTTCACCGCCCGAAGTAGAGATACCCCAGTAATTCAAAAGTAACTGCGGGTATTCCACTTCTTTGGGCGGGCTGTGACGGTCCTCTTGGAGGCAGGGCACCGGAGGTGAGGCAGTAGAGAGAGAGAGAATGGCTTCCTGAGAGGCTACCTTTATACCCCATTGGGAGCCCTTATCTTCGTGCCCAAATCTGGACGTATCTGGGTTACACAGAAGGGACCGATCTGTCCCCATTGACCGTAATGGGTTTGAATGCGTTTCCCATTCGTTTAACTGGTTTGTGAATGGAGCTGTCCCAGTTTTGAAATGTCCCGCTGGTCTCTTAAGTGCTAGGTAAAAAATCCTTGAGTGCGCGTGTAAACAATCCTTTGTCCTGTGGTTACCGCCCAACCGCAACTTGATTGACAGCAACCACTTAAGCCCTTGAGTTAACACTGCTGAGGGCTTGTGTAAACAGAGTCCTTTGTTCCGTGTTGAAACTTTCTAACCGCAGTTGATTGACAGCTTCAAGTACTTAAGTACTTCAGAAGCTTTTTTTTTCAATCCTTACGTCAGCCAGTGCTGGGAGATCCTTCTTCCATATTCATACAGGCTGTCTTCCTCTTTTGCCACGGGGCCGGCTACAGCCATCTTTGATGTCCTGGGTTTTTAAAGTACATTCCAACCAGGTTTTCTTTAATCAAATAATCTTCAGGGGCTGCCGAAATTTTGTGAACCTTACAGAGTAATGGAAACTTCGGGTTTTGTTCTTCTGGTGGTGGTCTGGTCGTCGAAGTTTTTGTTGCGGTTGGGGTTCGGTTGGCGGTCTTCAGTGTTGGGTTGGTCGCGGTGGCCTAGATCATTACCTGTGCAGTGGTAATGATCTGAAGGTATGGTTTACCCGGCCCTTTGTTACCGCGGTGCTCATGGTCGTCTGCTTCTTTGAGTTTTGAGTATCTCTGGACCTGAGCGTGTGCCTGCTTGTCCCCCAACGCTTCTCCACGCTGCCCTTCTCTGCTTATCGGCCTTGCCGTTCACCTCATCTCGCCTGCCCGCTTGCTGCCCCATGTGTCCTGTGTCCCTTTTGGTTACCGGTGGGCCTACAATTATACTATTTCGGAGGTTCGTTATCTGCGCGCCAAATCAGGGTTAGTTCTTTGTCTAATTTTTGGCGGGCTTGTTAAAGTGATTATAGTCGTTCACTTTAACTGCTTTTTGGGTGGTTGCCCCGTTGCTAAATGGCCTTTAATGTCTCGGTGTTTGTTATGCATAATGTGAATCTGTATCTTCCTAGCTCGGTAGCCAGTTTAAACTGTAAGTGATTATTTAAGCAAAGGTTTGATGGGTTCAAGATGAAGTCTTTCCTGAGTTGATTGGTTTCAAAATGAAGAATGCGTATTCTGCATTATCTATTGTCTGGCTTCAGCTCTCACAGGCCCCGGCATGTCATCTGACCTGCCGTTTTTGCAGGGCCCTGCTTTCCAATCTTGCAGGCTTCTGCCACGAGGTCCAGAAGCCATTTTGTTTAGGGTTCCCTTATAACTTCGTCCTTCAGGGTCCCTTTATTAATAACTCTGGGGAATGTGTGAATTTTGAGAACCCTACACTCCCCCCTGTTGATACTAAACTCGGTTTAAGTATCATACCTATGAAGGTGAGCAAAATTCCGACCCGCCACAGCCAATCTTCCCCGTAATTACCTATCTATAATCCCATGACACTTGCATTTCCCATTCTTTGAAAATGTAGCGTACACAAGCATACATAGGTAAAATACAATTGTTTACACACATCCAAGCATGGAGGGGGCCCAACACCCCTGCACTACTTGGTACATACACATCTTTATTAAAAATAACAAAAAACACAAAAAAAACGACAATCTTTATTCAAAAATACAAAATAAAAGATTCAAACAGGTGTATCTCCCTTCACTTTAACATAATGCTCTTTCCACGTCCTTTGGTTTCGGAATTCTAGTATTTGGCCTTTTCCCTTGCACTGAGTGCACACTAGGTACAATACTATTCCCAGCTGGCAAACCACGAGGATGTGGGAAGCCATTCTAACCCATGAAGGGACCTCTATATTTTCAAAAATGTCCCACCTGGGTGGAACTACAATGTCCAGTATCTTGGCCCCTATCTCTACTGTCTTCTGCTCTAATGTGTAGAAATGTTTCTGTGAGACAATTACTGCTTTTAGTATCTTGGTAAGATGTTCTGGGAGTGGGGGGATTTCGTAGCCGAAATGCGCTACATATTTTTACAGGTTGGTAAAATTCTCTTTTACAGTGAGGTGAACAGTGGAGGGTTCTGGAATGGGGACAATTCGTTCCTGGGCCAGTTGAACTTCTGCCTCGGGTTTAAAGCAGAAACTGCTGTCACTTACCGGACACCAGCTATGCTGTCCTTGCTGGTAGTGGGGTGCACCTGTGGTGACACAATATGTCCCACCTCCTATATATGCTACCTGTGGGGGAACATGGTCTTGTGCAATTACCTCCATGGTACAGTTTATAGGTTTTGCGCCAGCAGCTTTAAACCCACACTGTGGTTTAGAATAGGCGTTCAAGTGCTGGGGACACAGTATTATGTGTGCTCCCCGGCTCCGGCACCCCAAGAGGTCAGTACCTGTCATAGCGTGCTCCCACTTTATGACATAAGGTGGGACCGCTGTGAAACGGATGTGTGCACCCCCTTGAATGACTCCAATGTTCTCTACCCTGTATACCGGCGCGGGTCGGGCTGTCCCACCCATAACCGGCATCCTCACTACTATTCCCATGATGGTGTGGTTGGAGCGCCCACAATCTACTGGGACAGGGTAAGCCTCAGAAGCTAGCCGGAGTTGACATGGGCTCAATGCATTCTCAAATGGATGGAGGGCTGCGAGGTGCTTGTTGCTGATCCAGGAGGGGACTAAACCCTGTTTTAAATCCTCCAGGTTACTGCGGCCCTCGCCCAGCAACCATGCCCCGTACAGTACGCACACCTCATTCTGTGCAGCCTGATCTGAGGCATTTCTGTCCTCTCTTATGAGGGCATTTACAGTCTTTGCGTGCTTCTCCAGCTCAGCAATGATCTCTTTTAAATGGACCGTCATAGCTTGGTCCTCGTGTAACTCTGAGCCTACTACTGTATTTTCATCCATTAGGATTTTTCGCAATTGTGTTTTCAAACCATTTATTGTGTCTGTAATTCTATGTCATCTAGGCTGTTTATGACAGAGGATCCTGTGTTAAACGTTGTGAAAACATCATTCCAGGCTCCCCTTCTTTGTCTCCCCGCACTACCAAAATACTCAGTGTGTGTAGTGTATAGTTCTGTCTTGTCTACATTGGCAAAATCGAACTCGTAGAATTTCCTAAACATTTCTTTTACACCTGGTATAGCTGCTCTGTCTCTTTGGGGCACCACTCAGGTAAGTGTACCTCGGTGAGGTTCAGGGTCACGGAACTACCACGTAGTGTACTCCCTGGTATAGCACCTTTTCCGTCGGCACTAGTACCAGCCCATTCCCTGGTCCCTTGGTGGTGGCAGGGCACCCCTCTCTGTGTGTCCTTGCTGCCTGGGTCGTGGGCAGGGGCTTTCGGGCACGTGCCACGTGCCACGAGTTCAGTGGCTTTGACTGGGGCTGGGTAACGTGGGACTATGCAAGTGTGTAGGTGGGAATCCCATTCCACCCCCTCCCCCTCATCCTGCCATGATGCGGAGAAGATGATGGATATGCCTGTGGGGCAGGTCCTTTGCGACCCCCACATGCAGACATAAATTCCCTGTTCCGACTCCCACCACTTATCCCAGCATACTCTAGTCCCCCCTCCGGTCCCTTGACCGTCTGGTAGGTGTCGTTCCCTAGACGTACCCAGTCAGCAGTACGGTCCCCCATGTCTCTGCTCAGCTTTCTGAGCCACCACCACCTTCCCAGGGGAATCTGTCCTTTGCAGGTCAGGCACACGCGTTTCCCCTCAGTGACCCCAACCCGTGAGGCCACAACCTGTACACTGGGGCAGGGGAGGGAGGCCTCCCCGTAGGTGAACCCGGTCTGGCTAGAGTACTGGGTGGAGTTGGATCCCAGCCACCCTGGCCATCTTCCCTCATGGGAATAGATAGCGAGCTCTTCCACGCCTCGTTCACCGCCCCCAGCAGTCACAACTGGTGCTCTCTCTCTCCTGAGCATCCATAAATGTGGGAGTCCTCCATGTCACCTCGCTTCCCAGTACTCATTCCTATCAGGGTGAGTAGGAGTACGCCCCCCTTCATCTCGAAGTCCCTTCTGTAAAGAGACACAAGAGCATATAGCCAGGTCCTGAGAAGATTCTCTGGCTTGGGTAAAGCATAGTCGAGTCTTGCGACCTCGACTCAATACAAACACTCTTAAAACAATAACACTTAAACTACCAATCACCTTGTTTAAAATTAGACTAAAACACCCAAACTTAACTTAAACTAAAACACCCAAACTTAAGTAACAGAAGCTATGTACATCCGCCGCCCGTCTCCGGGCGGCCAGGCTAATCCCTGTTCGGGCTGCAGCACACTACTCCCTTCGGTGTGGCTGCTCTGTCCTGTTCCTTCGGTCCCTCGCAGCCTGTGGCTGCTGGCTGGGGCCCTCTGTCTTCAGACTGATCCCTGACTTTAGAGGCTGCCCGTTTAAACTGGGGAGCCGGTGACCACGGTTTCCTTGGCCGTGGCGTTCGTGGGGACCTTCTAGGGACTTTGGCTGGTGGGGTTTTTCTGGCTGGTGGTCCTTTAACACGAGCCACTGCCCCCTCCGGTGCGGTCTGTGGGCTCTCCACTGCCGCCGGCTGGGAATTTTCATCCTCAGCCTTTACCTCTCCTAAACCTGTGCTAGGGGCAGGTAACTCTTCGCAGCCTGGTGCTGAAGGCTGAGGGTCCTCGCCCTCAGGTCCCAAATCTGGGACGGGGCAGGGTCTTCGCCCTCAGGTCCCACCTCCTCTAAATCCCAGAGGAGTGGGGGAGTGTCCCAAACGGTGGGTGGGATGGCCCCTCCCTTGAACCAAGCCACTGCACCTGCCTGTGCAGTCGGTGGGTTTTCTCCTGCTGCAGGCTGAGGATTTCTATCCTCAGACCTTGCCCCAACTGGCTGTTCTCTTTTCTCGGGCTTAAACAATTTACATTGATTAATATGGAACCATTTGATGCGCCGAGGCATCTTTATGGCGTATACCATGGGGCTGGCCTTGTCTACAATGCTGTAGGGCCCCATGTATAACGGTTCTAGACTTCCTACCCGAGCAAAATTCCTCACCATAACCTGATCCCCTATCTCCCACTCGTGGTGTTTTCGGGGTTCTAACAGCAATCGGTTACTCCGATGCTGCCTTCCCATGTTCCCAGCCGCCTGCTCATGGACCTGTTTAAGGTGCTCGAAGAGGTTCCTGGCGAACCTGTCCCGGTTTACCTCCCTGAGCTGACCTTCTGTGAGCACCGGGGCTAGTACATGGGTGGGGGTCCGCATGACTCTGCCAGTCATCAGCTCGTGCGGGGAGTACCCCATGCTTTTTGACTGGCTGGCTCGGATCCCCATCAGGACCAACGGTAGGACCTCTGCCCATTTTCTAGGTGAGTCCACCGTCTCTTTCCTTAGCCTTTCTTTCAAGGTCCTGTTCATCCTCTCCACAATCCCTGAGGACTGTGGGTTGTGTGCAACGTGTCATTTCCCCTCGATGCCGAGTACCATAAGGGTATTCTGCATGACCTGCCCGGTAAAGTGACTCCCTTGGTCGGACTCCACATACTGTGGTAGCCCCCATCGCGAGAACACCTCCCTGACCAGGATCTTGGCTGTACCCAGAGCTGTGGCTGTTCTGCAGGGGAAGGCTTCTACCCATTTCGTGAACACATCTACCAGGACTAGGCAGTACTTGTAGCCTCCCTGGGCGGTGGGTAGGGGCCCGATGTAGTCGACCTGGATTGACTGCCATGGTCCCTCTACCCTCCTGATGTGTCCCATAGGTACCTTCCTTTTGTGGGGGTCAGGGTTGTTAGCAGCACACACCAGACAGCTGGCGCAGAACTCGCGGACATCTTCCCTGAGTCCTGGCCACCATCCCGCCTGTTCCACCCGCTGCCAGGTGGTCTCTGGCCCGGGATGCCCCGCTCCTGGACCCTCATGGGCCAGTTGAAGGAATTCCCTCTGGTGCTGCTGTGGTACCACCCGTTGTTCTCCCCTAAACAGCATGCCTTCCTTCACAGAGAGGGCTGCTGTGCCGTAAGAGCCCTCTACTCTTTTTCCCTCAGTCACTGCACTGAGGACTGCCTTGAGGATGGGATCTTAGGTTTGGACCGTCTTAAGGTCTGGGGCTAAAGCTACGCCTGCACTCCCTTGTGTCACATTCCTACCCCTGACTGCTGCTACAGGACTGGACCCATATGGGTCCCAGAAAGTGCCTGTGCGGGCACCCTCCTTAGCTAGCACGTCGGCCTGCTGGTTGCCCTGACTACGGGGTTCCACAGAGGAATGGGCTTTCACCTTATGGATGAAAACCTCTGTGGTAAACCACTGTATTGTATATTGCCACCTCTGGGTGGCGCTGTGTATGGAGGCATGCCTCAGCTGACTCCACCCACCACTGTGTGGGTTTCGTTCAGACTTGTTCAGTCACTCACGAAGAAGCATGGTCTCTTCTTAGCTAATAAAAGCCTTATTCATCTCTTCTTTCGACTCATCATCTCTTCTTCGACTCATCACCTTTTATGAAGTAATTGATAAGCGTATCAATTTTATTAGCTAAAAGTTAAATGGCGACACCTGAGGAGCAACAACAGCAACGGATACAGCAGACATTGCTGAGAGCCCTCAGACCACCACGCCTGGACCTCGACCCTCAAGATGTGGGTGCATCAGCCAAGTTTGAACGCTGGCTGAGCTGCTTTGAATCCTTCCTCGCAATCTCACAGGTTACAGAGGAGGATCACAAACTGAAAATTTTGACCGCCCAGGTGAGCCATCAAGTATATATGCTAATCCGGGACTCTAATACGTACGTGGCGGCCCTCGAGCTACTAAAAGGGCAATATACGCGCCCAGTGAACACAATTTACGCCCGACACCTCTTGGGATCCCGCAGGCAGCAACCGGGAGAATCGGTAGGGGCATTTGCACGGGCGCTACTGGCACTCTGCAGAGACTGCGATTGTAAAGCGGTAACGGCTGTGGAGCACGCGCAGGGACTCGCCTGTGATGCCTTCGTCAGGGGCCTCCAGTCAGACCACACCCGGCAGAGACTGCTAGAAAGCAAGGAACCCGACCTGAAGACGGCCATTGCCCTTGCGCTCTCGTTAGAGGAGGCCCACCGAAACCTCGAGGCATACCCCCGTAACGGCGCCGAGACATGGCAATCGAAACCGTGGGACACGGGACCGCCGCCCCCGGCACCAACCGCTGCAGCGACCCAACCGAGACAGCAGCCTCTGGTAAGAACTGCTTCGATGCCCAGTAACCAGGCCCAAAAATGCTATTTCTGTGGCCAGTTAAAACATCCCAGAGCGCACTGCCCAGCTAAGACAGCTACCTGCTCGGGCTGCGGGAAGAAAGGCCATTACGCTAACGCCTGCAAGGGGAAGCCAGCCAGCAGCGCAGCGTGCGGGCCGTGGGAGCAGCCATCTTATCCGCCATTTTGTGTACCCCCGGCCGCATGGCATCCGCCGCCATCGTATCCAACGCACTCAACCGCCATTTCGTCACCGGAACCGACCACCGTCTCGGCGGATGACTATAGTGACTCACTAAGCCACATACTGGCCTCCGTGACGCTGGATCAAGCCCTCCCTCACCATCTATCCAGCTCCATGATGGATATCGCGGTAAACGGCCGCGCCACCAGTTGCCTGATCGACAGCGGGAGCACAGAGAGTTTCGTCCACCCCGACACGGTACGTAGCCACTCCCTCACGATTCTGCCAACGCACCATCGCATTTCTATGGCGTCCAAGTCCCAGTCAATGGACATCAGCGGTTACTGTGTGGTGACCCTGTCAGTAGGGGGCACTGAATATAAAAAATTTAAACTGCTAGTCCTGCCCCGTCTTTGCGCTGCCGTCCTGCTAGGGTTGGATTTTCAGTGCCACCTTAAGAGTGTCACACTAGCATACGGTGGACCCCTCCCCCCACTCACAGTCTGCAACCAACAACTTTTAAATCGCCCGCTGCAAACCACCTGCAGCCTTTCCACATTAAAAGTCCCCCCCCCTCCCCTGTTCGCTAACCTCACCCGCGACTGTAAACCCATCGCTACCAAAAGCAGGCGGTACAGTGCCGGGGACAGAGCTTTTATCAGCTCTGAGGTGGAGCGGCTCTTGAAGGAGGGCATTATCGAAGGTAGCACTAGCCCCTGGCGAGCCCAGGTTGTAGTCGTTAAAACCACTGCAAAACGCCGCATGGTAATCGACTACAGCCAAACCATAAACCGGTACACCCAGCTGGACGCGTACCCCCTCCCTCGCATATCTGATATGGTCAATCAGATTGCGCAATACAAAGTATTCTCCACCATCGACCTTAAGTCAGCGTACCACCAGCTGCCCATCCGCCATGAGGACCGCCAGTATACTGCCTTCGAGGCAAACGGCCGCCTCTACCACTTCCTTAGGGTCCCCTTCGGCGTCACCAACGGGGTTCCGGTCTTCCAAAGGGAGATGGACCGAATGGTTGACCAGAACGCGCTGCGGGCAACCTTCCCCTATTTGGATAACGTCACCATCTGCGGCCACGACCAGCAGGACCACGACGTTAATCTAGCAAATTTCCTCCGTACGGCCCAACGGCTGAACCTAACGTACAATAAGGAAAAATGTATGTTTCACACCAAGCGCCTGGCCATCCTCGGCTGCGTGGTGGAGAACGGAGTCATCGGGCCCGACCCCGACAGAATGCGCCCCCTAATGGAGCTACCCCTTCCCCACTGCCAAAAAGCACTGAAGAGATGCCTGGGGTTTTTCTCCTACTACGCCCAGTGGGTGCCCCTCTATGCAGACAAAGCCAGGCCCCTCATCAAAGCCACCTCCTTCCCCCTGACACCAGAGGCGTGTGCAGCCTTCACTCTTATCAAGAACGATATCGCGAAGGCCGCAATGCACGCGGTGGATGAGTCCATCCCCTTCCAAGTGGAGAGCGATGCCTCCGACTTCGCCCTAGCCGCGACCCTTAACCAGGCGGGCAGACCCGTGGCCTTTTTCTCAAGGACCCTCCAGGGCCCCGAGACGAGACACTCCTCCGTCGAAAAGGAGGCCCAGGCTATTGTAGAAGCGGTGCGTCACTGGAGGCATTACCTGGCCGGGAAACGATTTACCCTGCTCACTGACCAGCGTTCAGTAGCTTTTATGTTTAATAATAAGCAGAGGGGTAAAATCAAGAACGACAAGATCTTGAGGTGGAGAATCGAACTCTCCACCTACAATTATGATATCTTGTATCGGCCAGGGAAACTCAATGAGCCCCCAGATGCCCTATCACGTGGTACATGCGCCAACGCGCAGAGTGATAGGCTGCAGTCCCTCCACAATGACCTCTGCCACCCGGGGGTCACCAGGTTTTTCCATTTTATCAAATCCCGTAACCTGCCCTACTCCATCGAGGAGGTCAGGACCATGACCAAGAGCTGCCAAATCTGCGCCGAGTGCAAACCGCACTTCTATAGGCCGGACAGAGCAAGCCTGATCAAGGCCACCCGCCCCTTCGAACGCCTGAGCGTCGATTTTAAAGGGCCCCTCCCCTCCGCTGACCGCAATGTGTACTTCCTCAACATAGTTGATGAGTACTCCCGTTTCCCCTTTGCCATCCCTTGCCCAGACATGACCAGTACCACGGTCATCAAGTGTCTGAATGACATCTTCGCTCTGTTCGGGTTCCCCAGCTATATACATAGCGACAGGGGCTCATCGTTCATGAGCGACGAACTTCGGCAGTACCTGCTAACAAGAGGTATCGCCACGAGCAGGACCACCAGTTACAACCCCCGGGGGAACGGCCAGGTGGAAAGGGAGAACGCGACGGTTTGGAAGGCAGTCCTCTTAGCACTAAAATCTAAGGGCCTTCCGACCTCCCGCTGGCAGGAGGTCCTCCCTGCAGCGCTCCACTCCATTCGGTCACTGCTTTGTACTGCCACTAATGCGACCCCTCATGAGAAAATGTTCGTTTTCCCCCGGAAGTCTACATCGGGAACCTCACTACCGGCATGGTTGACTTCTCCTGGGCCCGTCCTACTGCGGAGGCACGTGAGGACGCATAAAACGGACCCCCTGGTCGAGCGGGTGCACCTCCTACACGCCAACCCCCAGTATGCCTGGGTGACATACCCAGACGGGCGGGAGGACACGGTCTCCATACGAGATCTCGCACCCTCGGGTACCCCTGAATTACCACCGTTATCCCCCTTACCACCGTTATCCCCCTTACCACTGTTATCCCCCACCACCCCTCCCAACCCAACCCTTGCAGACGGCATGCCAAAGCCCCAGGAATCTTCGCCAACCACCCAGACACCAGACCCGACGTCGGATGCTGTAACACCACCGCCGCCACCACGACGATCAGGACGTCAGACAAGGCCTCCTGATAGACTTAACTTGTAGTACCCTTCACCCCGCCGGACTTCACATTAAACAAGGGGTGAATGTGGTAAACCACTGTATTGTATATTGCCACCTCTGGGTGGCGCTGTGTATGGAGGCATGCCTCAGCTGACTCCACCCACCACTGTGTGGGTTTCGTTCAGACTTGTTCAGTCACTCACGAAGAAGCATGGTCTCTTCTTAGCTAATAAAAGCCTTATTCATCTCTTCTTTCGACTCATCATCTCTTCTTCGACTCATCACCTTTTATGAAGTAATTGATAAGCGTATCAACCTCCCCTTCCTCCCCCACTGCTGCTAAGAATTTCTCCTGCAGGGGTTTCACCGTGAGGGGTCTCCCGTCAGCAGAGGTGTATCTGCGGCGGGACCAGATGGCCAGGTACTCCGTACACGAATTGCACGTAAACATGCTGTCCGAGCAAATCGTGTATGGGGTGGGGAAGATTTCGGGGTGTGTAACGACGTACACTACCGTGGACAGTTCAGCCTGCTGGGCGCTCATGGTGCTGGGGAGCTTAATTGCCAGGGCAATGTTTGCCGCTGGGTCATAAACTCCACACCCTGTGAGTCGTTCCCCAGCAGATACCGTGCTGGAGCCATCCACATAGATTTCGCGCCCTGTGGGGTGTATCCCGGCCCGCAAACCTATGTCCACTTCCCAAACCCCTTCTATGGAATACCGGTGGGCTGTTCCAGGATATACCAGGTTAGCTGCGAGCTTTGGCTCGCAGAGCCCTTTCACCTTTAGGTCCATCTGTGAGAGAAGCAGGGTCCAGCGAGCAATGCGGGCACTGCTCACTGTCCCATCCTTGATTCTCCCGTTCAGGAGCATCTGGGTGGGCGCGTGATGGGTGAGGAGGGTGATGGGAGAGGTGCCCAATGTGTGGCCAAAAGATGTCTCTCACAATTGGAGTAGCTCTTCTCCACATCCGTGAGTATCCTGGAGGAGTAGATCACCGGCCTTAGCCTACCATGCCGCTCTTGGAGCAGCACAGCACTCAGGCTGTCCCCGCTGGCTGCTACCTCCAGGAAGAACTCTTTCCCCCCATCTATGGCCCCTAGAGCTGGTGCAGTCTGCAGATCTTCCTTGAGCCTGACAAATGCTGCTTGGCAACCCTCATCCCAAGCCCACTCCACTCCCTTGTGTAGGAGTCGGAGCAGAGGGGCAGCTGTGGCTGCATAGTCCTCAATAAAATCTCTGCAGTACCCGGTTAGCCCTAGAAAAGATCGCACTCCTGTGACTGTGTTGGGGACTGGTAACTCCTGTACCGCTTCCCTTCTAGCTTTGTCTATGGCCCTTTCCCCAGCGCGTACGGTCAGGCCCAGGAATTTCACCTCCTGCTGGCCGATCTGCGCTTTCTTTGGGTTTACTTTAAAACCCTCCTGCCTGAGCAACTTCAGCAGTTCGGCCAGTAGTGGGCCATGCTCCTGTCTCGAATCCATGAATAGCAGCAGGTCATCCACATACTGTACCAGCTGCCTGGGCTGGCTGAAGCCCTTTAAACTGTTTGTCATGCATTGATGGAAAATGCTAGGGCTATTGTGGAAGCCCTGAGGCAAGCAGTTCCAGGTGTACTGTTGCCCTTTAAAAGTAAAGGCAAATTTGTACTGATCCCCCCTCCTTAAAGGGATGGACCAAAACCTGTTGGAAATATCCAGCACCGAGAAAGTGGTCACGGATGCTGGGATACTTCCTATCAGGTCGGCAACTGCTGCTACCGTGGGTGCACAGGCTGGGATGTTACTGTTGCGCGCCCGATAGTCCACCGTGGCCCTCCAGGAGTTGTCCGGCTTTCTAACCGGCCATAGTGGAGAGTTTACGTGGGTGGCTATCGGTCTCAGGACCCCCGTTGTACCAAAGAGGACATGGCTGCTTCCATGTCTGGCTCCGCTTCCCTGAGGAAGTTATACTGTTTTTGTGGTCAAGCCATAGGGTCCCTGTCTACGCTGACCTCGAACCCGTTGACCCTCCCACAGTCGTGCTTGTGTGTGGCAAATGAGGCTAGGTGGGCTCGCACAAATGCCTGGAACTCCCTTGGGGTATTGTTGACCATGAGCTCGAGGTTATAACCCTCTTTAGGCTTCATGGTGCACAGGGTCCCCTTCCCCTGTTTCCCTGGGATGACTACAACTCCGCCGTCCTTTCCTGTACTTGCCCCCCATAGGCAATGATTCCTTAAATCCACCAGGACCCCGTGGCCTACAATAAAGTCAGCTCCCAGGATCCCTTTTCCACCCTCCACTTCCCACTTCATTAGGATACAGGTCCACTTAGAGCGGAGTGTTCCTAAGCGAATGGGCAGCGGGATGGAAAATGAGCCTGCCTGTTCCCTACCAGTGAATCCCGACAGACTGTATGGGACCCCGCTAGATAGAGGTGAGGTGGTGGGGTTATCTGAATGGATCACGGTGCATGATGCCCCCGTATCCAACAGATAGGTCCCCTTTACCTTTTCTACCTCCATCTCGACGAGGGGTCTCTTCCATAAGTCGTACTGCAGGGAACACAAGTAAACAAACTACGCTGGCTCTAGTCAGGGCTGTGGGTTGGATGGGGCTGATGGGGTCAGTGCACCTGTAGTGGCCACTACCCTCCCAGGGCCAGTCAATAGGGTCCTCATCGCGTCCAAAAATGACTCGACTGTGGCGGGAGGGATCCCTAACTCTGTCTTTTGGGCTGGGGCTGAGGAATTCTTTCCCTTGTTATCCTTCCAAGGGTTTTTGCACGACTTCCTCCAGTGTCCATTCTTCCCACACCCGTAACAATTAAGCTTCATGCGGGAAGGGTTATACCCTTCCTGATGCCACTCCTTCCTACCCTGTCCGGGTTTTACTTCATGCACCTTCCCTTTAGGTGGGTGTGCATCGGTTCCCCTACCATTCCTATAGGCTAGGGTCAACTGTCTGATCACCGTAAGTTCGGTAGTCAGGGGATTCTTAGGGTCAAACCAGACTTCCGCCTTGGCCCTGACCTGTGGCAAGCTGTTTGCCACCAATGTAAGAAGTCACACAACACCAGGTTATAGTCCAACAGTTTTATTTGAAATCACAAGCTTTCGGAGCGCTGCTCCTTCATCACCTGACGAAGGAGCAGCGCTCCAAAAGCTTGTGATTTCAAATAAAACTGTTGGACTATAACCTGGTGTTGTGTGACTTCTTACATTTGTCCACCCCAGTCCAACTCCGGCATCTCCACACCATGTTTGCCACCAGGCAACAGAGCCAGTGGGCCAGCTGATCCCGGTCCAGGAATGCCTGGTTAGGTACCCCTGTGCAGGCACTCCTATACACCGGCCACAACCGGTCCACGAAAGCCTGCGGGGTTTCCCCTGCGATCTGCATTGTCTTTTCCACTCGGGAGAAAGGACTTCCCTCATTCATCCCCATGGCCTCAAGAACTTCCTCCTTGAGTTCCCCATACCCACACTGTTCCTTCTTACACTGGTCAGAAAGGGACTGGAGGAGCTTACCCTCCAGGGAGAACAGCAGCATTTTGGCCTGTTCGGCATCATTGCACTCGTTGATGCTGGCTGCCTGTTCCACTTCCCTGAAGTGGACCGAGGGGTCCCCTTTCTCTGTGAGCTTTGGTATGTGGCTTACCATAGCTCTAAGCTGTTGGGTGCCGTAGGGAACTATGAGCTGGTTTTGGAGGGGTCCCTCTTCCCCGTCACGAACGGGTGGGCCAAACCTCCGCTGCCGGGCCGGGCACATCGGCCCCGGTTCCAGCCTCTCTTGCGGGGGTTGTTCCATCTCCACTTCTACCCCTAACTCCACCCCCCCCTTGCTGCCGGACTTCGCTAAAACCTGGCGCTACGGGTGGTGGTCGTGGGACCTCCTGTTCCTCAACCGGGTCGTCCCTTGGCACTACCACTGGCGTCTGAACCGTTCTCCCCTCGTTCCCTGTAAAATCCGCCTGGGCTGCCTTCGGGCTTATGAGGCACACCATGCCCTTTGCCTTCCTTAGGGCAAGGCTCAGATTCTCTATCTGTTCCTTGCAGGGGCCATGATCTGCATCTTCAAACCCCTGTTCGCTCGCTAACTTATAGACTGCCTTTATGTCTTTTACTTTCTCCTCCTGCTCTCTTACCTGTCTCGCTAGGCGGGCATTCTTCTCCCACAACCTCAGCTCATTGCTCTTGGCTTCGCTGACCTGGCACTGTAGATATTCCAGCCTGGTCTTATGCTCCCCCATTAACTGTACCCTTTCCTGATTCAGGGCCTGCAATGCTACCAGCAACTTCTCCCCTGCTAGAGTCCTGTCTTGGACTTCCAGGGCTGACTCCCGTATCTCGGCTGCCTGTGCTTCAACGAGCCTGTCCAGAAGCTGGATCTGTTTCTTGAAGCACATCAGCCAGACTGCCTTTTCTATGGATTTCCTATGATCCTTTCCTTCTGTCCATTTAGCTGCAGCATCTACCGGACGCCCAGCCTTTAACAGATTAGTGATCCACTTCTTATTGATATTCACTTTACTGAATACATAGTCAGAAATCCTCTCTTCCATTACGGTTTACTCTCCCGAATCAGTGTCTACTGTATCGCACTCCTGTTGCCGGTGTCCTGCCGCGGTCGCCATTTCTGTAGGGGGTGGCGTGCGTGCAGTCAGCTCGCCTCTGACTGGGTTCCCGAGCGGTTCAAATCGCTCCCACACCCCTGGGTTCTAAACACCGGACTTAGGTACAGGCGGCGATACAGAATTGGAGTAGACAACTGGTTTGGTACAGGAAAACTGTATTTTTATTAAAAGGCACAATAAAAATTACAACACTGGAAAAATTACTGGAATAGCTACAGGCATACAAGAGTACACTTAATTAGGGATGGGGAACACATAGCACATCGAGGGAAAAATCACAGTATTACTTCCCTTACCCTTGTCCCACCCCCAATATCTAACTAATTGTGCTGTGAGGGGCCAGGGATTATGCTCACCAATAAGGGTTTCTGGACTGGTCGGATCCTGTCGATTAAGCCGGTTGCAGTTTTGGGGTTCGCTCTTGGTGTCCTTTGGGGCCTGCCATCATCACGTGGTCCCAGGGCGCAGCGGTGCAGTCGTCTGAGTAAAGTACCCTCTTTTCCTCCGTTAGAGATAGGGAGTAAAGTCTTTGTTGGGTACTTTACCTTGCAGAATGGAAACTTTGGGTTTTGTTCTTCTGGTGGTGGTCTGGTCGTCGAATTCTTTGTTGTGGTTGGGGTTCGGTTGGCGGTCTTCGGTGTTGGCTTGGTCGCAGTGGCCTAGATCATTACCTGTGCAGTGGTAATGATCTGAAGGTATGGTTTACCCGGCCCTTTGTTACCGCGGTGCTCGTGGTCGTCTGCTTCTTTGAGTTTCGAGTATCTCTGGACCTGAGCGTGTGCCTGCTCATCCCCCAACGCTTCTCCACACTGCCCTTCTCTGCCTTTCATCGGCCCGCCTTCGTCTGCTTCTTCTTCTACCCCTGCTTCGTTCCTCAGCTTCCTTCGTTGCGAGTATACCTGGATCAGGGTGTGTGCCTGCTCGTCGCCAATGCTTCTCCACGCTGCCCTTCTCTGCTTATCGGCCTTGCCGTTCGCCTCGTCTCGCCTGCCCGCTTGCTGCCCCATATGTCCTGTGTCCCTTTTGGTTACCGGTGGGCCTACAATTATACTATTTCAGAGGTTCGTTATCTGTGCGCCAAATCAGGGTTAGTTCTTTGTCCGTTTTTTGGCGGGCTCGTTAAAGTGATTATAGTCGTTCGCCTTAACTGCTTTTTGGGCGGTTGCCCCATTGCTAAATGTTCCTTAATGTCTCGGTGTTTGTTATTCATGATGTGAATCGGTATCTTCCTGGCTCGGCAGCCAGTTTAAACTGTAAGTGATTATTTATGCAAAGGTTTGATGGGTTCAAGATTAACTCTTTCCTGAGTTGATTGGTTTCAAAATGAAGAATGCATATTCTGCATTATCTATTGTCTGGCTTCAGCTCTCACAGGCCCCGGCATGTCATTTGACCTGCCGTTTGTGCAGGGCCCTGCTTTCCGATCTTGCAAGCTTCTGCCACGAGGTCCAGAAGCCATTTTGTTTAGGGTTCCCTTATAACTTCGTCCTTCAGGGTCCCTTTATTAATAACTCTGGGGAATGCGGGAATTTTGAGAACCCTACAGATGCAATGCCTGCCGTCTCAGGTGGACGTAAAAGATCCTATAGTGCTATTCGAAGAAGAACAGAGGCGTTCTCCATGACTAAAAAATAGATAATCTGGCCATTATCACATTGCTGTTTGTGGGAGCTTGCTGTGCTCAAATTGGATGCTGCATTTTTTACATTACAACAGTGACGACACTTCAAAAGTACTTCATTGGCTATAAACAAGAACTTGTAGTTATATAATACCTTTAACATAGTAAAACG
Organism: Somniosus microcephalus; assembly: GCF_052327205.1. Taxonomy (NCBI): domain Eukaryota; kingdom Metazoa; phylum Chordata; class Chondrichthyes; order Squaliformes; family Somniosidae; genus Somniosus; species Somniosus microcephalus. Next base: position 71,846,033 of record NC_140999.1, on the reverse strand, counting down.
TCCCAAGGCGCTTCACAGGAGTGTTATCAAACAAAATTTGACACTGAGCCAGATAAGGAGATATTAGGACTGGTGACTGAAAGCTTAGTCAAAGAGGTTTTAAGGAGCATCTTAAAGAGAGAGGTAGACAGGCGGAGAAGTTTAGGGAGGGAATTCCAGAGCTTAGAGCCCAGGCAACAGAAGACACAGCCGCCAATGGTGGAGCAATGAAAATCAGGGATGCGCAAGAGGCCAGAATTGAGGAGCATGGAGATCGTGGAGGGTTGTAGGGCTGGAGGAGGTTACAAAGATAGGGAGGGGGAGAGGCCATGGAGTGGCTTGAAAACAAGATTAGAATTTTAAGTTGAGACAATGAAGGTCAGCAAGCACTAAGGTGATGGATAAACGGGAATTAGCATGAGTTAGGACACGAGCAGTTTTGGAGGAGCTCAAGTTTACGGAGGTAGGAGGCTGACCAGGAGAGCATTGAAATAGTTGAGTCAAGAGGTAACAAAGACATGGAGGAGAGTTTCAGCAGTAGATGAGCTGAGGCAGAAGCAGAGACGGGCGATGTTACGGAGTTGGAAGTAGGCGGTCTTGGTGATGGAGATGATATCGGGTCGGAAGCTCAGCTCAGGATCAAATAGGACACCAAGGTTGCAAACAATCTGGTTCCACCTCAGACAGTGGCCAAGGAGAGGGACAGAGTTGGTTCACTAGGTAACGGAGTTTGTGGCACACACCAAAGACATTGGCCCCGATTGTGTGGTCAGTGGTGAAGGAACGGTGCTCGCTGTTCGTTATGCTTATAGCTGCCCAGACTTTTCGTGGGCTTTTGAGCAGTAACTTACAGCTACGCGAGATCCTTTTCAGTGCAGTGCCCTCTACAGGGGATCTGTGGCCTGTGTGAGCAGGGAAAGCAACCGCGTGTTTCTTCAACCAATCAGATTGAAGAACCCTCACTGAGACACGCAGAGTCTAAATCAGAAGTATAAATTAGAATATTTAATTCAATGTAAAATCATGTACAGAAAGCAAAATAAAGTGAAGGAAAATGGGATTAAGAGAGATAAAAGAAACAAGGAAAAAGTTTTAAAAAATTATATTAAAAAAAAAATCTCCAACAATAATTAAAATCTGAAGGAATGAGACTCCACACTTGTAAAAGTAAATTTTCAGTGCCAGAGAGGTTGTTTGGCAGTAATTAAGTAAAAAATTGACGTACACCTGAACGCACAATCCTTAACGTTTTCTGGCATGGTTAGTGGGTAAGTACAGCAACGTCACACCCTTCGTGTGTTCCAGTGCCGAGTCTCTCGGTGAGATACTGTTCTAGCGAAGTTTGTGGAGGAGCAGGGCAACTTAGACAGCAACTTCCTGATTTCTACATTTAACTGCGCATGTGCGGATGCCAGAAGTTGCTGTCCAATTTACGCCGTAATAATGGTGAGCACTGATAGCCTCATCGTTATTCTTAACGGAAAAACCAGGCCAATGGCTTGGGACTTCCCAATATTTAATTGGAGGAGATTTCTGCTGAGCCAATACTGGATGTCGGACAAAGCGCTTTGGGACATCGTACAGTTGTAAAAGGCGCTATATAAATGCAAGTTCTTTCTTTTCTTTCTTTGTGGTGGGTTCCAGCCTGTCAAAACTCAATGATGACTCCCCTTACAAAGTGCAACAACCACAAGCATTGATTCTGGCTAAGGTCAAGGTAGGAGCACCTGGGAGTGGGAGTAGAACAAGGGGGGGTCACAGGTTCAAATTGTAAGAGGTAAGCTTAGGACTGATATCAGGAAATACTTCACTGAGAGTGAGCCACACAAAGAATGGAATAGAAAAGTGGGGGTGAAAACCGTGGAAAATTGTAGGAAATTATTGGATGCTGAAATGGGTCGAGTTTTAGGATCTCTCGGATGGATGATCTGAGGTGGGTCAAATGGGCTTCTCATATCTGTAATTATCTTAAGTACAGTTCATGAGCAGAAATACCTGAGTTACTTTATTGTTTTCATTTTACAGGAGTTTAATTCTATGGGAGCCAGGTGAGCTATTACCATTAATTATTACTGATAATTAGTTAATTATTCAACGTCTGAATAGAGAAATGTGATGTATTTCAGAACCCAATCGATTTGAAATAGATAATGTTACTGTGATATAAATTATGCTTTTATTTCAGTTTGTAAATGAATCAAACACAATTTCTATTTCATTCTGGGACATGACCCAAAGGATCCTGGAACAGCCCACGATCTCCAAAATTAAATAAGAAAAGGATCTGATGCACTGGAGGAAAATACATTTTGTGCAAAACTGGGCTCAGATAATCAGGGGATTTTGATTAGAAACCAAGGAAGCAATAAGCTAATCCTCAGTGGGTAGCACTGTCGTCTCTGTGTCAGAAGGCCATGGGTTCAAGTCCCACTCCAGAGACTTGAGCACAAAATCTAGGTTTACACTCCAGTGATGGAGTGCTGCACTGTCAGAGGTGACGTATTTCAGATGAGATGTTAAAGCGAGGTCCTGTCTGCCCTCTCAGGTGTTTGTAAAAGATCCCACGGCCACTATTCGAAGAAGAACGGGAGATATCCCTGGCGTACTGGTCAATATTTATCCTCCAACCAACATCACTAAAACAGAATATTTGGTAATCTCGTTGCTGTTTGTGGGATTTTGCTGTTGCGATTGGCTGCCACATTTCCTACATTACAACAGCGACTGCACTTCATTGGTTGCAAAGTGCTCTGGGCCATCCTGATGTTTTTTTTCTTTTTCAATTCAACCCCTCCTTTCATTGGGAAATAGTTATTGATAACACTCGAGTGAGAAAGTAGGAAAAGTTCAGTTGTGGGCAGTTGATTACAGACCAATCACTTGCCTAGGCTAAAGTGCTTCTCCCCCTTTTGCAGACGGGAGAATCTTTTGTTATGTTAAGGTGCTGTATAAGTACAAGTTGCCGTAAGTTATTGGAATTTTAAACCACACTTGACTCAATATAATTTTTTAGACTGAAAGAAGTATCTCAACCAATCACTATACCTCCACTGCCTTCTGGTCTGGATGAGACTCAACTAGTAAAGCTGGAAGCTATTAATCAGAAGCTGGACAAAATGGTTTCAGAGCTAAGCATGGACAGAGATTGGCTGATATTACTGTGTAAGTACTCTTATTAGTTATTACTCGTCAGTCTCTTGTGCTATTAAAATCGGGGAGTCAAGCCTACAAGTCAAGCAAAACTGGAGGGCGGGGAAATTGACCAGGGCATCAGATGTAATTCAGTCCCCATTCTGCCTTTATTTATTTATATATAATATTGTGAGTTTGTATTATTTATTGTTAATTAGCCAAACTTACTGCAATTTTGGAAACAGAAAAGTAGACTTGATTGGAGCACAGGAGTTTCTCTGCAGTACAGGTTCAGGAGCTGGGAGATACAAGACTGAGGTGTTACAGCACTGCCACTGGCTGGAGAGCGTAATTGCAGTGTGACAAGTTTACATAGGCAATTTCCATTATAAATATAGATATAGGAATTTATAATGGGAAAGTTGACAAGAAGTGTGATGTGATTAAAAATGTGACAGCAGGATAAAGTGGGTGAAAATGTAAGATTTTCAATATATTATAGATATAGGGGGAAAAATTCGGTTGCTTTGCTCCTCCCGTTAGCCCTAAGAGGGTGCTAATGGGGCACAAAGCAACTAGTGCCCGGGTGCAGCGATGTTTGCACCGCTCACGAAATTGATCAGACATTTTGCGGCAGCACTAAACACTACCGCCACAATCTCCCGCCTGCAGATCGTGATGTCAGACGCGCATGCAATGCCCCGGTAGCGCCCCGGACCAGATATTGAGTGGTGCCCCCTGCCTTACCACCTGCTGCTAGCAAAGACAGGTTGAGGGGAGCGTTTTGCAGTCGGGAAGGGACTGGGGGAGCGCTATTTAAAGGCCACCGCTTCCTGCCTTTTTCTATCAGCGACATTTTTGGCACCACGCATTCTGAGAGAGCGAGAGAGACTTCTGGAGAGATTCAATGCTGTGTGAAGGAGTTTTGGGTACTGAGCAGCACTTTGCAGGTTCATTTTGAGTTGACCTTCCTTGCATTGATTTAGAAGAGACTATGGGGGCTGCACTCTGATCTCTTTCCCTGGGCCTCTCCATTGTTCTTTCCAGCAGAATTGATGTACAGGTCTCTCCAGGACGAGATTCAAGGCTGCAATGAGCAGGGTGTGGATGGAGAGCAAGATCGACCCTCCCCTTTAAGAATTGGCCGGCGCCAGTGTGTCTGTGATCCATTGCTGACTGACAGCACATGAGCTTCACCAGCGCTCTGAGGTAGCACCTTGCACCTCGGCATTAGCTCCTTGAGAGGTGTGTAGTACCAGATTTAGCGCTCAAAACACCTCCAGGGGCGATAGAAACCAAGTTTGCAGTCGGAGGCGATAATTAGCACCAGGCTCTAAACTTTGTACCCGGCCGATAATTGCGCCCCAAACGGGGCGATACCGAATTTCTCCCCCATAGTGTATGTGCTCCCAAATCATGTGGATAAATAATTATCTTGCACATTCGATACAGAATTTATTCCACATATATGAAATATCAGAACTACATTCCCAGGAGCTACCAGAAGTAAAATAAAATCACATAGGTGTGTGCTTGTTCTTTCCATCAGTGAGCTCACAGCTACATCCATTCAACTCATGCCCCATCACGCTTCATTGTACTCCCCTTTACACAGAACATTATACAGTGAGGCAACAGGTGCTGAGAATGAAGTAAACTTAACCCTGAACCCTAATATGCTTTGAAATAACTTTCATGGTACTGTAAAATATCAATAGATGGCAGAACACATCCAATATGTATAGAATATATCATTGGATTTTCCAACATTCAGTCCATATACATTTAAGGGTACTGGAACAATCTTTGTGTCTTAGAATAGAATGGAATGGTACAGCACAGAAGGAGGCCATAACACATAAAGTGTTGACATCACAAATGTGGTTTAACTCCAATTTGGGCCTTTATGTTTTGATGCCAGTGACTGTCCTGGCTGACACTTTGGTGCGGTGCTGCACTGTCGGAGGCGCTATTTCTCAGATGCGGCAGTGGCCGGGGTCCCGTCCGTCCTCTTGGGTGGATGTGAGGGTCCCACGGCATTGTTCGAGGAGGAGTATCGCAAGTTCTCCTGACCCTCTGGCCAATTTTCTTTTAAATCTCTTCTTGCCAACTTTGCCTATCTCACTCACTACATGGTTCTGCAATTCTCAATCAGTTGCCTGGATGTTGAACAGGAAGAGTGTGGGTGGACAGTTCTGTTGATGCATTTGGATTAAAAAATAACGAGTAATTATACTCTAAATGGAAATGGACTTGGTGCTGTGGAAGGGCAGAGGGATTTGTGGGTACAGGTTCATGGGACATTAAAGGATGATAAGGCTGTAAAAAAAAGTTAATGGAATTCTGTGTTTTATCATGAAGTGTAGAATATAAAAACCAAGAGGTAATGATGAGCATATATGAAACCTTTGTAAGACCATAGTTCGAGCACTGTGTGCTATATTAGGCTCCACACTATAGGAAGGATATTGAGGCTTTTCAGAGGGCACAATGTAGATTCACCAGGATGCTGCCTGGCCTGAGGAAATACAAAGAAAGGCTTGAAATATTGGGTCTTTTTTCATTAGAACAATGCAGATTATGGGATGTTATAATACCGATGTTTAAAATTATGAAAGGATGGGATGGCGCAGATTGAAACAAACTCTTTCCAGAAGTTGAGAGAGTCAAGAACGAGGGGCCATAGATACAAGATTAAATGCTAGAGATATAGAACAGAGGGCTGGAGAAACGTCTTCACACAGAAACAACAACTTGCATTTATACAGCACCTTTGACGTAGTAAAACGTTCCAAGGCGCTTCATAGTACCGTAATCAGACAGAAAATGACACTGAGCCACGTAAAGAGATATTAAGACACATGACCAGAAGCTTGGTCAAAGAGGTAGTTTTTAAGGAATGTCTTAAAGGAGGTAAGAGAGGTAAAGAGGCTGAGAGGTTTAGGGAAGGAATTGCAGAGCTTAGGGTCTCGGCAGCTGAAGGCACGACCGCTAATGGTGGAGCGATTAAAATTGGGGATGTGCAAGAGGCCAGAATTGGAGGAGTGCAGAGATCTTGGAGAGTTGTGGGGCTGGTGGAGATTACAGAGATAGGAAGGGGCAAGACCATGGAGGGATTGAAAACAAGGATGAGAATTTTGAAATCGAGGCACTGCTTAACCGGGAGCCAGTGTAGGTCAGTGAGCACAGGGGAGATGGGTGAATGGGACTTGGTGCGAGTTAGGACACGGGCAGCCGAGTTTTGGATGACCTCAAGTTTACGTAGGGTGGGATGTGGGAGGCCGGCCAGGAGTGCGTTGGAATTCAGGTCACACTGTAAGACTTGAGCCCATAATCTACGCTGACACTCTAATTAAATCCTGAGGAAGTGCCGCATTGCAGAGCTGCTGTCTATCAGGTGAGAGGTTAAAGCAAGGCTCTGTCTTCTCCCTCAGATGGACAGGCAAGATCCCATTTGAGTTGTCTTCTACGTGAGCCTACAAAACAACAGTGAACTCACTTCAAAATTAATTAATTGGCTGTGAAGTGCTGAGGGTGTGAAAGGTGCTGTGTAAATTTACAATACTCCTTTCCTTCTATTCTTTAATTCACAGATGGACAGAGACCAACTCTGAATGAAAACACAGCTTATCCAGATATTGTGTGCAGTCCCACATCTGTGTCGGGATCTGGCCAGCAGTTCTTGTGCCTGGATGATCCAGAGAGGTTTGATTGTTACGAGCAGATCCTCTGCACTGAGGGACTGACCGACGGACGTTCATATTGGGAGGTGAAGATCACAGAATATGCCACATGGTGGGGAATTGGAGTGAGCTACAGGAGCATAGTCCGCAAAGGCCAGGGCAAAGAATGTGAATTGGGAATGAACAGTAAGTCTTGGTGTCTCTACTCAATTGAGGGTGAACTTTCTGCTCTCCACAAGGCCAAAGTGACTTATCTAACCACTGGAAACCCCACCAAAGTGGGAGTGTACGTGGATTTTGAGGCTGGAACGATCTTGTTTTACAGTGTGTCAGACAGGAAACTAACCCTGATACACACGTTCCAGCAGCAAGCATTCACTGAGCCCCTCTACCCAGCTCTGGGAGTTGGTGTTGATACATCATTGTCTTTGGAGGAAAAATTTGGTTGATTTGCGCCTTCCTAAGAGGGCGCTAATGGGGCGCAAAGTAACTAGCGCCTGGGCGTGGCACCGCTAACGCCTCCCGTGAAATTCAGCGGGAGGTTAGTGGTGGCGGTAACCGTTAGCGCCCCGCTCGCGCCTTGGCTGCGATCTTTGGTAGCGCCCCCTGACTTACCGCCGGACGCTATGTCCACCGGGGTCAGGGGGGCCTACCTGTGGCTGGGGTGGCGCAAATTAAAGGGAAGGTGCCAGGTGGCCATTTTTGTTGCTGGCCACCTGCCAGCACCTGCCCGCTTTGCTGTCCCCGGCCTCCTGTGCAGCCCCCCGTGGGGTGCTGGCTGCGGTCCGTGAGCCCGGCACTTCTCTTGAGTGCCGGGCTCTTTTGCCAGCACTCTGATGCCTGGTGGCCCAGCTGGGCTCCTGGGTCGCGCTGCGCTAGGCCCCTCCCCTTTAATAAGGGAAGACCTGCAGTTCCGCGGTGCGACGTGCCGCAGCGCGTGGCGCTAAGGCACGTAGCGCCGTGATATTCACTCGCAGCGCCCCAAAAGGGAGGGGGGTGCCTCCAGTAGCACCCCACCTCCCTTTTGGGGCGCTACTGGTGAATTTCGGGTGCAGGGGAGCTAACTTTTTCAGGGCAAAGTTAGCGCCCCAAAGGCGGCGCGACCCAATTTTTCCCCCTTTGTCTTTTTCAAAGAGTAACAGATCTCCCATGACAAAAGCAAAATACTGCGGATGCTGGAAATCTGAAATAAAAACAGAAAATGCTGGAAACACTCAGCAGGTCAATGGGGCAAGGAGTAATTATAGAGAGTTGGGGGGAGAAATTCGGTACCTTAGCGCCTCCAGTTAGCACCGGGAGGTCACAGAAGCTCTCTACATTAGGAGAAGGGACTACATTTCCTTCCCCATTACCAGAGAGAAGCAGGACAAGCGTGCATGTGGCTTTGCCAGGATAGTGGGATTCCCCATGGTGCAGGGCACCATTGACTGCACCCACGTAGCTTTGCGGGCACCGCCTAGCAATCCTGAGATCTTCTGTAGCCACAAAGGCTACCACTCACTTAATGTGCAGTTGGTGTGCGACCACAGACAGCGAATCCTCAATGTGAATTCCCACTATCCTGGCAGCAGCCACAATGCCTTCATCCTGCGCTAGACTGTGTGCTAGCACTCTTCCAGCCATTACATCAAGCTCATGGCTGGCTGGTCGGAGACAAGGGCTATCCGCTCTCCACCTGGCTCGTGACTCCCCTCCACAACCCTAACACTCCTGCACAGCACTCATATAATGAGAGCCATACTGCCACCAGGAACATCATTGAGCAGAGCATCGGGGTGCTCAAGCAACGGTTCCGCTGCCATGACCGCTCAGGCGGAGCCCTCCAGTACTCGCCAGAGCGGGTGTCCCATTTTGTGGTGGTCTGCTGCATGTTCCACAATCTGGCCCAGCCCTTGTCACCAGGGATTGCGGGACCACCTCAGGAGGAGGAAGAGGGAGAGGCGGAGGATGAGGATGAGGAAGTTGAGGAGGAGGAACAGGAGCGAGGGAAGAGCCAGCCACTCAATCGGCCTTCCGGCCTCATCAGACTGTGGTTCCAGTAAATTCAACCCCAGATCCCTGTTGCTCACCACACCCCCATCATTCCATCCCTGTCACAGTGCAGAGGACTACAGGCTGCATTTTCCTCAAATCCACCAGTAGAACATAAGGATTTCAGTTACTGACAGCTCCTTTCCATGCCATGCGATACCACTTCCAACGTGAAAGGAAAGAAGGAAAAGGCAAAGAGACAACAGCAAAAATAACATTGGGCAGAGAGCCACAAAACAAGAGTATGAGAGAGACTTACCAAATAACAAATCCACTGGAGATCCACTAGTATAAATAAAGATATGTCTGGCACAGATGTCACACTTGTAGATTTTGATGTCTCACTTTTTAATTTAAAAAAAAGTATTAAATCAATAAAAACATTGTCAGTATTAGTAATTAACCTTTAATTGGTCTTAGACTGTGCCTTTTTCTGGCAGTTAGATCTTGTGAACACGCTTGATTACATGTAGCTCCACCTTAGTAGCAGAATAATACATTGTCCATTACTTGATATAACAAAACAGTAAATCCGTCTTACCATGAGCAATGCCACAGGAGATCTGCTAATGTTAATGCTAATTGACATGAAAAGACGATTATTTTTAAAAATAGTAATATTTTATACTATATGTATTTGAGAAGATATTTCTTTTCAAGCTTTTTCATTAGTTTATCATCGCCTCTGAGTGCAGTTTACAAAAGTTATCTTGTAAAATTCTTTTAACTGTACATGCCAGGCAGTCTCTTCTTATGCTGTGTGTTACAATATGTAATAAATTCCTAGCTGTGTGTTGTCATATATGTAATTTATTCCTATTTGTATGTTATCCTATGTGTAATACATTCCTAGCTATGTGTTGCCTTATATATAGAGTCATAACGGCACAGAAGGAGGCCATTCGGCCCATCGAGTCCGTGCCGGCTCTCTGTAGAGCAATTCAGTCAGTCCCATTCCCCCGCTCTATCCCCATATTTCTCTCAAGTGCCTATCCAGTCTCCCCTTGAAAACATTGAGTGTCTCCGCTTCCACCACTTCCGTCGGCAGCGAATTCCAGGTCATCACCATTCGCTGCGTAAAAAAGTTTTTCCTCACATCCCCCCTGTATCTCTTGCCCAAAACCTTAAATCTGTGTCCCCTAGTCCTTATACTGTCAACTAGTGCGAACAGCCTTTCCTCATCTAGCCTATCCAAACTCATCATAATCTTGTACACCTCTATCAAATCACCCCTCAACCTCCTTTGCTCTAACGAAAACAAATCCAGCTTCTCCAACCTGTCCTTGTAGCTAAGATCCCCCACCCCCGGAATCATTCTGGTAAATCTCCTCCACACCCTCTCAAGGGCCTTCACACCCTTCGTAAAATGTGGTGACCAGAACTGGATGCAATACTCCAGTTGTAGCCTAACCAGTGCTTTATAAAGGTTCAGCATAATTTCTCTACTTTTGTACTCAATACCTCTATTTATGAAGCCCAAGATCCCATATGCTTTGTTAACCACTCTCTCAATATGTCCTGCCACCTTCATGGACCTATGCAAATTAACTCCCAGGTCCCTCTGTCCCTGCACACTCGTTAAAACTGTGCCATTCAGTGTATATTGCCTCTCGCTGTTCCTTCTGCCAAAATGCATCACCTCACACTTCTCTGTATTAAATTTCATCTGCCACTTGTCTGCCCATTCTGCTAGCCTTTCTATGTCCTGTTGCAGGCGATTGGTATCATCATCACTGTTTGCCACACCCCCAAGTTTGGTGTCATCAGCAAATTTAGAAATTCTACTCTGTATTCCAATATCTAGGTCATTTATATATATAATCATATCAAAAAAAGCAGTGGCCCCAGCACTGACCCTTGGGGAACACCACTGTACTATCCTCCAGTCTGAAAACAGCCATTTACCACAACTCGCCGTTTTCTGTTCTTAAGCCAATTCCTTATCCAAGCTGGCTCTGACACTTAAGCCAATTCCTCATCCAAGCTGCCACTGACCCTATTCCATGAGCCTCAATTTTGTTAACCAGCCTTCTATGTGGTACTTTGTCAAACACCTTCCAAAAATCCATGTAGATAACATCCATTGCATTCCCTTCATCAATCCTCTCTGTTACTTCATCAAAAAATTCAGTTAGATTAGTCAAACACCATCTGCCTTTTACAAATCCATGTTGGCTCTTCTTAATTAGCTTAAACCTCTCCAAGTGCCCGTTAATTTTTTCCTTGATTATTGTTTCTAAAACTTTACCCACCACTGATGTTAAACTGACCAGCCTGTAGTTACTAGGATTGTCCTTACACCCTTTTCTTGAACAATGGTGTCACATTTGCCACTTTCCAATCCTCAGGCACCTCCCCCGCATCTAGGGAAGATTGGAAAATTATGGCAAGCCCTTTCGCTATCTCCTCCCCCAATTCCCTTAGCAATCTGGGATGCAAGCCATCTGGACCAGGTAACTTGTCCACTCTAAGTATACCCAGCCTTTCCAGTACATCCTGTCTATCAATTTTCACCCCTTCCATTGCTTCTACCTTTTCCACTTCTACCAATATTTTGTCAGCATCCACCTCCTTAGTGTAGTGTATGTACCTTTAAGAGGAACTATGTTTTTGAAGCCCCTGTATACTGTAGTACCAGTAGTGACCACTCGGGTATATAAGCCCGTGTAGCGTCTTGTGTAGTTAGTTTACCTCCAGACTTTGTTCAGTAAACACTTGTTAAATCAACTCCTGCATTCTGTGTCTCCATTAACACACGGATCTAACATTGGCGACGAGTTAGAAACGAACTTACCTGCAATTCGGCAGCACCTCAAGGGGATCGATTCCTCAGACGAAGGTCGAAGCCAGAAGCAAGAAAAAAAAACAAAAAAACTGTGGTTTCACCAGCTAAACGGGCTGGTGGCAGGTAGTGCACTGATCCTTCCTGGGCTGCGGTGGGCTAGAGCTCGCTCGGGTGGCTCTGCAACGGGGCCGGGCAGCGAGTCGGGAAGCAGAAGCAAAGAGAGAGAGAGGGTGGAGCACTCAGGGCGTTCGGCAGGTCGGCGTTCGGACCGAGCAGAGGGAGGGGAAAGTCCCAGAGGGTCCGCTCCACGACGGGAACGGTTCTCCAAGCAATGGGGAAACTATTGAAGAGATATATATAAAAAAAAATAGAAATACCGCGAAAAGCTGCAGGTCGCAACGGGAACCACAGAGAACAGCGTTGGCAGCAGCGGCAGCGGCGGGAAAGCGCGGGAGGCGCCATCTTAACTCGGTGGGGAAGAAAGAAAAGCGCGGGAGGCGCCATTTTGATCCATCGGTGATGGAGGAGAAGCGCGGGAAGCGCCATTTTAGATTTTCAAGATGCCGAAGACTGGCAATATTACTGCTTTCGATAGTGATATAGAAGATTGGACCACATATGTGGAAAGAGTGGAGGTATATTGCAAGGCGAATGAAGTAACGGATGATAAAAAGGCATCGGTACTTCTAAATCTGATGGGCGCAAGGACATACGGGCTGTTACGAAACTTGATCACTCCAGCCAAACCGATGGACAAGAATTTTAAGGAGATTGTTGATACCTTACAGGAGCACTTAAACCCAACACCGCTGCTGATAGCGGAACGATTCAAATTCTTCAGGAGGAATCAGCACAAGAATGAAAGTAACGCTGATTACCTCACCGAATTACGAAAGCTGTCAAAGCACTGCCAATTCGAGGCAGGACTGGCAGATTCTCTACGAGACAAATTCGTCTGTGGTCTCCTAAGCGAAGGAACACAGAAAAGACTACTTTCTGAGAAAGATTTGACACTGGACAAGGCTTTCAGTGTGGCTGTATCATACGAAGTAGCAGCAAGAGGAGCTGCAGAGATACAGCAAAAGCCACAGGACTTCGGCACCCATGAAATGACATGGGGTTTCGAGAGATGTTATCGCTGCGGCAGATCCACCCATGACCAGAAGGACTGCTGGTTCAAGGACAAAGCATGCAGGCAATGCGGAAAGATGGGACACATTGCATGTGTATGCAGATCTGGAAAAAAATCCGCTGACAGTAAAAAGGTCAATAAGGAAAAGTACAGAAAGGTACAAATGATGACGGACAGTAGCTCCGAAGACCAGAAGAGCGATAGCGACTCCGGAAACAAGAGACTAAGCTGTCTCAAATTACATAATGTAATTGCCAAAGAAGATTACCAGACTATTTGGGTTACCCTCACGATAGCGGGGTCCCCAGTCAAAATGGAGCTAAATACAGGATCAGCTCTGACCGTCATGAGTCGACGGGATTACGAGCGGCTATTTCCGCATATACCTTTGAAAGACACATCCATTATCTTGAAGACATATACGGGGCAGAAAGTATACCCCAGAGGGAAAATAAGGGTGCCTGTTGTATACAACGGCAAGGAAATACAGAAGTTGTATTTATACGTTCTGCAAGATGGTGGTCCACCGTTGTTGGGACGTGAATGGATCAGAAAGATACGTTTAGACTGGCACTCCATTCAGGCACTGACGGTGACCAGTAAGAAAAAAAATGATGATGACGTCATACCTGGACGATTAAAAGAAATCTTGGGTAACGCCAAAGAAGTGTTTCAACAGGAACTAGGAACCCTGAAAGGCGCCACCACCTCAATAAAAGTGGAAGATGCGGCAATTCACAAGTTTTTTAAGGCAAGGCCGGTGCCATACGCAATTTGTCCAGCCGTCGAGGCAGAGCTGCAGAATTTGGAAAAAGCAGGCGTGTTATCCAAGGTAGATTGGAGCGAGTGGGCAACACCCATCGTCCCGGTCATGAAGAAAACGTTGAATAATGATAAATCTGAAGAACAGAGAAAAATTCGCATCTGTGGGGACTTCAAGGTGACTGTAAACCCGGTTCTTCACACGGTACAGTATCTTCTTCCGAGGATAGAAGATATTTTTGCCTCACTATCCGGAGGGAAACGTTTCACCAAAATTGACTTAGCACAGGCACATCTACAGATGGAGGTTGAGGAGGCCTCTAAAAAGTATCTCACGATAAACACACACAAAGGCCTGTACCAGTACAATCGACTGGTTTTCGGAGTGGCATCAGCTCCGGCTATCTGGCAAAGAGCTATGGAGCAAGTCCTGCAAGGGATTCCGGGGACTCAATGCTACCTAGACGACATCCTTGTAACGGGAGAAAACGACAACAAGCACCTTGCCAACTTGGAGCAGGTGCTCACGAGGCTGAGAGAACGGGGCCTACGAGCAAATCGCCCCAAGTGCGAATTTTTCCAGAAACAAATATCATATTGTGGCCATGTCATTAACGAAGAAGGGTTGCATAAGTCACCTGAAAAAATTTAAGTGGTCGTAAAGGCCCCAGCGCCTGAAAATGTCTCACAATTAAGGTCGTTCCTGGGATTAATAAATTACTATCATAAATTTTTACCAAACTTGTCGACGGTTCTGCACCCTCTTAACGCACTGCTACAAACGGGAGTAGTTTGGAAATGGAGCGAAGACTGTAAACGTGCCTTCCATAAATGCAAAGGCTTGATCACGTCCAGGGAAGTGTTGGCTCATTACAACCCATCACTGCCAATCAGACTGGCGTGCGATGCATCCCCTTACGGCGTGGGAGCGGTATTATCGCATAGATTCCCTGATGGCTCGGAGCGGCCGATAGCTTTTGCGTCACGCTCATTGAACTCAGCTGAGCGTAGCTATGCCCAGATCGACAGGGAGGCACTCAGCCTGGTGCGGGGGATGAAGAAATTCAACCATTACCTACACAGACAAAAATTTACCTTGTTGACTGACCATCAACCCCTCATCTCCATATTGAACCCTAAAAAGGGTGTTCCCATTATGACAGCGCAAAGGCTACAGAGGTGGTCCCTTTTCCTAGGGGCACACCAATATGACATAGAATACAAAGGAACAAAACAGCATGGGAATGCTGATGGGTTATCGCGCCTACCGTTGCCAACGGTAGAAGAGGCACCTACAGTGGACCCAGTGGAGATGTTCCACTCGACCATAATGGAATGTCTACCAGTAACAAATCCTACCATTGAAAAGGAAACGAGAAATGACCCGACTCTCTCACGAGTCTACGATTTAACGGTGAAGGGATGGCCAGCACATGGCGAACCACTGTTGCCAGCATTCTCGCAAAGAAGAGAACAGCTGTCAGTATGCCGAGGAACCTTGATGTGTGGATTCAGAGTGGTGATTCCACCCAAACTCAAGGATAAAGTGCTAAAGGAGCTTCACGAGGGGCATCTGGGTGGAGTGAAAATGAAGAACTTAGCCAGAGCGTTTGTGTGGTGGCCAGGTATCGATGGAGACATCGAAGAAATGACCAAGAGCTGTCTAGGATGCCAGAAGGTCCAAAACGCCCCACCACAAGCCCCTCTACATCCATGGGAGTGGCCCTCATCTCCATGGCAAAGGGTACATATCGACTTTGCTGGTCCATTTATGGATTCAATGTTCTTAATCGCGGTGGATGCACACTCCAAGTGGCCGGAGGTAATAAAGATATCCTCCACCGCCACGGAAAAAACCATCACAGTATTAAGGACCATATTCGCCAGGAATGGGCTGCCTGAACAGATCTGTTCTGATAATGGATCGCAATTTGTATCCGAAGAATTCAGGAAGTTCTTAAAAAACAATGGGGTTAAGCACTACACGTCCGCCCCATACCATCCCGCCACCAATGGATTGGCTGAAAGGTTTGTCCAGACCTTCAAGAAGGCCATAAAGGCCATGGGTAATGAAGACATAAATCTACAACATAAGGTAGATAACTTCTTGTTTGCGTACAGGAATGCAACACATGTGGTTACAAACCAAACCCCCGCCATGATGTTTTTCAATAGAAGACTAAGATGCCGGCTGGATTTGGTCAAGCCAAACGTCAGCAGGGATGTAGAGAACCGGCAATTTCAAAGCATGAATGAAAGGCCAACTAGAACCTTCCAGATAGGTCAACCAGTTTTGGCCCGGGACTACCGTACCGAGAAATGGCAGCCTGGAACTATTTGCACACGACTAGGACCGCTGATGTATACCGTGGACATTGGAGAAAGCATAATAAGGCGCCATGCTGACCAGATCATAGAGTCATCCGAAAAAGGACAACCTACACCACAACTCTATACGCCTAGTGATGAAGCAGAGATACCCATAGTATCTACCTCCGATCCGGTGATACTGGAACCAGATGAACCCGACACTGGCATTGAAGCCGAATCGACCTTGCCAAAAGAACCTACTACACCACCGAAACCGACTACACCACCGAGGCGTTATCCGGACCGAGTCAGGAAGCCTCCAGAGAGACTGAATTTTTAATTGATTAACTTCAGCAAATGTGTAGATTATTGTTTTTGTAAAAATGTTATTTAATGATTACTTAAAATGTTATGTACTATTTATCTAAAAGGGGAGGAATTGTAGTGTATGTACCTTTAAGAGGAACTATGTTTTTGAAGCCCCTGTATACTGTAGTACCAGTAGTGACCACTCGGGTATATAAGCCCGTGTAGCGTCTTGTGTAGTTAGTTCACCTCCAGACTTTGTTCAGTAAACACTTGTTAAATCAACTCCTGCATTCCGTGTCTCCATTAACACATGGATCTAACACTTAGTAAACACCGATACAAAGTACTCATTGAGTATTCTAGCCTTGCCCTGCGCCTCGAAGCATATATCACCTTCTTTGTCTCTAATAGGCCCCACGTCGCCTCTTACTACCCGCTTACTATTTACATGCCGGTAGAAGATTTTTGGTTTCCCTTTTATGTTAACCGCCATTCTATTCTCATATTCTCTCTTTGCCAATCTTATTTTCATCTTCACATCCCCTCTCAACTTATTGTATTTGGTCTGGTTCTCCCTTGAAGAATTCACCTGACATGCATCATATACCCTTATTTTTTGTTTCATCATATTCTCCATCTCCCTCGTCATCCAAGGAGTCCTTGCTTTGGTTCCCTTACCCTTCCCTCTTGTTGGAATGTACCTAGCCTGTACTTGGAACATCTCCGCCTTAAAGATCACCCATTGTTCCGTTAGTTTTTCCTGTCAGTCTTTGGTTCCATTTTACCCTGTCTAGATCCTTTCGCATCCCATTGAAGTTAGCCCTATTCCAGTTTAGAAGTTCCACTCTAGATTGTTCCTTGCTCCTCTCCATTGCTAATCTAAATCTTATGATACGATGATCACTCGTACCCAAGTGTTCTCCCACAGACATTTGGTCGACCTGGCCCACCTCATTCCCCAGCACCAGATCCAGCAATGCCTTCTTCCTAGTTGGGCCAAGAACATATTAGTCAAGGAAATTCTCCTGAACACATTTCAGAAATTCCTCCCCCTCCTTTCCCTTTACCCTAACATTATCCCAATCGATATTTGTGTAATTAAAGTCCCCCAATATCACCACTCAATAGCTCTTGTATACCTCTGTGATTTCCCTGCAGATTTGCTCCTCTACCTCCCTCTCACTATTTGGAGGCCTATAGAAGACCCCCAATAGCGTGATCATACCCTTTTTGCTCCTCAACTCTAACCAAATAGATTCTGTCCTTGTCCCTTCAAGAACATCTTCCCTTTCCAACACTATAATGTCTTCCTTAATCAGCACTGCCACCCCACCTCCCTTTTTTCCTTCCCTATCTTTTCTGAACACCTTGTACCCTTGAATATTAAGTGCCCAGTCCTCACCATTTTTAAACCACGTTTCCGTTATTGCCACAACATCATATTGCCACACGGCTAATTGTGCTTGTAGCTCACCACCCTTATTCACCACACATTGTGCGTCTACGTACATGCATTCTAAACCCATTTTTGAATTTTTCATAGTCTTTCTTAGTCTGCTCCTATCTAATATGGTACTACTTCCACCTCTAGTACTATCTTCTCTAGTACTATCCAACACACTCACTCTTTTATGCAACTTATTCCTCTTTTCTACTCCTATATGCTGGTGCCCATCCCCCTGCCATGCTAGCTTAAACCCTCCCCAACAGCACTAGCAAACCTCCCCGCGAGAATATTGGTACCGGCTCTGTTGAGGTATAACCCGTCCAGCTTGTACAGGTCCCCTCTTCCCCAGAAACAGTCCCAATGCCTCAGGAATCTAAAGCCCTCCCTCCTGCACCATCTCTCCAGCCACGCATTCATCTGTTCTATCCTCCTATTCCTGTACTCACTAGCACATGGCACCGGGAGTAATCCGGAGATTACTACCTTTGAGGTCCTGCTTTTTAATCTCTCACGTAGTTCCCTAAACTCTGCCTGCAGGACCTTATCCCTCTTTTTGCCTATGTCGTTGGTACCGATATGGACAACGACCTCTGGCTGTTCACCCTCGCCCCTCAGAATGATCTGCAGCCACTCAGTGACATCCTTGAACCTGGCACCAGGGAGGCAACATACCATCCTGGAGTCACGTCTATGGCCGCAGAAATGCCTGTCTGCTCCCCTAACTATCGAATCCCCAACCACTATTGCTCTTCCAATCTTTTTCCTCCCCCCCCACCCCGTGCAGCTGAGCCACCCATGGTGTTGTGGGCTTGATTCTGGCTGCACTCCCCAGAGGAACCATCGCCCTCACCATTACTCTGAACAGAATACTGGTTGGAGAGCGCGATGCACTCCAGAGACTCCTGCACTACCTGCCTGATCCTCCTCTTCTGTCTGGCAGTCGCCCATTCCTTTCTGCCTGCATACTCTTAGGCTGCGTGGTGACCACCTTTAGAAACGTGCTATCCATGTAACTCTCAGCCTCACGGATGCACCGCAGTGACTCCAGCCGCCGCTGAAGCTCTGAAACTATGTAGTTGATTCGGAGTGGACGGCTGCATACAATCAAGCTTTGCTTGCCAGAACACATGCCTTCACACATTTTCTGAAGGCTACATCACCAGGAGAGTGATCTTCACTTCTTCAGAGCGGCTGGATTCTCAAAAAAAGTCAGGCTTGATTGATGGTTCTCCATGTGACCATTCAATTTCTTTTGTGCTGCACTGTCGGAGGTGCCGCCTTTTGGATGAGATGTTAAACCGAGACCCCGTCTGCTCTCTCAGGTGGACGTTAAAGATCCCATGGCACTATTTCGAAGAAGAGCAAGGGAGTTATCCCCGGTGTCCTGGCCAATATCTATCCCTCAACCAACATAACAAAAAACAGATTATCTGGTCATTATCTCATTGCTGTTTGAGGAAGCTTGCTGTGCACAAATTGGTTGCCGTGTTTCCCACATTACAACAGTGACTACACTTCAAAAAGTACTTCATTGGCTGTAAAGCACTTTGAGATGTCTGGTGATCGTGAAAGGCGCTATAGAAATGCAAGTCTTTCTTTCTCTTCCTTTTCAACAATTGAATCATGGTCGTGAATAGGAAGGAATTGCATCTGTTAATGTGCAGGTTGTATGTGACTATTGGACCTGCAGCTTGCAGGTTGATGCCAGGTACCCTGAAAGCTGCAGCGATGCATTTATTGCACGCCTGTCTACAGTCACAGCCTTATTTCAAGGCCATTCTGCCCGAAGTGGATGGATTCTGGATGACAGGGTTACCCTCTGGAGGCCTCGCTGATGATACCAGTGTGGAATCCCAAAACTGTAGCTGAAAGTAAACATAATGAGGCACACGCCTCCACAAGGAGCTAAACAGAACACACAATTGGATTATTCAACAATTCTGCTGCCTGGATTGGTTCGGAGGGCGAAGGGGAGGGGATGCTGTACAGCCATAAAAATGTGACCACAATTATCATCCTGTGCTGCATTCTGCACAGTCCGTCTGTTTGGAAAGGAAGAGGGATCACCATGCAACAGGGGCAGGAAAGAAAGAAGTTGCATTTATATAGCACCTTTCACAGCCTCAGGATGTCCCATAGTGCTTTACAGCCAATGAAATACATTTTGAAGTGTAGTCACTTTTGTAATGTGGGGAAATGTGGCAGTCACTTTACACACTGCAATGTCCCACAAACATAATGTGATAATGATCAGATTATCTGTTTTAGTGACGTTGGTTGAGGGATAAATATTGGCCAGGACACCGGAGAGAAGCTGTTCTTTGAATAGTGCCGTAGGATCTTTTACGTTTACCTGAGAGGGTTGGTCCCTTCGTAGCATGTTGAAAAGGCACCCTATCTCTCAAATTAATTCCAGTCTGGGCTGAGGTATAATTGGCTGCATCAAAGAAACCTAAAGCAGACAGACCATGTGGGTCAGTGTAAAATAAAGCCGATTTAATCTGTTCAAATGACTGGGACTAACTGAAACGTTTTGTGGTTGGAAATAAATTGGGTTCAGTTTAACGTCTCACCCGAAAGACAGCACCTCCGACAGTGCAGCACTCCCTCAGTACTGCACTAAAGTGTCACCTTCAAGTCTCTGGAGTGGTAGTTGACTCTGACTCAAATGGGAGAGCGCTATGACTGAGCCAAGGCTGGCTCACAATTATCTCCCCCTGCCTCCCTTCCAGAATTTGACACTAAAAGATGGGTCTCGCAATGCGCCCCAATCAGGTTAATAATGCCATCATGCACATTTCAGTAGCTATTACGTGTGATGATGTCATGTTGTGGTTCCAGGTAAATTGCCTAGTGGCAGAATGCATGAGTGGAGCATGAAGCCCCCTCCAATAGAGAATACAGTGTGTCCCAGATGAGCCATTCCAAATGTGAGATGTGCAGTGCCCGCTCCAGTTTTCACCCTCTTCTATTATGGACTTCTTTTGCCTGCAATCATATAGGTGAAATGCAGACAACGCTTGCGTCTGCGTATACTTGGAGGTCGAACACCAAACCATCATTAACACCTTCACCGAAGCGTACGAGAGCATGAGCCTTACACTAAACGTCCGTAAGACAAAGGTCCTCTACCAACCTGCCCCCGTCACACGGTACTGCCCCCCGATTATCAAAATCCATGACAAGACCTTGGACAACGTGGACCAATTTCCATACCTCGGGAGCCTACTGTCAACAAGGTCAGACATCGATGATGAAGTCCAACACCACCTTCAGTGTGCCAGTGCAGCCTTCGGTTGCCTGAGGAAGAGAGTGTTTGAAGACCAGGACCTCAAGCCCGGCACCAAGCTCATGGTCTACAGAGCAGTAGTAATATCCGCCCTCCTGTATGCCTCAGAGACATGGACCATGTACAGCAGGCACCTCAAAGCACTGGAGAGGTACCACCAACGCTGCCTCCGCAAGATCCTGCAAATCCATTGGCAGGATAGGCGCACCAATGTCAGTATTCTCGCTCAGGCCAGCATCGAAGCTTTGACCATGCTCGATCAGCTCTGATGGATGGGTCACATCGTCCGCATGCCCGATACAAGACGCCCAAAACAAGCACTCTATTCGGAGCTCCAACACGGCAAGAGAGCCCCAGGTGGGCAGAGGAAACGCTTCAAGGACACCCTCAAAGCCTCCTTGAAAAAGTGCAACATCCCCACCGACACCTGGGAATCCCTGGCCCAAGACCGTACAAAGTGGAGGAGAAGCATCCGGGAAGGTGCCGAATACCTCGAGTCTCTTCGCCAGGAGCAAGCGGAAGCCAAGCACAAACAGCGGAAGGAGCGCACGTCAACCCAAGCACCCCACCCACCCGCCCCTTCAACCACCATCTGCCCCACCTGTGACAGAGACTGTAGGTCCCGCATTGGACTCATCAGTCACTTGAGAACTCATTTTTAATGTGGAAGCAAGTCATCTTTAGTTACGAGGGACTGCCTAAGAGAAGAAATGCTGACCATTTCCTGAACCTTGCCACAGCTATCCAATTGTCCACTGTGTTTTGCAAAACAAGAGTGCATGAACATGCAGCGTGCAAGTGGGTATTGGGGGAGTTGGCCAATGTCTCACCCTTCACTGTGAGCAGTGAGAGGTTTGCAGGAAAGGTGAATGGTGCGTCATGCACGAATAGGGGGTTGCATGTGCTGGTTTGGAAAGAGAGCAAAAAGGTCTGTAAAATGAGGAAACATTCCATGTGAGTGTGGTGTTGGTTGAGACGAAAATCTGTGTGAGTGTTCCACGCATGTCACAATAAAGCGTAGTTACGAGATAAGAACAGCAAAGTCACTTACCTTGGCAAACATCTTCAAGGCGTTGTATTTCTTCCTCCTATGGGATAGTTACCTCTTCACTGCAGGGACACTGCCTCCTCCCTCCAGGCAGTCACGACTGCTGGTTTCTGAGGATAGTACTCAGACAACCCAGCCCTCCTTGCTATGACCTTCAGAGCTCCAGGGCACTCTCAGAAAGGGGCGCTCCCCTCCCTTCCCTCTGTCAGCTGGCAGATCCCTGGCTCATCTCCCACATTACCCAACGGAAGCAAAAGGAAGCTATTTACATCTAATAGGAAGTGCAGGTGGTGCTTTAAGGAACATGACTTGCATATTTAAGCACCATCCCAAGAAATCATGCCCCCAGGCCTCCACACTCCCAGTGTGACATGCAAACCTTGCTGGAAGCGCACAAGCAGTGTGCATGTGTGGTCACCTTCAGTTCCTTGGGAATACCTGTCCCTGGTCCAGATGTGTTCAGATCATTGTGCAACAAGTTAGCGCAACTTTGTAGCAGCCTATCGTACGAAGCAGATGTGACAATAACTTGTCCAAGTGCATGTTCCAGAGTTATTCTTGGGATGTCGACAACACTGGCAGGATCACAATTATTATTCCTCCCTCACTGCCCTGAGAAGGTGATGGTGGCCCGCCCTCTTGAATTGCTGAAGCCATTGTGCTAATTGAGCTCACAGTGTTGTTAGGTAGGGATTGCATGATGTTGACCCTCTGACAATGAAGGACTGGCAATATACATCCAAGTCAAAATGGTGTGTGACTTGGAGGAGAACTTGGAGGTGATAGTGTTCCTGCAACATTGCTGTTCTTGTCCGTCTCAATTGTAAAGATTGCAGGGGAGGGAGGTGCTATTGAAGTAACCTTAGTGAGTTCATGCATCCTATAGATTTTACATACTGCAGCCGGTGATGGAGGGAGTGGATATTGAGTCCAGCGGAAGATGCCACTACTCTGTCCTGGATGGTATTGAGTTTCTTCAGTGTTGTTGTGGCTGCACCCATCCAGGCGAGTGGAGTATTCCATCTCACTACTGACTTAGCCTTGCAGATGGTTAAAAGGCTTTGAGGTTCAAATGTGAGCCACTCATCACAGAGTACTCAGCCTGTGCCCTGCTCTTGTAGCCACAGTGTTGATAGAGCTGGTTCCATTAGGCTTCTGGTCAGTGTTGATGGTGGTACTGCTGAAGGTTAGGAGGGTGGCTGGGCTTTTGCTTGTTGGGGCTGGTCATTATCTCGCACTTACGTAGCGTGAATGTTGCCTGCCACTTGTCAGCACAAACCTGAGTGTTATTCACATCCTACGTTGGCTGCTTCATTATGCGAAAAGTTAAGAATGGAGCTGAAGACTGGAATTGTCAGTGTACAGTCTCAATCCTGACCTTATGACAGAGGAAAAGTCAATGATGAAGCACCTGAAGATTGTCGGACTGAGGGAGCTTTCCTGTGGAATTCCTGTAATGATATCCGGGGACTCCAACAACCATGACCATCTTACTTTGCATCAGGAATGATTCCAGCTACTGGAAGGTTATCTCTGACCCTCGTTGGTACCATAATTGGTCAAATGCTGCCTTGATGTCGAGGGCAGCTGACCTTATCTCTCCTCTGATGTTCAGTTCTTGCAGCCACATCTGAATGAAGGCTGCAATGAGGTCCATAGCTCAGTGGTTCTGGCGAATCCTGAACTGAGCATCAATGAGCTGGTCTTGGAGTGGGTGCAACGCAGATTCGGCAGAATGATACCAGGGCTAAAAGGGTTAAATTATGAGAACAGGTTGCACAGACTAGGCTTGTATTCCTTTGTGTATAGAAGATTAAGAGGTGATCGAATTGAGACATTTAAGATGATAGGGTATCTAGCACAAAACTATTTCCTCCAGTGGGGGAGTCCAGAACAAGGGGGCATAATCTTAAAATCAGAACTAGGCCGTTCAGGGGTGGTGTCAGGAAGCATTTCTTCACACAAAGGGTAGTGCAAATCTGGAACTCTCTCCCCCAAAAAGCTGTTAAAAAGCTCAATTGAAAATTTCAGAACTGAGATTGATAGATTTGTGTTAGGTAAGGGTAATAAAGGATATGGAACCAAGGCAGGTAGATGAAGTTAAGGTACAGATCGGCCATGATCTAATTGAATGGTGGAACAGACTGGAAGGGCTGAATGGCCTCCTCCTGCTCATATGTTCCTACTGATAAGTAGGTGACAGTATTGATGACTCCTTCCATCACTTTACTGATGATTGGGAGGACACTAATAAGGCAGTAATTGGCTGGGTTGAATTTATCCTGTTTTTTGTGAATGGGTCATACCTGGGCAATCTTCCACACTGTCAGATAGAGTCCAGTGTCATAGCTGTACTGGAACAGCTTGGCTAGTGGAGCAGCTAGCTCTGAGCACAGGTCTTCAGCCAGGATGTTGTCAGGGCCCCTAGCCTTTGTTGTGACAAGTGCACTCAGTCGCTTCTTAATATCACATTAAATTAAACAAATTGGCTGGACACTGGTATCAACAGAGGAGGCTGAGTAGTAGCATTCATTTGACAAAAGATGCTTACCAACACATCAGCCATATCTCTTGCACTTGCTGGGCTCCACCATGTTTTGAGGATGAGGATGTTCATGGTGCCTACTCCTCCTGTTAGTTGCCTGGTTTTCCACCACCATTCTAAACTGAATGTGGTAAGGTTAGAGAGCTTTGTTCTGATCCTTTGGTTATGGGACCACATAGTTTTGTCCATAGGCTGCTGCTTTTGGTATTGAGCATGTAGGTAGTCCAAGTGCGGCCTGACTAAGGTCTTATATAAGGACAAAACAGTATGCCTCCCCGGTACTCAATTGTCCTATCGATACACCCCAACACCCTATTTGCTCTAGCTATCGCTACACAGAATTGCTCATGTACCTTTAAGGATGTATGCACTAGAATGCCCAAATCTCTTTCTATCTCCACCATCTTTAATGCCTTTCCCTGAAGGGTGTATGAATGTTGAGCATTTGCCCTGCCCACATGCATAACACTGCAATTATCCAAGTTATGCATCATTTTCCAGTCTTGAACCCAATCTCCCAACACATTAAAATCTGCCTGAAGCAGACGAGCATTATCTACAATTCTAACGCTCACGCAGATCATGGTATCATCTGCAAATTTCCAGATTGTTCCCCCCAACACCTACATCCAGATCATTAATAAAAATAGTAAAGAGCAAATGTCCCAACACTCATCGGGACTACTGACTGGTCTCCAAACAGGTCCAAATCCATCTATAACTACTTTTTGCCTAAGTCCTGCCTGTGGTAAACCACTGTTTGTATTCCACTGTGTACATGCCTGGACATGCCTCGGCTGACTCCTCCCACAAGTCCTAGTATAAAGGTGACTGCTCCCCAGCCCTTTGTATTTCTGGACCGGTCGACCACTCGAGGCAGACCTTCATTCTTTTGTTAATAAAAGCCTTTAGTTACTCGCTTAACTCTCAGTCTTTTATGAGTAATTGATAGCGCATCAATTTTATTAACAACACTTTTATAATGGAGAAGATCCTCACACCAGCATGCCTGGACTTAGATCATCGGGAGGCGGACTCATCCATCAAGTTTACTCACTGGCTTAAGTGTTTCAAAAAATTCCTGACCGCCTCCGCAGCAATCAAATCGGACGAGGACAAACTGGATGTCCTGACCTCCAAAGTGAACCACCGAGTGTACTCGGTCATCCAAGACGCGACCTCGTACGCGGACGCTATCAAGCTCCTCAAGGACCAGTACACGCACCCAGTGAACGAAGTGTACACCAGGCACCTTCTGGGGAGTCGTAAACAACAACCTGGGGAATCGACCGTGGAATACCTTCAGGCACTGTCTGTGCTTGGCCGGGCCTGTGGTTGTAAGGATGTAAAGGCCGCCGTGTACACAGAGGAACTTATCCGGGACGCTTTTGTAGCGGGCCACAGATCCAATTACACCCGACAGCGACTGTTGGAGCAGAGTGACCTCGACCTCAACAAGGCCTCTGAACTCGCACTATCATTGGATGCAGCCTACCGGGGCATGGATGCCTACTCCTCTGCACCGTGGATGCCGCGGGGAATGACAGCCTGGGACACGGTAGGACCGCCTCATAGCGCCGTGCCACCCCAGCCACACCCCAGCAACGGCCCAACTACCGCAGCAGTGTCCCAAGGCCAGACAGCAGTGCCCCAAGGCCAGAAATGCTACTTCTGTGGCCAGGCAAAACACCCCAGAG
Source organism: Somniosus microcephalus (assembly GCF_052327205.1). Lineage (NCBI taxonomy): Eukaryota > Metazoa > Chordata > Chondrichthyes > Squaliformes > Somniosidae > Somniosus > Somniosus microcephalus. The sequence continues at coordinate 71,819,884 of NC_140999.1, read as the reverse complement.
CGCGCTGCCCGGCGAAAAATGCGATTTGCTCGGGCTGCGGGAAGAAGGGACACTACGCTAACGTCTGCAGGGCCAAAGCCACCCCGAACCCCAGCAGCGCCGCGTGTGGGCCATGCGGGCCGCCATCTTGGGCCTCCCCGGCCATGTGCGAACCACCGGTACAGCAGCCATTTTGGACGCCTCCAGCCACATGGGGATCATGGACGCCGCCATCTTGGACGACAGCCGGAACGCAGCAGGCCCCCAACACCGCCTCATCTGATACCCGCAGCGACACACCGACCCCTACGCTGGCATCCATTACACTGGACCAAGCGAGACCGCACCAGCTAGCCAGTTCCACAATGGACATTAAGGTAAATGGCCACGATACAATCTGCCTTTTTGACTCTGGGAGCACGGAGAGCTTCATCCACCCCGACACGGTGCGGCGTTGCTCTCTCCCAGTCCTGCCTGTGCACCAGCGGATTTCTATGGCCTCCGAGTCCCAGTCGGCAGACATCGGCGGCTACTGCGTAGTGACACTCGTAGTAGACGGGACCGTGTACGATCATTTTAAACTTCTGGTCCAGCCCGACCTCTGCGCTGCCGTCCTGCTGGGGTTAGATTTTCAGTGCCACCTTAAAAGTGTTACGATGGCGTACGGTGGACCCCTACCCCCACTCACAGTCTGCAGCCAGCAGCTCCCAAATTGCCCGCCGCGCACCAGGTGCAACCTCTCCACACTCAGAGTCACCCCCCCCCCACTGTTTGCTAACCTCACCCCCGACTGTAAGCCCATCGCCACAAAGAGCAGGCGATACAGTGCCGGGGACAGGGTTTTCATTAAAACTGAAGTGGAGCGGCTCCTGAAGGAAGGGATTATTGAGGGCAGCACCAGCCCCTGGCGAGCCCAGGTTGTGGTCATTAAGACCGGCGAGAAGCAGCGCCTGGTCATCGACTACAGCCAGACAATAAATCGCTACACCCTGCTGGACGCCTACCCACTCCCCCGCATAGCTGATATGGTCAACCAGATCGCGCAGTACCGCGTCTTCTCGACCATTGACCTGAAATCAGCGTACCACCAGCTCCCTATCCGCCCTGAGGACCGCCAGTATACTGCCTTTGAGGCAAACGGCCGCCTCTACCACTTCCTTAGGTTTCCCTTTGGCGTCACCAATGGGGTCTCCGTCTTCCAAAGGGAGATGGACCGGATGGTAGATCAAAATGCGTTGCAGGCCACTTTCCCATATCTGGACAATGTGACCATCTGCGGCCGTGACTTGCAGGACCATGACGCAAACCTCGAAAAATTCCTCCGCACCGCCCAACTCCTGAACCTGACATATAACAAGGAGAAGTGCATGTTCCGCACAAACCGCCTCGCCATCCTTGGCTGTGTTGTGGAACACGGAGTCATCGGCCCCGACCCCGACCGGATGCGTCCCCTTATGGAACTCCCACTGCCCCACTGCCTCAAGGCCCTGAAGAGGTGCCTAGGGTTTTTCTCCTATTATGCCCAGTGGGTCCCCTACTATGCGGACAAGGCCCATCCGCTGATCAAGTCCACCTCTTTTCCCTTGACGGCAGAGGCCCGCTTAGCCTTCCACCGTATCAAGGAAGACATTGCCAAAGCCACCATGCACGCAGTGGACGAATCCATCCCCTTCCAGGTGGAAAGCGACGCGTCCGACTTTGCCCTGGCCGCTACCCTCAATCAGGCGGGGAGACCCGTGGCCTTCTTTTCACGAACCCTCCAAGGCCCGGAGACCAGACACTCCGCTGTTGAGAAGGAGGCCCAGGCGATTGTGGAGGCTGTGCGTCATTGGAGGCACTACCTGGCCGGAAAACGTTTTACCCTGCTCACTGACCAACGTTCAGTTGCTTTCATGTTTAACAACAAGCAGAGGGGCAAAATCAAAAATGACAAGATCTTGAGGTGGAGAATCGAACTTTCCACCTACAATTACGAGATCTTGTACCGGCCCGGGAAGCTCAATGAACCCCCGGATGCGCTATCGCGTGGCACCTGCGCCAGCGCGCAGATCGATAGACTGCGGGCCCTCCACAATGACCTCTGCCACCCGGGGGTCACCAGGTTCTTCCACTTCATCAAGGCCCGCAACCTGCCTTACTCTATTGAGGAGGTCAGGACCATGACCAGGAACTGCCAAGTCTGCGCTGAGTGCAAACCGCACTTTTATAGACCAGACAGGGCCCACCTGATAAAAGCCACTCGCCCCTTCGAGCGCCTGAGCATTGATTTTAAAGGGCCCCTCCCCTCCTCCGACCGCAATGTGTACTTCCTCAATATTATTGATGAGTACTCCCGTTTCCCGTTCGCCATCCCCTGCCCGGACATGACCAGTGCCACAGTCATTAAATGTCTGAACGACCTCTTCACCCTGTTCTGTTTCCCCAGCTATATCCATAGCGACCGGGGCTCATCGTTTATGAGCGACGAACTCCGTCAGTACCTGCTAACTAGGGGTATTGCCACAAGCAGGACCACCAGTTACAACCCCCGGGGGAACGGACAGGTGGAAAGAGAAAGTGCGACAGTTTGGAAGGCCGCCCTGCTAGCCTTAAAGTCTAGGGGCCTTCCAACCTCCCGCTGGCAGGATGTGCTCCCCGATGCACTCCACTCTATTCGGTCACTGCTCTGCACTGCCACTAACGCCACCCCTCATGAGAAAATGTTTGTCTTCCCAAGGAAGTCCACATCGGGGACATCGCTACCACCATGGCTGACGTCCCCAGGGCCGGTCCTACTGAGAAGGCATGTGAGGACCCATAAAACGGACCCCCTGGTCGAGAGGGTCGACCTCCTCCACGCCAACCCCCAGTATGCTTACATTGCATACCCGGACGGGCAGGAGGACACAGTCTCCATAAGAGACCTTGCACCCTCGGGGGCCGCAATAACCCACTACTCACTACCACCCCCCCCCCACGATCCGATATCCAGCCCCAGCAGATGGCAGGCCTGGGCCCCGCGACCCGCTCGACATCTACGAGGACGACACGCCTGTGCCACAGCCCACGCAGGACTCGATGCCGGAAGCTCCACTACCCCTGCCGTCGCCACGCCGATCACAGCGGCAGACAAGACCTCCGGAGAGACTCCAATACACTAACTTTTAATACACTTCACCCCGCCGGACTCAATTTTAAACAAGGGGTGAATGTGGTAAACCACTGTTTGTATTCCACTGTGTACATGCCTGGACATGCCTCGGCTGACTCCTCCCACAAGTCCTAGTATAAAGGTGACTGCTCCCCAGCCCTTTGTATTTCTGGACCGGTCGACCACTCGAGGCAGACCTTCATTCTTTTGTTAATAAAAGCCTTTAGTTACTCTCTTAACTCTCAGTCTTTTATGAGTAATTGATAGCGCATCACTGCCAGCCAGTTCTGAATCCAGCTTGGTTGAGTACCTTCTCGTTAAATCTGATGCAGAGAGGGATGGCGACATGAGGACAAGGTATGGAGTTTTTGGCAGAAGCTGAATAAGATAGCTGTGTTTTCCCAAGCATCATCAACAGCTTGACATCAGACATTGAAGTAGTCATGGAATCGAGGTTAATGCTGGAGAGAATACATTTGGAAACTGACCCTTGAAGTTAATATCTCTTAGGGTCTTGCCTTAGATATCATCTCAGGTTCAGTGGGATCAGTCACTCCTTTAAATGGATTCCACACCCCTTACATGCCAGAGATGACTCATTCTGTCCAATATCTATATATATAAAGCAGTATGTCTGTCCGTCTGTCTGTATGTCTGTCTGTATGTCTGTCTATATGTCTGTCCGCTATACACTCAAGTTATAGAGCGTACCTACACATATGTTATATCTAAAGAAAGCTGATGATCAGGGGAGTGTCATAGGTGTATTTACTTTTTGGTCAGGACAAAAAATTGTTCGGACAGTATACAAAAAACGTTCAAAAATCCGCTCATTAGCGGTTGACCAATCCTACCGCTCATTAGCATTGAGAGATGTGATGGTTGACCAATTGGGGGGCGTTTCATGGCGGGGGCCTAATCCTTCAAACTGCCGAGCGGGAGCTGAGCTGAGGCGAGTGGCGGCCATTAAAGACCAGCCGGGCCTGAAGCGCTGGCGGCCGCCCTTCTTCACCCGCAAAATCTCCCTCCGGCTCTCACCTTTTAGCGGGGGAGAGGCTGCTTTCAATTAGATCGTTCACTCAGTCGCGTCTCTCTTCATCTCTTTTGTTTTTCTTCTCCTGCCGGCTGCGCGGGAAAACAGAGAACCACGCGGCCCGAGAGACAGCGAGCAGGGGAGCAGTGGCGATGGCTCCAGCTCAGCGGATCGGGCGCTCATCAAGGGTCGGCCCGCAACACATTGACTGGAGGAGCGGCGGCTCTCTCTCTCCTTCGCCCCTCTCTCTCTCCTTCGCCCCCCCTCTCTCTCTCTCTCTCATCTCCCGCCGACCTCCACAAAATGGCGGTCGCAACTTCTTCACCCCGCTGGGCTCTCGGACACAGAAGTCCGGAGCGAAAGGCCTTCGACTGCCGCCCGGGGGTCAACCGGGTCCAAAGGCCC